>NC_072389.2:46952236-47256274 GCF_028885625.2 Pongo pygmaeus
AGCTGATAAATTTTTAGATAACCAAGTGAACTCTTACTTATTGTGAGGTGGGAGGTATTTTAGTCCTTCATTTTAATGCGCTGTTTATCCTCTGTGGCCTGTCTAGGGAGACATTCTACATATATGTAAAATGCTTAGGTCAGCATGTGCCTGGTACATTTTAAGTACCCTGTAAACACTAGCTTTCGTTATTATCTGCCCAGAACAAAATCTGCTATTAATACATTAACTACGTAGATTAAATGGAAACTGCCATTATCCTACAGCTCTTGCCTCCTTGGCAACAGTGTTCTGGGTCAAAGGCTGGTGTCTGATCCAAGATGAACCATTCAGACTCCTTTCCTAGGATTTTAAAAATTGGAACTAAGAGCTGCTCTGTCTATGGAGTAGCCATTTTTTTATTCCTCTACTTTTCTTTTTTCTTTTTTTAAAGACGGAGTCTCGCTCAGCCACCCAGGCTGGAGTGCAGTGGCGCTATCTCTGGGGTTCAAGCGATTCTCCCGTCTCAGCCTCCCGAGTAGCTGGCATTACAGGCGGGTGCCACCATGCCCGGCTAATTTCTATGCTTTAGTAGAGACAGGGTTTTACCATGTTGGCCAGGCTGGTCTTAAACTCCTGACCTCAGGTGATCCACCCACCTCGGCCTCCCAAAGTGCTGGATTACAGGCGTGAGCCACAACATCCAGCCTATTCCTCTACTTTCTTAAATTTCTTTCACCTAAAAAAAAATTGGAACTAAGGAAAGAGGGCAGTCTCTCCTGATTAGTGAAGGTGGAATGATAAAAGAGTCTAGGTGGCAGTCTTTCCAACCCATGGAGGATTATATGAGAAACTGAGGCACATATTCACAGATAATTTAAATAATAAGTTCTGATTCCAGTTACCCTTGTAGTTAGGCTACACCTCTTCCCTTTTCATGGTTCAGCTGATGGCTGGGGGCTCCACCTTCGCTTGTACTGCCACCTCAACATCAGTGGTGACTCCCCAGAAAACCACTAAAGGTATAAATCAGCAGTTTTCTTTTAAACAGCAATTTGTTAATGACAAAAACAAAAAAATTTAAATGTGCATATCTTTTTGACCCTAAATTGTAAGTGTACATAGCATGAGGGCACAAAGATATGTGCATGTATGTATGTTTACTCAAACATACGCATATATATAGCTGTTCAGTGCACTATTGTCCTTACTAATGAGAAATTGGAGGCAAAATGCCTGTTAATAGAGGATTTGATAAATTAAAAAGTATTATTCTTTCTGATCCTGGAGTAATTTTTAAAAATTTTAGTTTTATTAATTTGTCTGTAATAGGGTGTGCATCTTTCCACATTGGCAAATTTTGTTTGTTTGTTTGTTTCTTTCTTTCTTTCTTTTTTTTTTTTTTCGAGATAGGGCCTGACTTTGTCACCCAGGCTGAAGTGCAGTGGCACGGTCTCGGCTCACTGCAACCTTCAGCTCAAGCGATCCTTCTGTCTCAGCCTCCCAACCAACTGGGACTATAGGTGTGTGCCACCATTTGTGGCTAAGCTTTTGTATTTTTGGTATAGATGGGGTTTTGCTTTGTTGGCCAGGCTGGTTTGAACTCCTGGGCTCAAGTGATCCTCCCACCTCAGCCTCTCAGAATGCTGAGATTACAGGCATGAGCCACCGAGACTGGCCTCAACTGGTGAATTTTCTGAATAACTGTAGTTTGTTTCATTTAACAGTAAATATGTTTCCCTCATTAAAGTACAATGTGAATTTTTTTTCTTGATGACTCAGTCGCTATCAAGGACATTAGGTAGCAAAACTACGTGTTTTTGCCCAGGGTTTTATATGATAGTAATGTAGATGTGCAAGTGGATTGAAGCTGTTGACATTTCAGTCATTCTAATGATTTAAACTTCTGTGAGTGATTTAATGCTTGTGTCCAAGTTTCTGTGGGTATTGAATATATGTTAAGTTAAAGTATTTCTGTGTTACTGTCTCCTTCAGGAACCTGATTCTGAACAGCAGCCCTTAAAGCAACTCACCTGTGACTTGGAGGATGATTCTGATAAATTACAAGGTCAGAATGAAAACTAGATCTTAACATTTGATAAAAATTATTTAGGTCTAGATTATAGTAATAATGGGAGAAAACCCAAACCATCAATTCAGAATATATCTGCCTACCCTGTTTCAAACTTATGCCAAAAACAGGGACAATAAGTAAAAGTTTTTTTTCCCCATTATTTGGTCTGTTAACACTCCTGCTCTCAAAAATAAAAGAAAATTCATTCATGTTGATAAAGCATGTTGTTGCAAGAGACATTTAGGATGAGGGCAGTGAGGTTTTTTTTTAACCTTTTTTCCAAACCCGAGTAATATTGGCATCATTAGCCTTTGGTCCTCCATCACTGCCACCTCTGGGGAAATCTAGAAGGAGAAAGGAGGGAATATTACTGTGATTTAGCTGGCAGAGGCTACTGTCAGAATTACTTTGATGACAGGTAGTGGTCAGGTGGTTACCAATTTGTTTTTGGTTATGCTTCCTGAAACTTCTGACACTTAAGCAGCAGGGCTTCCTAACTTCTTAAAAAATGTCATGGTACATACAAATAATTATAATGTTTATAATGTTTCTATAGCACATTGAGGTAAGTGGAGGAGGCTGCTAGGGTGGAGAGAAACTGCCTGAGAGCGTGAGCACCCTGAGAGGATTATGGGGGCCCTTGACATAACAGTACACTCATTGGGAAGCTGTGCTAAAGAAATCCAGGAGTCTAGTGAAATACATGTCTAGTCAACATGTTGCCATGGAAAGAATACTTTGGGGAGTTGAGTGATCTGCATACAGTATAGAAATGGAGCAGTCATATCTAGAAGTACAGAAGTAATTCAGAGGTATTTGCAGTAGAAATTAGAGGTAGAGTGCACTTAAAATCAGGATACTATAGCCGGGCACAGTGGCTCACGCCTGTAATCCCAGCACTTTGGGAGGCCGAGGCGGGCGGATCATGAGGTCAAGAGATCCAAGACCATCCTGGCCAACTTGGTGAAACCCCGTCTCTACTAAAAATACAAAAATTAACTGGGCGTGGTGGCATGCGTCCGTAGTCTCAGCTACTCGGGAGGCTGAGGCAGGAGAATCACTTGAACCTGGGAGGCAGAGGTTGCAGTGAGCTATCACGCTACTGCACTCCAGCCTGGCGACAGAGCTAGACCCCGTCTCAAAAAAAAAAAAAAAAAAAATCAGAATACTATTTTTCTTGCTGTTCTTTTGGATTGGCTCTAATCTTTACATGTTTCAAAGCATCTTGCAAGTAGTTTCACTTTGCCTGTATGTATAGCAAAATAGTAACCTATACCAATGAAGCTTAACTTTGGTTGTAGGTCACGGTTTGTTTGCAAGCTAACTCTAATGTAATAATTGTGGCATTTAGAGTAGTGTTAAGGGAACTACCTGTTAGAGCCCAGTCAGCAGGATAATGAGGGCTGTTGTAGTCTTATTCTCTGGAACTTTTTCTTCCTGGAAAACTCCCAAATTGTGAAAGTTGATACATTTTAAGTTACTACTGTGAAAGAACATGAGAATGTGACAGTTTTTTTCAGAGTTTAATACAAAATGCTGTGATGCAGAAATAATCTTTCAACTTTTTATTTTTTATTATTATTTTTCATCAGAAAAGAGCTGGAAGTCTTCCTGCAATGAAGGGGAATCCTCTTCTACTTCTTATATGCATCAGAGGTCACCTGGTGGTCCCACCAAACTGATTGAGATCATCTCAGACTGTAACTGGGAGGAAGATCGGAACAAGATTTTGAGCATCTTATCCCAGCACATCAATAGCAACATGCCACAATCACTTAAGGTGGGCAGCTTCATCATTGAGTTGGCTTCTCAGCGAAAGAGCCGGGGTGAGAAGAACCCTCCTGTTTATTCTTCTCGTGTGAAAATCTCTATGCCATCATGTCAAGACCAAGATGATATGGCTGAGAAATCTGGATCAGAGACTCCTGATGGTCCATTGTCCCCTGGGAAAATGGAGGATATCTCTCCTGTGCAGACAGATGCCCTGGATTCAGTGAGGGAGAGATTACATGGAGGCAAAGGTCTGCCTTTTTATGCAGGGCTTTCTCCTGCAGGGAAGCTTGTGGCCTATAAACGTAAACCCAGTTCAAGTACATCTGGGCTTATCCAGGTGAGAATTATCTTTAATCTGGGTATAGCACCTTTGTATACCTAGGTAGTATCATGATTTTTCAGAGCCCTTTGTGGTCCTGATATCCTTTATCTTGACATTTCCTGGGAACTGGGTGACAAAATTATTATCTCTTTTTGTAATAGGCCTAGTTTAGATGCATACCTAGAGTGAATTTTTGTCACATTTATGAACAGAAACGTAGAGCCTTGTATTAGTTTTAATTTTCTTTCTAATCTTCCCAGAAAGTTGCTCTTCATAAACTTTATTGCCTGTGGGCTCTAGTGATACTTTGACAATAAAGCAAGGATAATCAGGGATTCAGTCTAGCTCTTGGAATTTATTATTAGCAGATAGGTTTCAAAACAAAACCATGGTTAGAACGGTAGGTGTAAGAGGAAGATGAAATTGACTTAAAGATAGGCAATGTATGTTTAGAAACTTGCCTAAATTTAAAATAAAAATTTTAAAAATTTTTATTTATTATTTATTTATCGCAATCTTGGCTCACAGCAACCTCTGCCTCCTGGGTTCAAGCGATTCTTTGTGCCTCAGCCTCCCAAGTAGCTGGGATTACAGGCATGTGACACCACACCTGGCTAATTTTGTGTTTGTGTGTGTGTTTTTTTTTTTTTTTTTTCTTTTTTTTTTTTAGTAGAGATGGGGTTTCGCCGTGTTGTCCAGGCTGGTCTCGAACTTCTGAGCTCAGGTGATCCACCCACCTTGGCCTCCCAAAGTGCTAGGATTACAGGGGTGAGCCACGATGCACGGCTGAAAATTTTAATTTAGTAAGGTGTTATTTAAATACAAGAGTAAAAATTGAGCCATATTTACTTAATTATATTTTTTCTTTATTTGATTCATAGGGGTTTTGTTAGTGTAATTGTTGTAGGACAAATACCTTTATCCTTGGTGTTTAGTAATTCACGCAGGTTGTATTAGTAAAATTATACTGGCATACAGAAAATTTGAAAAGAGATGTTCTGAATTAATGTCATAGTCAAAAAAGGCTCACGCATGTAATCCCAGCACTTTGGGAGGCCGAGGTGGTGGATCACCTGAGGCAAGGAGTTTGAGACTAGCCTGGCCCACATGGCAAAACCCCATTTCTACTAAAAATAAAAAAGTTAGCCCGGCGTGGTGGCACGCGCCTGTAATCCCAGCTTATTGGGAGGCTGAGGCAGGAGAATCATTTGAACCTGGGAGGTGGAGGTTGCAGTGAGCTGAGACCGTGCCACTGTATTCCAGCTTGGGCAACAGAGGGAGATTGTCTCAAAAAAAAAAAAAAATGCACTTTTATATTAGAGTAGCAAATGTGTGGAAGTGTCTGATATTATTGCAAAGTTAACTTGACTTTCATTAGATTGGCTGCTTCTAAGTCACTAAGGACTTCTCCGTTAATAATATGATTGATATAGGCTGGGCGTGGTGGCTCACACCTGTAATCCCAGCACTTTGGGAAGTGAAGGCGGGCAGGTCATGAGGTCAGGAGTTCAAGACCTGCCTAACCAACATGGTGAAACCCCATCTCTACTAAAAATACAAAAATTAGCCGGGCATGGTGGCGTGTGCCTGTAATCCCAGCTGGGAGGCTGAGGCAGGAGAATCGCCTGAACCTGGGAGGCAGAGATTGCGGTGAGCCGAGATCGTGCCACTCACTGCATTCCAGCCTGGGCGACAGAGTGAGACTCCATCTCAAAAGAGAAAATAATATTAATATGATTGATCTACTTAATTAAAAAACTTATTATTGCAGTTTACTGTTGTGCATGCTATGTAAATGCTTCTGTTGATATTTCTTATACTCTTGATGAGGAGAACAGTATTTTCTCTACCTTATTTATTGATTGACACTGAAAACAGAGGTTTGCCTGATACAATTTCTAGTGAGACCAGACTCCCTAAAATACAAGCATGGAAATTTTTTGTTCTCTTCTGCCCAGGACTCACAAAGCCACTGTAGAATGTGTCTGCATAAGCAGTCAGGCAACTGTAAACTTTGTAAACTTTGGGGAAGCTACAGAGTAGGCTTCAGCGCAGTCCCAAGGGATCCGGGAGGGGTATCTGACCTATTTCCATATAGCCTGAAAAGTTACAGTAAAGTTTACTTTCAGGGGCAATGATCACATTCTTTGTACCAAACTCAAGGCAGAGATATTCTTGATCTCTGTGGGAATAATCACAATTTAACCAAAGTAGCAAAGAGTAATTTTGTTTTGTGTCTCTGAAGATGGAGTTGCTTGCTGTAGCTAGTCTCCTCACCAGTTCCCTATTAGAGAGTAGACTCTACGTCACTCCATCTCCCCCAACCCCCGATTTTTAAATGGTGAAAAGGAAATATAGAAAAGGTTATCTTCTCTAGAGTTGCCTGGCAATATGACCTAGAGAACATGGGTAGAGACTTGGGAAGTTTTTGTTTTCTTTCTTTAAAAAAAAAGAAAAGAAAAGAAATCAACCCCCACAAAAAACAACTGTGCTGGTACCCATGATGGGCAGTCTGATAAACTCAGGCAGCAGAGGGGATCTTTACTTCATTTGTTGGTTCACTTTCTTCTGACTATTTAGTTAATTATGTCTAGAATAAGAATGAGTTTCTACCAACATTCAGTTTGAACCCATGTTTTATCCAAGAGATGAAAATAATATTTTCAAAGCTAAGCTTTTTGAAAATGAAAAACTATGAGGTAATTGTGGCTTAGGTTATTGCAACAATGATTGTCTTATAACTTAAAGTAGATTTCACTTATATTTTTCAAATATGAAGGATGCTTGAAAGGACCCTTGTGTGAGAGCTTCATTATGTCTCTGGTCTTAGAGAGATTCTGTGGGACACTCATTTTTGCTGATGAGGTTAATAGCTTAACCAGAATGGCTTATTTACAAGGAAAACAATTGGATAATTCTAGTTGTTTAGATTTGATGATAACTTTCACATAACTAGGATGCAGAATGATGAGTTTCCGATTCTCTATTTTCAAACTACAATATGAAGGAGATGAGATTAGTTCAGAATATCAGATGACAACATTTTTCTGCCTCCTGATTACTCAGATTATTCTAAATGGAAAAAGTCTACTTCTTTTTCCCTTTTAAATCTGAAAAATAGACTTATGAAAACTTGTAAAAATGAAGCCCCTGTCAAGGGAGAGGAGTTAGCAAGAGAATTTTATCTTTACAGAATTTCTCTTTGCCACTTGTTTCAGGTTAATGGTAAGAGTTACCCGCAGGCTAAGTTGCTATTGGGACAGATGGGGGCATTGCATCCAGCCAATAGGCTAGCTGCTTATATCACAGGCAGGTTGCGACCCTCAGTCCTGGACCTCTCAACCCTCAGTACTGTCATCTCCAAGGTAGCATCCAATGCCAAGGTGGCTGCATCCAGGAAACCACGTACCCTGTTGCCTTCAACATCCAATTCCAAAATGGCATCCTCCTCTGGCACTGCAACAAATCGCCCTGGGAAGAATCTGAAGGCGTTTGTCCCAGCAAAACGGCCAATTGGTAAGTTGGGGTGTAGGTATGGTTTGGAAAGGCCTATGACTTGGTGGTGGGACAGTGGGTACAGGTATGGACATTGTAAAAATTAGAGAAATATGTACTTTGGCATTATTCTTATTCTTGTTGTCTGTCTTGCCTGGACTTTTTTGATTGTTTGGGGTTAACTTCTGATAACCTGCAATATTAGATGAATTGAGTTGTTTTATAGTTATTTTCTTTGTTTTATATATATTTTTTATTTTTTAATAACACTGACCTTAAGGCAAGTTTTATAGTTATTTTTAAGGTTTTTAGACTGGTTGTTATTAATATAGAAAAGACTTAGGATTTTAATTTTGTTTCTAAAAAGGGAAGACATTTAAAAATAGTTTACTATTATACTAAATTATTTACTAAAATATTCTACTAAATTAAAAATAGTTTACTATTTTCCTATGAGGACTGGTGTTTTTGGCATCTTGTTGAACTCTTGCTGGTGCTATGTAAATGCTTCTGTTGATATTTCTTAAACTTATGAAACCAAGGAGCTAGCAAAAGCTAGTGGTGTAAGTAGTATAGGCTTAAAGTGGAAAGCTCCTATAAATACAGTTTTGGAAGTGTTGATTTATTCCATTCATCTCTGTTCTATGAATGAAAACCTCTCTTTTCCTTAACATTTAAATGCTGAAGTCTGTAATAAATTACCTTCTTAAAGCATTTGTGTTTTAGCATTGAGAGTATCTATAGTTGGTTTATTGAATTTCTCTTTTTGTTGTTTCAAATCTGTTAGGAATGTTAGAAAGAGTGTCAATTGAAATCTCTGGCTGAATGGTTAGAGTTGTGTGAAGATAGAAGATATTTATTGTTTGCCTTAAAACCTATTTTGGCCGGGCGTGGTGGCTCACGCCTGAAATCCCAGCACTTTGGGAGGCCGAGGCGGGTGGATCACGAGGTCAAGGGATAGAGACCATCCTGGCCAACATGGTGAAACCCCATCTCTACTAAATATACAAAAATTAGCCGGGAGTGGTGGCATGCGCCTGTAGTCCCAGCTACTCGGGAGGCTGAGGCAGGAGAATCACTTGAACCCGGGAGGCAGAGGTTGCAGTAATCCGAAATCGTGCCACTGCACTCCAGCCTGGTGACAGAGCGAGACTCCATCTCAAAAAAAAAAAAAAAAAAAAAAGAATCTATTTTACCTTTTATTAAAGCAGCTTCGGTTGTGATTAAGGGAAATAAAAAAAGCAATCCTATCCTGATCTGTTTTGAGAAATGTCTTTATATATTTTAGGAATATGTAATACGTAAGCATCTCATAATAGCACAGCTGTAAAGAGGTGAGAGTGCTCAGACAGTAGGAAATGGTAGAAACAACTTTTTACATTAGAAATTGGGGGAAACAAACCCTCTTGTTTTCTTTTATCTGTTTTAGGTGATGAAGTTTTTGCTACTGTATTGCCTTTTTAGTATCCTGACAGTTTGAATATATTGCACAGTCAAAAGAATTTTAGTAGGAACACTCTTATTTAATTTTTTAATTTTTCTTTCAAGACGGAGTCTTGCTCTGTCTCCCAAGCTGGAGTGCAGTGGCACTATCTCATTTCACTGCAGCATCCACCTCCTGGGTTCAAACCATTCTCCTGCCTCAGCCTCCTGAGTAGTTGGGATTATAGGCACGTGCCGCTATGCCCAGGTAATTTTTGTATTTTTAGTAGAGATGGGGTTTCACCATATTGGCCAGGCTGGTCTCGAACTCCTGACCTCATGATCTGCCCGCCTCGGCCTCCCAAAGCACTGTGTTTGGCCTGGAACACTCAATTTTAATCCCTTTCGTGTTAGAACTGAGGTTTGTTTTTGGTCAAGGCAATCGTTTGATTTCTGAGAGTAGAAATTAGCTCAGATGCTGGGTGTGGTGGCTCACACCTGTAATCCCAGCACTTTGGGAGGCCCGAGGCAGGCAGATCACCTGAGGTCGGGAGTTCAAGACCAGCCTGACCAACATGGAGAAACCCTATCTCTACTAAAAATACAAAAATTAGCTGGGTTTGGTGGCGCATGCCTGTAATCCCAGCTACCCGGGAAGGCTGAGGCAGGAGAATTGCTTGAACCTGGGAGACAGAGGTTGCAGTGAGCTGAGATCGTGCCATTGCACTCTAGCCTGGGCAACAAGAAAGAAACTCCATCTCAAAAAAGAAAAAAAAGAAATTGGCACAAATAATGCAGGTAGGTAGTACCTGTAAGAAATTGACCCAGTGGTGCACAATAAATGTCGGTAAGCAGTCACTAAGAGGATAAAATATGAGAACTGAAGATTTTTGACCTGCAAATTTCTATTTGCAGCGGCTCGACCCTCTCCTGGTGGTGTGTTCACACAGTTTGTGATGAGTAAAGTTGGAGCGTTGCAGCAGAAGATACCTGGAGTTAGCACACCCCAAACCCTGGCAGGGACACAGAAGTTCAGTATCAGACCTTCTCCAGTAATGGTCGTCACACCTGTGGTTTCTTCTGAGCCAGTTCAGGTGTGCAGCCCTGTGACTGCTGCTGTCACTACTACCACCCCTCAAGTGTTTTTAGAAAATGTTACTGCTGTGACACCTATGACTGCTATTTCTGACGTGGAAACTAAAGAAACTACTTATTCTTCTGGTGCCACCACTACAGGGGTTGTTGAGGTCTCTGAAACTACTAATACCAGCACCCCTGTAACATCTACCCAGTCTACAGCCACTGTGAACCTTACCAAAACCACTGGGATAACTACCCCTGTGGCTTCAGTTGCTTTTCCTAAGTCTTTGGTAGCATCTCCTTCAACCATAACTCTTCCTGTTGCTTCCACTGCTTCCACCTCCTTAGTCGTGGTGACTGCAGCTGCATCTTCCTCCATGGTGACCACACCAACTTCATCTCTGGGCTCTGTTCCTATTATACTCTCAGGAATTAATGGGAGTCCACCAGTGAGCCAGAGACCAGGTAAGGCCTAGATGTTACTAGCTGCTTTATTACTGTACACCTATTTATATAACTTTGTGGTTGTGATAGGATTGTAGATACATGAGGATAACAGTATAGGTATTTCTATTGTAACATGATACATGTATTCCTGAAAACCTCTGCATGCTGCAAAACTGAACACTAAAATTAATAGGGCTCATGGTTAATACGGGATTGGGATAAATCACTGAAAATATATGCAGTTTTGTAAGCAGAACATTAATAACAATAACTGATAACCTTGAGAGAGAACTTGAACAATCTTGACTGATAGTTTAGTGGAGCTGGAGATTGTGACTCAAAATACTCAAAAACATTAAAATGGAAGTGGTGGCTGAAGGATACTGAAGTAATGCAGGTAAGACTGGAGCTCTGAGCCACTAAGATGGGCATGGGAGGAAACATGACCTGTGTGCTGAGAGCTAGGGGTGCACATCTTTGAGGAGGGAGCCCCAAATGCAGGTGTTCTTTTTGTGGGGTGGGGGGGGTGCTGCTTTTTAATTAGCAACAGATGAGCAGACTTCATCTCCTTTTGTCTAGTAAAAATCACTAATGAATCAGCATCTATTTAATTGCTGGACATGAACTGATTGAAATAGAAACAAGGAGGCATATTTGTTTAGGGCTCTAATATTTCTATAAACTTTTTAGTTAAAGTATTTCTTTTATTGGCTTTGGTTGAGTGAATTTGAAATAGGAATATCGTACACTTTGTGTAGTTTTTATATCCAGATGCAACTAGCTAAAGTAAGTGGTTCTTTTAATCTACTCATAGAGGAACTAATATGGAAAAGAGCAAGAGACTTTGCAGGATTTGAGGGGAAATAATTACCCAATAGCAATTCTGTCTTGGTTTTTGATGTTTTTCTCTTAAATATTTTTGCATTTAGTGATGTGGTCCAAATTCCTCTCTGTCTTTTATGGAAGAAGAGATTGAGAGTTAGTTTGTAAGTTGAAGTTCTGTTGAAGGGAAAAGTGAATCTATATATATGTGTGTGTGTGTCTATATATATATATTTTTTGAGATGGGGTCTTGCTCTGTTGCCCAGGCTGGAGTACAATGGCAGGATCTCAGCTCACTGCAACCTCTGCCTCCTGGGTTCACACGATTCTCCTGCCTCAGCCTCCCGAGTAGCTGGGACTACAGGTGCATGCCACCACCTCCGGCTAATTTTTTGTATTTTCAGTAGAGACGGGGTTTCTCCATTTTGGTCAGGCTGGTCTCAGTCTCTGTGATCTGCCCACCTTGGCCTCCCAAAGTGCTGGGATTACAGGCGTGAGCCACCATGTCCGGCTTGTGAATCACAATATTAAATGTGTCTGTCTTGTGCTTCTTCCCATAAATAAGCCTGTAAATCATGATTAGTCTGATACATAATTTTGGGAGTGAAGTCATTAGTGAAGCTACTTTGATTTCCTATTGAATTTCAAGGTGCATATCTGTTATATTTTAACAGATCATGTCTTCTAAACCATATGGATTCCAGTCTTTTTCTGTACTCTTAATTCTTTCATGAAACAATATAGTAGTTTATTCTTCTGTAGTTCTGTTGTTTCTCAGACTTCAGTTATTCAGGATATGCATTCACATATTTTGCAGAGTCCCATCTGTACTGTCACCTACCTAATATTTTTATTTTAATCAACTGCTTTTTTATATGTAAATGTGTGTGTGTTTGCTTATTTATTTATTTATTGAGATGGAGTCTCGCTCTGTTGCCCAGGCTGGAGTGCAGTGGCGCCATCTCAGCTCACTGCAACCTCCGCCTCCCAGGTTCAAGTGGTTCTCCTGCCTCAGCCTCCCGAGTAGCTGGGATTACAGGTGCCTGCCACCACACAGTGGTGTATATTATATTTTTAGTAGAGACGGGATTTCACCATGTTGACCAGGCTTGTCTCGAACTCTTGACCTCATGATCCGCCTGCCTTGGCCTCCCAAAGTGCTAGGATTATTACAGGCGTGAGCCACAGCGCCCGGCTGTAAATGTGTTTTTAAAAGAGACAGCATTAATTGGAAACCAGCATTACTCGGCATAATAGAGGTTAACCCTATAAAGAAATATACTGGAAACTATAATAATAAAAAAATCATTAAATTCCTGTTAGCTACTATATATTCTGAGCACATGGCTTTGCTGTCTTTTTTTTTAAAGAAGAAAGCTAGAAAATACTAGAGTAACATTAAGGATATATCATCAAAGACTGTACATAAAATATCTTCTATAATACCATTTGAGGAAAAACGTATGTAGATATATTTTTAATAAAAATGTATTTTTATTTTAAAAAAATATATATAGAGAGAGAGAGAAAGAGAGACAGACAGGGTCTTGCCCTGTCATCCAGGTTGGAGTGTAGTGGCATGATCATGGCTCCCTGCAGCCTCGACATCTCAGGCTCAAGTGAGCCTCCCATTTCAGTCTCCCGAGTAGCTGGGATCATAGGCATGTGCCACCACACCTGGTTAATTTTTTTGATTTTTCAGTAGAGGCGAGGTCTTGCTATGTTGTCCAGGCTGGTCTTGAACTCCTGGGCTCAAGCAGTCCTTGCATCTTGGCCCCACAAAGTGCTGGGATTACAGGCATGAGCCACTGCATCCTGCCAGGAAACGCTAACATTTAACAAGTTTTCTAATCTTTTAAAATAAATAGACCTGACTCAGGTAACTGCTACTTAAGGAAGTGTGTGTAATTTTTTTCTCTATTTATAAAGAGGATCCCCTGTTGGCACTTTGATATCTGTGCTTTTAAAATTTGATTTTTCTCCTTTTTCTCTTTACCTTCCTTTCCCTTGCACACATTTAAGTAAACCATCACAAATTTAGTGTATATATTAAAGATTGCTTTCATTCTCTGAATGTTTTTGAATCACTCTCTAAAAGTTAATTTGAAGAAAAAAGTTGAAAAATTAAGAATGCACTAACATATTTGTTTCTTAATTCACGTAAGATAAATTAATATGGCCAGGCACAGTGGCTGACGCCTGTAATCCCAGCACTTTGGGAGGCTGAGGCGGATGGATCACCTGAGGTCAAGAGTTTAAGACCAGCCTGGCCAACATGGTGAAACCCTGTCTCTACTAAAAATACAAAAAAATTAGCCGGATGTGGTGGTTGCATGCCTGTAATCCTAGGTACTCTGGAGGCTGAGGCAGGAGAATCGCTTGAACTCGGGAGGCGGAGGTTTCAGTGAGCCGAGATCTTGCCATTGCACTCCAGCCTGGGCAACAGAGCGAGACTTCGTCTCAAAAAAAAAAAAAAGGTAGATGAATATTTTTTGTTTAAATTGCACACGATTATTTTCATGAACAGTTTGGTTTTGTGTTTTATTTAATTTTTAAGAGTAGTCTTGGATTTTCTATATAATTTTTCATCTAAATGTTATGACCATGACTTTCTTTTCAAAATTTGATATTTTTTTGTGTGGGCAGAGTGCCTGTTTGATAGAGAATCACATGTTAAGCTAAAGTCTTTGTTTTGTTTCATTTGTTTGATTTTTTTTTTCTCTTCAGTAGCAAACTTTTAAAGTTTTATTTATTGTTAAATAAGCCTACCAATTTTTATTTATTAATGTTAAATAAGGTCACCAATTTGAATAGTAATGTTAGACCGGTTTCATTTATGTTTACTATTACCATGATTCCTACCTCTTTATCTCTCTGATCTAAAAAAAAAATCTAGATTACTCATACTGTTTTTTCCTATGTCTTTAGTATTTCGAAATATCTCTTCCAATCAGTAAAGGGCATGTTTAAGTACTATTAATGGTTTGAAATCTCTGTTAATTCTCATCTTCTACATTAAATTTCTGCTTTTTCTTCTTGTTTTAAAAACATCCTTTGCCTCTTCTAAGTCAGGTTTATTTCCCTGCTTCTTTGATGTCTCTTAATTTCATTCCATTTTGGGGGGCTTATGTAATTTTTTCCTTCTGAAAAATAATTCCCACAAACCTTCAAGCTTTGCATGTTTGTTAGTGAATTTTAAAAACCAAAAAGCCCTTTATAAACCAAGGATTTTTAGTTCTTTATCTTCCTCAGTTGGTATAAGCTTAGAAATTGAGCCATAACTCTAGTAAGTGTTATGAGCTTTAATTTTAAAGTTAAATTGTGCAGAATCTGGATTTTATTTAAAAACATAAAGAAGAGGCCAGGCACATTGGCTCATACCTATAATCCCAACATTTTAGGAGGCCAAGGCAGGAGGATTGCTTGAGCCCCAGGAGTTCCAGACCAGCCTGGGCAACATAGCAAACTCCATCTCTACAAAAAAAAAAAAGCGTGCACCTGTGGTCCCAGCTACTTGGGAAGCTGAGCCTGGGAGTTCGAGGTGGCAGTGAGCTGTGATCGCGCCACTGCACTCTAGCCTGGGCGACAGAGTGCGATCCTGTCTCAAAAGAATAAAGTTGAATCATAATTTTATCATGAATGATCTCTTTAACAGGAATCCAGATTTAGAGAGATAACCATGTTTTTCTTTAGGCAAAAGTATTATCTCTTTAAATGTGCCTCTTGACAATTGATACTCTATTTTTTACCATTCTAAATGTAAAGCTCCGTAATGTCTGGCTGTTCTCCGCCATAAATAGTGTATTATGAAACTACAGAATTTCAGCAACTTTATAATCCAAATTAGAAGTTATTTGCAGCAAGGTCAGATTCTGTGCCTTAATGACTGGGCATGGTGGCTCATGGCTGCAGTCCCAGCACTTTGGAAGGCCGAGATGGCAGGATCACTTGAGGCCAGGAGTTTGAGACTAGCTTGAGCAACAAAGCAAGACCCTGTCTCTGCAAAGAATAACATAATTAGCCAGGTGTAGTGACACATCCCTGTAGTCCCAGTTACTTGGAAGGCTGAGGCAGGAGGATCTCTTGAACCCAGGAGTTTGAGACTGCAGTGAGCTATAATTGAGCCACTGCACTGAAGGTGACAAGTGCAACCCTGTCTCTTTAAAAAAAAAAAAAAAAAAAAAGACTGGGCACGGTGGCTCACGCCTGTAATCTCAGCACTTTGGGAGGCCGAGGAGGGCAGATCACTTGAGGTCAGGGGTTTGAGACCAGCCTGGCCAACATGGTGAAACCCTGTCTCTACCCAAAAATACAGAAATAAGCCAGGTGTGCTGGTGCACACCTGTAGTCGCAGCTACTTGGTATGCTGAAGTGGGAGAATCACTTGAACTAGGGAGGCGCGGAGGTTGTAGTCAGTGGAGATTGTGTCATTGCACTCCAGCCTGAGCAACAAAGCAAGACTGTGTCTTAAAAAATATTATGAATACTTTTTTTTCCTACATATGTGAAAGGGAAATTTGGGTACCATGTTTCCATTTCCTGTTTTTCAGAAAATGCTGCTCAAATTCCAGTGGCTACTCCACAGGTCTCTCCTAACACAGTGAAACGTGCTGGACCTCGATTGTTGTTGATTCCAGTGCAGCAGGGTTCTCCTACTCTTAGACCTGTCTCAAACACACAACTTCAGGGACATCGGATGGTCTTGCAGCCTGTTAGGAGTCCAAGTGGAATGAATCTATTCAGGCACCCTAATGGGCAGATTGTCCAGCTTCTACCTTTGCATCAGCTTCGAGGCTCTAATACCCAGCCCAACTTACAGCCTGTCATGTTTCGGAACCCAGGTATAAAGTTCTTTTTCATGAACTTTTCTTTTGTTGAATCACTTGGCCATATGGTATGTTAATACACCAAGATTGTTTTTCTTCATCTCTTAAGAGTTACTTTTCCAAAAAGAAAAGCAAACATTGGAAGTCTTGATATGGGCAGTTATGATTTAAAAATTTCTCTCATTTTTTAAACCAGGGTCTGTGATGGGAATCCGGTTACCTGCTCCTTCCAAACCCTCTGAGACTCCGCCATCTTCCACTTCGTCCTCTGCTTTCTCTGTCATGAATCCTGTAATTCAAGCTGTTGGGTCTTCTTCAGCAGTGAATGTTATCACTCAGGCACCATCATTGCTTTCCTCTGGAGCTAGTTTTGTGTCTCAGGCTGGTACATTGACCCTGAGGATTTCTCCTCCTGAACCACAAAGCTTTGCAAGTAAAACAGGCTCTGAAACCAAAATAACCTATAGCTCAGGAGGACAGCCTGTTGGTACAGCCAGTCTTATTCCTCTCCAGTCTGGTAGTTTTGCCTTGTTACAGCTCCCAGGACAAAAGCCTGTTCCTAGCTCCATTCTTCAACATGTTGCTTCCCTTCAGATGAAGAGAGAATCTCAGAATCCAGACCAGAAAGATGAAACAAACTCAATAAAAAGAGAGCAAGAAACGAAGAAGGTTCTACAGTCAGAAGGAGAGGCTGTAGACCCTGAGGCTAATATAATAAAACAAAACTCAGGAGCTGCTACCTCAGAAGAAACTCTGAATGATTCCTTGGAAGATAGGGGTGATCATTTGGATGAAGAATCCCTTCCAGAAGAAGGTTCTGCAACTGTCAAACCATCTGAGCATTCCTGTATCACTGGGTCACATACAGATCAAGATTATAAAGATGTTAATGAAGAATATGGGGCTAGGAATCCTAAGAGTTCCAAAGAAAAAGTGGCTGTTCTAGAAGTTAGGACCATTTCTGAAAAAGCCAGTAATAAGACAGTCCAAAATTTAAGTAAAGTACAGCATCAAAAACTTGGTGATGTGAAGGTGGAACAGCAGAAAGGATTCGACAATCCAGAAGAAAACTCAAGTGAATTTCCAGGCTCCTTTAAGGAAGAAAGTAAATTTGAATTGTCAGGAAGCAAAGTTATGGAGCAGCAATCTAATCTACAGCCAGAGGCCAAAGAGAAGGAATGTGGATACTCTCTGGAGAAAGACAGTATTAGGGAAAGATGGAGAAAACATCTGAAGGGCCCTTTAACCAGGAAATGTGTCGGAGCTTCACAGGAATGTAAGAAAGAGGCAGACGAGCAGTTAATTAAAGAAACAAAGACATGTCAGGAAAATTCAGATGTGTTTCAGCAAGAACAAGGCATCTCTGACTTACTTGGAAAAAGTGGAATTGCTGAAGATGCCAGAGTTTTGAAAACTGAATGTGATTCTTGGAGTAGGATTTCTAATCCTTCAGCCTTCTCCATTGTTCCTAGGAGAGCCGCAAAAAGCAGCAGAGGGAATGGACATTTTCAGGGTCACTTACTGCTACCTGGAGAACAGATACAACCAAAGCAAGAGAAGAAGGGTGGGAGAAGCAGTACTGACTTCACTGTTTTGGATTTGGAAGAAGATGATGAAGATGATAATGAGAAAACCGATGATTCTATTGATGAAATTGTGGATGTTGTTTCTGACTACCAGAGTGAGGAGGTTGATGATGTAGAAAAGGTGGTGAGCCCATTTTTGTTGTGACTGAAACCTAAAGGATTTAAATGATTTAATTAAAGACAGAAGCTTTTTCAGAAGATCACTAAGGCATAATACATTTAATTGGATGCCTAGGTTTAGATTATGACTTAAATGGCTTAGTAGTTCTTTAGGCTGTGTCAATCAAGCATCATTTATTGAACTTTTATTCTTTGAGACTTGTCTGGTTTTATGGGAAGGCTGGCTTAAGCATTTGGGGGATAGGTGCTTGAGAGTCCCTACCGAGTTAGATTTTTAAAATCCCAAAACCACTACTCCCATTTGATCTCAGTCAATTTCTATGACGTTTTCTATGTGAGGTGGTTGTAGCTTCTCTGGTAGATGTTAATCAGAAACTAGCAATGGATGACCTTAGAATTGGAGGAGAACCTATTCACTTGCATATAGAGAGATGTTTTTGTTTTTGGAGAAAAACTGGAAAATACCATCATATTCTAATACCATTTTGCCTTGAGTTGCTTTTATTTCCAAAAATTAAATATTTAGTCCCTGGAATTTATATTCTAGGCTTTGGTCATCGTCCTTTGTAATATGACCTTTATGGCCTATTTTTATTATTTTCCTGAAGTTTTTTTATAGGATTCCTATTTAGGGTTGTTGTATTTACTGAAATAAGTAACTGTCAGGTATTGATACAGTGCAGGAGTTGTACAAACGATTTCTGTAAAAGGCCAGATAGTAAATAGTTGTAGACTTTGCAGAGAGCTAGACGGCTCTCTGTTGCAACTGATTGACTGCTGTTGTAGTATAAAAGCAGCTGTATTCCATTAAAACTTTAGTAAAAAAGTCCAGGTGCGGTGACTCACACCCATAATCGCAGCACTTTGGAAGGCCGAGGTGAGTGGATCACCTGACGTCAGGAGTTTGAGACTAGTCTGGCCAACATGACAAAACCCTGTCTCTACTAAAAATACAAAAAATTAGCCAGGTGTGGTGGTGGGTGCCTGTAATCCCAGTACTCAGAAGGCTGAGGCAGGAGAATCGCTTGAACCCGGGAGGCGGAGGTTGCAGTGAGCCCAGATCGCGCCATTGCACTCCAGTCTGGGCGACAAGAACAAAACTCCGTCTCGGGTTAAAAAAAAAAAAAAAAAAAAAAAAAGGTTGTTGGTGAGCTGTGGTTTGCTGACCCCTGACATAAGGTCTGATGTAAAACATGGGGAGATCATAACTAGCTGCCCGTAGAGTGCCCTAAAATCTAAACTGTGTCCTTCTCTTCAGGAGCAGATGACAGCCATCTGCACTGATTGTCATACAACTGCTTGTTTTACAATCGCACTTCCTTGAGATTCATTCTGCCTTTGTGTTATCTGGTCCTTTTCTGTTAATGCTTAACTGCTTTATGCACATAAAATAAACAAAAAGATTACTGTTTTAAAAATCTAAAATGTTGAAATATTTTATTTTAGAGACGGAGTCTTACTCTGTCACCCAGGCTGGAGTGCAGTGGCGCGAACTCGACTCACTGCAACCTCCACCTCCGGGGCTCAAGCAATTCTCCTGCTTCAGCCTCCTGAGTAGCTGAGATTGCAGGAGCCCGCCACTGCCCCAGATAATTTTTGTATTTACATAGAGATGGGGTTTCACCATCTTGGCCAGGCTGGTCTTAATGTTCTTATATTGGTTATTTCGGTACCTCCATTGTCTCATTTATAAAGGAGGATCTTGCTCTAAAATTGGATGATTCTATATTCATTTGACTTACACTTTCTCTCCATAGCCTAATGTTTTTCAAGAATGGATGTAAATTCATTGACTTTAGGAGTTATATTGCTGATTTTTTTGTGTTTTTTGCGGTCTCACACTGTAAGTCAGCCCAAGTAAACATGAGACCAAAAAACAGTTCAACTTTAAAACCAGTGAAAACTATTACTATTAGTGGAACTTACATAATAGAACCTTTAAAGGTTTTTTTTTTTTTTTTGACAGAGTCTCGCTTTGTCGCCCAGGCTGGAGTGCAGTGGTGCCATCTCGGCTCACTGCATCCTCTGCCTCCTCGGTTCAAGCGATTCTTCTTACTCAGCCTCCTGAGTAGCTTGGGATTACAGGTGGGCACCATCATGCCCAGCTAATTTTTGTATTCTTTTAGTAAAGACGAGGTTTCACCATATTGGCCAGGCTGGTCTCAAACTCCTGACCTCAGGTGATCCACCCACGTTGGCCTCCCAAAGTGCTGGGATTACAGGCATTGCATGAGCCACTGTGCCCAGCCTGAAGTATCTTAATCATACAAGGAGGCATTGCTTGAATGTACTAATAGGGAATTTGACAAGCAAACAAGTTATACTTTTTTTTTTTAAAGGTCATATTAAGTGATCTCTAAAATCTAAAGTCTACATTGTTTTTATTTGCACATCTCACACCTATGTTACCTTTATGATTAGCATTGGAATACTGTGAGGGAAGTTGTGAATAGCTTCTTTAATTTAAATCTTCCTTGTGGAAGTTATTGGATATTATTTAGAAATACTGCAGTTATGCTGGGCGCTGTAGCTCTCGCCTGTAATCCCAGCACTTTGGGAGGCTGAGGCAGGCGGATCACCTGAGGTCAGGAGTTTGAGACCAGCCTGGCCAACGTGGTGAAACCCTGTCTCTACTAACAGTACACAAATTAGCCAGGTGTGGTGGCACAGTCCTAGAGTCCCAACTGCTCGGGAGGCTGAAGCAGGAGAATTGTTTGAGCCCGGGAGGCGGGCTCATTTACTATGTTTCTGGCATAGTAAACACTTTTTTTTTTTTTTTGAGGGGGCACAGAAATGTTGCAAGTAAACACTATTTGTAAAGGTGGACTTAAAAAGATCTGCTTATCTGATATATCCATATAACTCTAGTGTTACATAAAATATTTAGCAAGTTTCTGTGACAGGTGCTCAGTAAACACTTTGACTCCTTTTTTGGTATAATAAGGAAGTACAGCAATCCTGGGCTTTTTTGAAATCTGAAATTCCTTACAAGCTCTCATTCTGTGGGGTTGAGAGAGTTGCAGGACTGGGCTGTATTCTATTTCCATACCTGCCTGTGTATGCTAATGTGTGTTGATTTGTGGGCATCTGATAGGATGTTGGTCATGAAGCCCCCTTAAAGTGGCACTTGAATTTTTCTCCTTTCTATATTTCTTTCACCAAATTTTATTTTACTGTTATTTAATCTTCAGATTTATGAAGCCTTAATATATCTGTGCCTGAACCTTGTCCACTAGAAATAACACTGAAGCATCAGTGCAGTCCTTTGAGGACGCTGTTAAGTTTAATTATGTCTGTTTACTTATTTTTTATTTAATTTTTTTTGAGACACTCTTACTCTTGTCTCCCAGGCTGGTGTGCAGTGGTGCAGTCTTGGGTCACTGCAGCCTCGAACTCCTGGCCTCAAGCAATCCTGCCACCTCAGGCTTCCAAGTAGCTGTAATTATAGGCGAGCGCCACCATGTCTGGCTAATTTTTGTATTTTTTGTAGAGACAGGGTTTTGCCATGTTGCCCAGGCTGGTCTTGCACTCCTGAACTCAAAACGATCCACCTGCCTGGGCCTCCCAAAGTGCTGGATTATAGGTGTGAGCCACCATGGCTGGCCATGGTATCTATTATATTATATATTATTATATATAATATATATTATATATTATTATATAATATATATTATATATTATATATAATATATATTATATATTATTATATATATTATATTATATTATATATTATATATTATATATTATATATATTATATATATATATTATATATATATATATATAATTATATATATATTATATATTATATATTATATATTATATATATTATATAATATATATATAATATATATATTATATATTATTATATATAATATATATTATATATTATTATATATAATATATATTATATATTATTATATATAATATATATTATATATTATTATATATTATTATATATTATTATATATAATATATATAATATATAATATATATTATATATAATATATATGACTTACAGTTCTTGGTTGTTAATTCTAATGATATGTTATCTTTCTGTCTTAATTCCTTATTATGACTAACAATCTTAGGATTATCAGTACTCATGATATAACATGAATGTTTGGCATTAGTTGGTTTTATAAGGGGAGCAAGCATTTGAAAAGTTTAGGTGTGCTTGCCACTCAATACATTATTTACTTTTATAATGATGTATTTCAGAATAACTGTGTAGAATACATTGAGGATGATGAGGAGCACGTGGACATTGAGACTGTAGAAGAGTTCTCAGAGGAAATCAGTGTTGCTCACCTGAAGACCACAGTGGCCCACACACAGTCATTCAAACAGCCGTAAGTCTTATTTCTCTTTGGATTGTTGTTTTTGTAGCTTTGTAACCAGAAACAAAATGAAATGTTCTGTTCAGGAGCTCTGGGTAACTGACCTGGTTCCTTCTTCCTCTAGCTTTTTTTCTGATTAGTGTAGATGAGGAGAGGAACTAGAATTTGGGTAATTAATTTTCTTTGGTCGTTGGTAGGAGGCAGTGTGTAAATGTGAATAATATGCTTTTGGAGCCCGATAGACTGGTATTATAAAATACTAGTTTTGCTAGTTTGTAGGTATTTAACCTTGGGCAAATCTTTAATCTCTCTGAACCTCAGATTCTTTACCTATGAAATGAGGAAAATGCCCCCATTTGAAGTGTTAAATGAAGGTAGTATGTGCAACTAGCATAGTAACTGATATAAGTGGACTATTCAACAAAGGTTAGTTTCTTTTATCATAAGAATAGGCATTACATTCTAAATCTGGTTACTTTACTAGTTGAACAGGTGAGATACAGGTAGGAAAATTTTTCTTCCTGTTTCACTGGTGAGATGAAAATATGGAAGGAATGATGACTTGCTCAGGAAAATTTATTTCCTTTTCTGTTTTAGTAAGCCTTATATTGATTATGGATTGGGCTGTGAGAAAGAGTAGGGAAGGAAGATATTTTGTGCCAGGCATTGTACTTTTCCTGTCATCTCATTAACTACGATGATATGAAAGTGGCTATGAGTTGAGAAAGAATAGTTCTTCGTTCCTACTGATGCTGAGAAAGTTGAAGGAGTAGAAAATAGGACTAACAGTTTTCTTCAGTCTGGAGCTGTTTGCAGGCTATTTCAGTTACCTACTGGCTAAACTTGAAAGAATTTAAATCCCTTAAAAACTTAATTAGACTTAATGAGTTTAGTCTGGGATAATGAGTTCTGTATACTAAAACTGAGTTTGTAAACAATGGCAACAGACAAAAACTCTAAAAAATATTTGCAATAGTAACAGGAAAAATGCTGTGTGAGAACATTCTCTGACAAGCTGTATAAGACTTTTCTTACAAAATTGTGTTGAAAGACGAAGAGGAATTCAACAAATGGAGAGAGATAACATGTTAATGGATTGCAGTAGTAAAGGGCCAAGAATAACCAACACACAGCACAAAAACTGTAAGGGAACAGATTAAAATAAAAAATTAAAGATTTAGGCTGGGCGTGGTGGCTCACGCCTGTAATCCCAGCACTTTGGGAGGCCGAGGTGGGCGGATCACCTAAATTCCGGAGTTCAAGACCAGGCTGGCCAACGTGGCGAAACCCTGTCTCTACTAAAAATATGCAAATTAGCTGGGCTTGTTGGCACACGCCCGTAGTCCCAGCTACTCGGGAGGCTAAGGCAGGAGGATTGCTTGAACCTGGGAGGTGGAGGTTGCAGTGAGCTGAGACTGTGCCACTGTACTCCAGCCTGAGACACAGTGAGACTCCATCTCAAAAAAAAATTAAAGATTTAATTAGATTTGTTTAAATTATTGTTTAAATTTAATTAAAAATAAAGGTTAAAAGAATTGAAAAATTCTGTCACAACACCATGAAAACAGTGAAAAGGCAAACTCAGATGTGAAGAAAGTGTTTGCCATACATATTAACAAAGGATTAGTGTCAAGGGTATAAAAAAATAGTTACAAGTCAGTAAGAGAAAGATGACCCAGTAGAAAAGTAATGGATATTAGAGACAGTTGACAGAAGAAGAAGAAACCTAAAAGCCCAGCAAACACATGTACATTTGTTCAGCCTCACAAGTAATTAAGGAAATGCAGATAAAACCACAGTGACTTTACCAATTCACGCCCATAAGACTTCAAAAGTGGATATTTCTGGTGGTACAGTTATCTAGGTGTGGAGCAATGGGAACTCGCATACTGCAAGTGGGAGTGTACATTGTTATTACCAGTTTAACAGTTACTGAAGTTGAAGATGTGCATATCTTTCTTCTGCTCCTATGCCCTAGAAAAATTTACACAAGGGGTTGTGTATGGGACTGTCCATTGCAGCACTGTTTGCTATTATGAAGATTTAGAAACAAGCTAAATAACTACTAACATTCTGAAATAAAAAATTCGGGGAAATTCACATTGTGGAATACTATATAACTATATAACAGTTAAAACAATTGGAATTAGAACTCTGCGTATCAACATATCTCAGGTGTAATTTATTTGTACTTTTATTTTCGATATTTTTTGTAGAGACGGAGTCTTGCTGTGTTGGCCAGGCTAGTTTTGAACTCCTGGCCTCAACCAGTCCTCATGCCTTGGCCTCCTAAAGTTCTGGGATTACAGGCATGAGCTACTGTGCCTGGCCTTCAGGTGGAATATTGAATGAAACAAATGAGTTGCAGAAAGATATAGTATAGTATATAATATTTAAAGTGGTACTTTTTTTTTTGTTTAGATATATGTATATTTCTAGTAAAACTTACAAAAGTGTGCATGGTAAACTCTGTCTTAGAATGGTTACTTTTGAGAAGGAAGGAAGGGAATGTGATTGAGTAGACTGCACATAGAACCTTCTGTATTTTTGAGATGTATTATTTCTCAAGCTAGATGGTTCATATGTGGGTGTTCATTATACGCTTGGTCCTCCTTCACAGATGGGAAGACCAAGTTTATAATGGAAAAGCATGTATCCACAAATATAGAAAGCATGTATTTGTGGATTCACCCAACTGTAGATTGGAAATACTTGGAAGAAGAAAAATTGCATCTGTATTGAACATGTATAGACTTTATTTTCATGTCATTATTCCCTAAACAATACAGTATAACAACTATTTACTTAGTTTTTACATTGTACTAGGTGTTATAAGTAATGTAGGGATGATTTAAAGTATACAGGAGGAGGTGCCTATGTTATATGCAAATACTATGCCATTTTATATCAGGGACTTGAGTATTCAAGGATACTGTTGGAAGTTTTGGAATGAGTCTTCCCTGGATACTGAAGGACGATTTTAAATTTGTTTATATGGTTTTGTGTATTAAATATTTCATGATTGTACAAAGTAATTTGAAGTTTTAGTGACTATTTGTACACTTTTAGAGAAAATATATAATGTCAAGTAAATAATGTGGCCATATATCACACCTTGGGAAAAAGAAACTGGTTGTAATTTGGAATGGTTTGGTTATAGCTGTGAAATAGGTCTTAGATTATTAAATTTCAGTAAGACACTGAAAAATCCTGTCTTTATCCAGGTCCTGTACTCACATCTCTGCAGATGAAAAAGCAGCTGAAAGGAGTCGAAAGGTATTTAGGATATATTTAGTGATAATTACTCATTGAATAAAATTGTTAACATTTATCTTAGGGTTGAAACAACATTAGCTATATTAGCCACGATTTTTTCTCAGGGCTATTTTTGCCAGTGAGTTAATATAATCAGTTTTTTCTCCTTAATGAAATTATACTGCTAATGTCCTTTTTTTCCCTTTTAATTCTTCTCCTCAGAGGATAGACTAATGTAGAGGAGTTAAAAATGGATATGAAATTTATGAGAATATATGTGCTTATTTGAAAACTATTCTTGTAATGGTCTGATGTAAAACAAGCTGCCATTCTTTTCTTGCTTGGGCTCATGATTTTAAGTGATTTAAAAAACTGTGCTCTGCAAAATGGCTAGCAGTTCAGGATCCATAAACCTTTAATTTTCTTAATCTTTTTGGTTTATATCATAGTAACATAATTAAGCAGGGTTTTTTGTTTATCCTAACCAACAGTAGGCATGGAGGAGAGTTTGGTTTGTTTAAATTGTTTTCCACTTGTTTTTCTATCTTAATTTAAAAGATTAAAAAAAGACAATGATGGGGGTTGGGTTGAAGTAGAGGGTGGCATTTGGTTCCTTTAAAAAATCATAGTGCAGTTTGTTTGGTTTTGATCTGATTTGGGACTCATATGATACAACGTATTTGCATGGTTGTAATTATTGGCATATATCATTATATTTGGCTTTTAAAAATTTATTCTGAAGCATTTTTCAGATATAACAAGAATTTTCATAATAGCTTATTTACATAATCCATTGTTTTGTACCCAAATAATTACATGCAAATTCTTGCTGCACTTTGCTATATTTAATGTTTATATTGCTTTTCTTTCTGTCTTCTTGACTGTTTTATTCTCCCATTCTATGTTAATGCATAGTGGGTTTAACTTTAGAAAGACAGTGGCTTTTACAGTAGAGTTTTTGGGTACGGTCAGAGTTATGATTAAGCAAACAGTGTCAGAAACAGAGACGATTAGAAACATCAGAGGGAAAAATCACAAAACCAAGAAACTGCACAGGACAGGAAATATTATTCACTTTGTATGAGTAGTGTTTATAATGTCATAATAGTTAATGTTGATGCTTTTTTAAAGTTTATAACCTATGATTAAAATATAGAAGACTTAATTTCAGTCTTGAAAATGTGAGAATACAAATGACAAATTGGGAGGTGAGAGAGGGAAGAAGAAATAAAGGGAAGGATACAGGTGCTGATACCCTCATTTTACAAAGTAGAAAGGCAAGATAGATTGTTTATTGTTGATGAAATAAGAAATTAAGGTAGAATTCAAGTTGCTAAGGGATCAGTAGAGCAATTAAAAGTAGTGATGTAACTATATTGGGATGATAAGATGGTAAGACATAAGAGTGATGTGAGCTGAATCCTCTTCTGCATAGCAAGAAGTCAATAGATAGCATTGAAAATGGAAAAAAATAAGCTTATGTTACTATTTTTGGTTTAGGATATAGATTTAAGAACTAGAAGAAGCTGCTAAAAGAATTAAAAAGTGATTGTTTCTGAGGATCCAGGTACAAGTTCAGGGCACAGTTGCTTTTCATTATAAGCTTCTTAATATGTGTGTGTGTGTGTATTTTTTTTTTTTTGTAAAGATGAAGTCTTACTGTGTTGCTTGTGTTAGTCTCAAACTCCTGGCCTCAAGTGATCCCCTACCTCGGCGTCCAAAAGTGCTGGAAATTATAGGTGTGAGCCACTGTGCCTGGCCAGCCTCTTCATATATTTTAAGTCCTATATGCAAAGATTGTAATAGAATAAATAAGATAGAGAAAGGAGGCTTTAAGCTTTTCTGAGGATCAAGAAGGACTTTCCTGAAAAAGTGCAGAGTTTGAGTTTTGAGTGTTAAGTTTTAAATGTTATGGGGGTTTAGGTAAGAGGTGGGATAAGTAATCTAGGTACAGGCAAAAAGCCTGTGTAATGTCAGGGAGGTGTGGGATTGTGTAGTGTATTTGGGAATTTCTAGCAGATAGGAATGGTTGGAGAGAAAGGTGATTTAGAAGAGTGGCAGTTGATTCTTTACCAGATTGAGGAGGATCTTACAGTATTTTTTGAAAAACAGTTAATGTAATTTGTATCATGAAAACAAGTTTTAGTAATATAATACTTAAGCTCTTTCAGATCTCCTACGCCTGTAACATATACAATTTCTTCCTCATTTGAAAATCACTGAAATTTGAACTGAGAGCTGGTAAGATCACTTTAGCATGTATTAGAAATTACACTGTTGGCGTTGTAAGAGTTAGATTTGAGGGAAGGATAGACTGGTAGTAAGATGACCAATTGAGAGGCTGTTACAACAGTCCAGACAAAAAGGTAATGGGTGCCTGAAATAGAGCAGTGTCATTTGGAACAGAGTAGGAGGGCCATCTACACGTTCAAGGTGTTTAGGAGGCAATCTTGTTTGGACAGGCTCCACCAATTCCTCTAAAACTGAAGCCTGATTACTGGAGTGACAAACTACAGAAAGAAGCAGAAGCGTTTGCTTATTATCGCCGGACACACACTGCCAATGAGCGGCGGCGGCGTGGTGAAATGAGGGATCTCTTTGAGAAATTAAAGATCACATTGGGATTACTTCATTCTTCCAAGGTTTCCAAAAGTCTCATTCTTACTCGAGTAAGTGTTCTGTGTAAATGACAGTAAGAGCTTGACTAAGAGATTCTTACCGATGATATGAGAAAGATAATCCACTGACATATAAGGGAGATTGAAATAGAGCTACTTAAATGTAACAGTTGAATATGGACTAGTGAATGCCCAATAAATCCCTTAGGGGGAAAATCATTGTGCTAAGTCACAGTAGGTTTTCATTGACAGTCAAGTTCTTTTTTTTTTTTTTTTTTTTTTGAGACGGAGTTTTGCTCTTGTTGCCCAGACTGGAGTACAATGGCACGATCTTGGCTCACCGCAACCTTTGCCTCATGGGTTCAAGCGATTCTCCTGCCTCAGCCTCCTGAGTAGTTGGGATTTCAGGCTTGCGCCACCATACCTGGCTAATTTTGTATTTTTAGTAGATTAGTAGTAATTTTGTATTTTGTATATTTAGTAGAGATGAGGTTTCTCTGTGTCGGTCAGGCTGGTCTTGAACTCCCGACCTGCAGTGATCCGCCCACCTCAGCCTCCCAAAGTGCTGGGATTACTGGCATGAGCCACTGCACCCAGGCGAAAGTCAGGTTCTTAATTGGCACAGCTATCCCTTCAGATAGAGTCAGAAACTCTGGTTAGCCATGTTGACCACATTCTCGTTACATTGGTGTTCTTGATAGCGCTTAGTGCAGGTTATCACAGTGTAAAGCACAGCATAAGTGATATTTTAATATGCTTAACAGTTGACAGTCATTTTAAAAGAAAACCTGAAATATTCAAGGGAGCAGAAGTTTTAACTTTGCATGTAGAATATCTAAAGTAATTTCGTTTAAATAGTTTTTAAGTAGAAGCTGGAGGAGTACAGGATAAGCATTCATATCCCTCTAGAGCGGTTATTTCAACCAGATTTTGGTTAGACTAGGAGATGATCTTAAAGTTGATTATTAAAATCTAAGCAGAGCACAGGTGTTTTGCATCTCCTCGCAGTGGTGGAATACCTACTACCATTCAGTGATGCTCTTTGGAAATAATCATGGTCACATTCCTTAAAAGTGTAAGCCAGAGATCCTCTTGCAGTTTAACAAAAAATAATTTCTGAAACATCAACAATTGTTAATGGAATTTAAAAATTCTCTTAAGATGTCAGATTAAGTTTTTTTTCATTAGAGAAATTATATAGGCCTTACCTGTGTTTAAAGAAAGAGTGGATCAATTTTCAATAATACCACTATTTCTATTCTAGGCCTTCAGTGAAATTCAGGGACTAACAGATCAGGCAGACAAATTGATAGGACAGAAAAATCTCCTGACTCGAAAACGGAATATTCTGATACGGAAAGTATCATCTCTTTCAGGTGAGATAAGTAAATAATCTCTGGTAAAGAGCATAATTACAGCTTTATCAAGAAGAAATCCTCAGTAGATCTTTCAGATACTTAATTGAAAGCTTGGCTGCCACAGTTTACAGCACAGTTATCCTTTGACTGGGTGGGTTGTTTCTTGTGAATTGTAATCACCTTACTTTCCATAGTTTTTGGGAATATAGTTAAAGCAATTAGATTTCCGTTGACTCTGTTTCTTATTATGTGGGGTAGTGCTGAAAGTGCTACTGTATTCTCTGTTAACTTACAGGTAAGACAGAAGAAGTGGTCCTGAAGAAGCTAGAGTATATTTATGCAAAACAGCAAGCACTAGAGGCACAAAAAAGAAAAAAGAAGATGGGATCAGATGAGTTTGACATGTCTCCCAGAATTAGCAAACAGCAGGAAGGATCTTCTACATCATCTGTAGATCTTGGGCAGATGTTTATAAATAACAGGAGGGGGAAACCTTTGATTCTTTCCAGAAAAAAAGACCAGGCCACAGGTAGGAGGGACATTCTTTGCTTTCCTTAATGTAGATGTACATCAGTAGTTGACTTTACTAGACTAGACCACCTTCTCTTGTCCACATTTTTAGTTTTGTGTGTTTTTTTTTTTTTTTTTTTTTGGAGACAGCTCTGTCGCCCAGGCTGCAGTTGCAGTGATGTGATCTCAGCTCACTGCAACCTCCACCTCCCAGGTTCAAGCGATTATCCGCTTCAGCCTCCTGAGTAGCTGGGACTACAGCGAGCACCACCATGCCCAACTTATTTTTAAATTTTTAATAGAGATGGGATTTTGCCCCGTTGGCCAGGCTAGTCTCGACTCTTGACCTCAAGTGATCCACCCGCCTCGGCCTCCCAAAGTGCTGGGATTACAGGTGTGAGCAACCACACCCAGCCCACAGTTTTAGTTTTAATTAAACGAATTAAAGATGGGTTGTATAAAAAGTAGAATATTAACTACATTAGATTTTGGTTTCTGGTTGTAATACACACTCATGCAAATCCTGAGAAGTTACCAGTCCTGGTAACATATTAGTCTATAGTCATGTATTTTTAATGAATAGTTTTTTAAACTTATCTTTTCAGACTTTATACTTGACTTTGTGATTTCCCTGCAGTTCTACTGATGGGTTTAAGAAGTTGGGTCTAGCTGAGACCAATAAATGGGAAATTTTTTGTAAAATTTAATTTTGTCAAATCAGGCTCTATTTTTCTTTCTTCCTTTTTTTTTTTGAGACAGAGTCTTGCTCTGTTGCCCAGGCTGGAGTGCAGTGGTGCAGTCTCGGCTCACTGCAAGCTCCACCTCCTGGGTTCATGCCATTCTCCTGCCTCAGCCTCCCCAGTAGCTAGGACTATAGGCGCTTGCCACTACACCCCACTAATTTTTTTTGTATTTTTAGTAGAGACGGGGTTTCACCGTGTTAGCCAGGATGGTCTCGATCTCCTGACGTCGTGATCCGCCCACCTTGGCCGCCCAAAGTGCTGGGATTACAGGCGTGAGCCACTGCGCCTGGCCATCAGGCTCTATTTTTCATCAGATCACTTACTTATTAATACATTGCTATTAAGAAACAGTAGGCCGGACGTGGTGGCTCACACCTGTAATCCCAGAACTTTGGGAGGCTGAGGCGGGCAGATCACCTGAGGTCGGGAGTTTGAGACTAGCCTGACCAGCATGGAGAAACCCTGTCTCTACTAAAAATACAAAATTAGCCAGGTGTGGTGGCACATGCCTGTAATCTCAGCTATTTAGGAGGCTGAGGCAGGAGAATCGCTTTAACCCGGAAAGTGGAGATTGTGGTGAGCTGAGATCGCACCATTGCATTCCAGCCTGGGCAACAAGCACGAAACTCTGTCTGAAACAAAACAAAACAAAACAAAAACCCCAAAGTAAATTGGTCTTAACTTCTTATTACCATCTTGATTTTGGAAGTAAAGCTATATTGATTTTATATGTTACTTATATTCTTAGAGAATGGTATATCTGGCTGGGTGTGGTGGCTCATGCCTGTAATCCCACCACTTAGGGAGGCAGAGGCAGGAGGATTGCTTGCACTCAGGAGTTTGAGACCAGCCTTGGGCAACATGGTGAAACCTGTCTCTACTAAAAATACCAAAATTAGCCGGATGTGGTGGTGCACACCTGTAGTCCCAGCTACTTGGGAGGCTGAGGCAGGAGAATCACTTGAACCCGGGTGGCGGAGGCTGCAGTGAGCTGAGATCACACCACTGTCGCACTCTAGCCTGTGCGACAGAGTGAGACTCCATCTCAAAAAAAATTAAAAAAAAAAAAGAAGAATGGTATATTTTTTTTACTCTTTAAATGTTTGGATAGCCCAGTGTATGAGCCAAAAAAATCTGGTGTGGGTATTTTTTTTTTTTTTTTTTTGAGACGGAGTCTTTTTCTGTTGCCCAGGCTAGAGTGCGGTGGCACAATCTCGGCTCACTGCCAGCTCCGCCTCCCAGGTTCACACCATTCTTCTCCCTCAGCCTCCCATGTAGCTGGGACTACAGGCGCCCGCCACCACGCCTGGCTAATTTTTTGTATTTTTGGTAGAGATGGGGTTTCACCGTGTTAGCCAGGATGGTCTTGATCTCCTGACCTCGTGATCCACCCGCCTCGGCCTCCCAAAGTGCTGGGATTACAGGTGTCAGCCACCGCGCCTGGCTGTTTTGTTTTGAGGAGGGCCTCACTCTGTAGCTCAGGCTGGAGTGCAGTGTCTCGCTTGCAGCCTTGACCTCCTGGGCTTAAGCAATTCTCCCACCTCAGCCTTCCTAGTAGCTGGGACCACAGGTGCACACCACCATACCCACCTAATTTAAAAAAATTTTTCTTGTAGAGATGGAGATGGGGTCTCACCATGTTGCCCAGGCTGGTCTTGAACTCCTGGGCTCAAGTGATCTGCCTGCCTCAGCCTCCCAAAGTGCTGGGATTACAGGCATGAGCCACCACACCCAGCTGAATGCCTTTTATCTATAATTAATTTCTGATCTTTCTTGCAGAAAATACGTCACCCTCGAACACTCCACACACCTCTGCCAACCTTGTGATGACTCCGCAAGGGCAATTGCTCACCCTAAAAGGTCCCCTATTCTCAGGACCAGTGGTAACTGTTTCTCCTGATCTCTTAGAATCTGATCTTAAGCCTCAAGTTGCCGGTAGTGCTGTGGCTCTACCAGGTATGTCGTAAGTGTTGTCCTCTATGGGAAGTGATAAAGTTATCCCTAGCATCTCACAGTGACCAAGGAAGGCTTTGGATGTGTTCTGTAATGATAAAGAGCTATTCTGTTGGCATTTGCCTTGGTAAGAGGTGGCCCTATTTTTAGAACACATTTGGCTTGAGCTGTGATACTGTTTGGCGTGTTTTACACCTGGTATTGGGAACCATTTTGTGAACACTAGTAATTTCTAAGAGGAAGAATAAAAAAGATGTCAGAGGGAAAGGAAGATGTTAAATGATCATGGTCTTAGGTCTTGGTGTTGATAAATATTTGTCAGTTTTTTGTGGTGCTCAGAGATGATAACAGTCCTGCATTATGAGCCCTATTCACTTTGAGCACTACTCTGTTTTGGGGCAAAGGGTAAAGTTGAAAGAGAAGCCTCACTTGGGTGATTAGGTTCCAGGCAACTAAATTTCTATTAAGGTGAAAGAGTCTCTTTGGTAATATTAGGATCCTAGTTACTTTATTGCCATTGCCAGCCAAAATTCCTTGTCTCTACCTGTTGCCAAACTCACTCTGGAGGACTCATCTGTCCTGGTTCCCATGCTGCCTTTAGGGCTTCATTTTCTGCGCTAAGTAGCAGTTAATTAGGTGAACAGAATCAAGATGCATTTCTGCCTTAGGAGAAGAACTAACTTGGGGAGCATTTCTATAAAATAATTAAATGGAACTTTAAAAAATGGTGGAAAGAGCCTTTGGTTGGATTTTAGTTGAGTTTTTCTCATCTTTTTGATAAAAGTAGAGTGCTGAATTTAGACTACAAATCCCTAAGATGGTCATATGATATGACAGAGAGAGAGAGAGAGGTGTTAACACTGTAGATCTAAATGAATTTTTCTTTTTTTAATTTTTGTTTTTCAGAAAACGACGACTTATTTATGATGCCACGAATTGTTAATGTGACATCATTGGCCACAGAGGGAGGTTTGGTAGATATGGGTAGCAGCAAATATCCTCATGAAGTTCCTGATGGCAAGCCATCTGACCATCTGAAAGACACCGTCAGGAATGAAGATAATTCCTTAGAGGATAAGGGTAGAATCTCTTCCAGAGGAAACAGAGATGGCAGAGTGACGTTGGGTCCAACGCAGGTTTTTCTGGCAAACAAAGATTCTGGTTATCCACAAATAGTTGACGTTTCCAGTATGCAGAAGGCACAAGAGTTCTTACCTAAAAAGATTTCTGGTGATATGAGAGGGATTCAGTATAAATGGAAAGAGAGTGAATCAAGAGGGGAGAGAGTGAAGTCAAAGGAGTCTTCATTTCATAAATTAAAGATGAAAGATCTCAAGGACTCAAGCATAGAGATGGAACTGAGGAAAGTAACATCAGCTATAGAGGAAGCAGCTCTTGATTCCAGTGAACTGCTAACTAACATGGAAGATGAGGATGATACTGATGAGACACTGACTTCACTGCTCAATGAAATTGCTTTTCTTAATCAACAACTAAATGATGACTCTGTTAGCCTGGCTGAACTACCCAGCTCTATGGATACAGAGTTCCCAGGGGATGCTCGGCGGGCTTTTATTAGTAAGGTTCCTCCTGGAAACAGAGCAGCTTTCCAGGTTGAGCACTTGGGAACTGGTTTGAAAGAGTTGCCTGATGTTCAAGGGGAGAGTGACTCTATCAGTCCCCTCCTCTTGCACTTGGAAGATGATGACTTTTCTGAGAATGAAAAACAACTTGCAGAACCAGCCTCTGAGCCAGATGTCCTTAAGATTGTTATTGACTCTGAAATAAAGGATTCCCTACTTTCCAATAAAAAAGCTATTGATGGAGGGAAGAATACTTCTGGCCTCCCTGCAGAGCCCGAAAGTGTGTCCTCACCCCCCACCCTACACATGAAGACTGGCTTGGAGAACAGCAACAGCACAGATACTTTGTGGAGGCCTATGCCAAAGTTGGCCCCTCTAGGTTTAAAAGTAGCTAATCCTTCCAGTGATGCAGATGGTCAGAGTCTCAAGGTGATGCCTTGTTTGGCACCTATAGCTGCCAAAGTTGGGTCAGTTGGACACAAAATGAACTTAACAGGGAATGACCAGGAAGGCCGGGAAAGCAAGGTGATGCCTACGTTGGCACCTGTTGTGGCTAAATTGGGCAACTCGGGGGCCTCACCAAGTTCTGCAGGGAAATGAACTTACTTGTCCTTAAGCAGAAGCCAGGCTGTGAGGGGAAATTGATCTCACCTCCTTTCTCTGCAGGCATCTGTTTGTTTGTGTCTTAGAACTTGGATCCTCGACTTCGATGATGCAGTGGATAATGATGGGAGAAAGGGGGGTAGGGTGCTGACCCTGGTATAAGAAGTACTCTGAAATTCTGATCATGTTAAAATGTGTTACCTCACTTGTGGTGCTGGGTCCCCTCATCCTCTCTAAGAAGATGTGATCCATTACTGAACATGAGGTGCCCCTCTTACCCAAGGAATTTATAACATGACTGGCTCCACAGTGGTTTCTAGTTCTTCCCCCACAAGCGAAAGAGCTGTTTGCAACTTTGGAGTTGCTGTAGACTGAACTGTAGCTTGTAGCTGTTGAAGTGAGTCCGAAATCTAAGGAATGTGATGGACTTGTGCAAAGGGATCCAGAAGAGACACTTTTTAGCTGATGTTTCAAGAATAGGGAGAGAGAGGATGGGTACCATGGAATACCAAAGTGAAGGACTTTGTGTCATTCAGCAAAATTTTCTTTTTTCGTATCCCAAGTAGCTCCCATTCCCTCACCTTTTCAATCAGAATTAACAAATTCAAGCCTTCGGTAAAGTAGGGATGCTTTTAACTTTTATTATTAAGTTAATTATTTTGAGATCTTAAAAAAATAGTAGTTCTCCCTTATTATTTTTGTGGGCATTGAAAAGCTCATTTCACAGTACCAGGGATTTTTACTGGGAGTATATATTTTGGAGGTAGGCATAGAGGGAGCCCTACCCCCTCCACAAATTACGTCACTCAAGAGACAGCTTAAATAAAATGCATTATCTCCCCAGACCAGAGACAGTGGCCAAAATAAAAAATCATGGGGCTGGAAATTTCCCAAATCAAACCAGCCTCCTGGTGCTTGAAGGTTTCATTCACTATTACCTGCACAGGATGTAAAGAAAAGTCACAGTAGGCACTCTTTACCAGGGAAATAAGGCAGTATTTGAATCACAAGATATATTTTTTATCTGCAACCATGGATTCAATGATCTGTAGAGCTTTTTCACTCATTAGCTGTCAGGATATGAAGGACTGACAGTCTGTAAAGATATTTATATTTTTGTATAGTTGTTTTCATAGATTTCTCAAAGGCTGAAGTTTTCAACCTAGAAGATGAGATTTGTATTGAGTATAGAAATGATGTTTCCTATCTAGTTTGTAAATAATCATGGTGCACTTGAGGGGTCTCTTGGAAACTCCTGGGGGGCAAGAATCACTATTCTGAAACTGTATAGACTGGGATTTAGCTGCTGCATTTTGCCTTTCTTAAATAATTATATTTTGGAATGTAACCCCTGTTCTGTCTTCATTGACAGGATTTGCTTGTGTTGTTAAAACACTAACACAAGAGCTTCCAGTGCCTGGGCCGTGCCTAGGTGATGCTATTTCTTCTATATCTCCTGTCTTCTTTATCCCAAATCCCACTCAGCGTGTCTTCAGACCTAGGTTGTAAGACCAACTTTGGATTGGATCTAGCCAGTGAATTATTATTTCCATGGTTGGTTCCCTTTCTGTTAACTCTGGTAATCAACAGATTGAAAACGGTGGAAGAACTTCCTCTGAAAATTGCAGTGGGAGCAAATTCTTGTTGGTTTTGTGCTGCTTGCCTTTCTAGATCTGCTCATCAGCACTTAACCTTCCCTCCTCTAAAGGTTACTAAAGAAGCCTGAAGTAGGTAAAGAGTGCTCCTCAGCTTCTTATTGTCCTTCCACTCTTTACCCAGCAGATTTCATTCAATGCCTTATTCAAGGAATCCAGCACCTGTCTCCCCTGCTGATAATTGTCCTTAGAGATGCTAGTACTTTAATCCAGGTATAGCAGTTTCCCGTTATTTTCTTGCTTGTCGTTCCCCTACATTTCCTCCTGATTTCCCAAGGCTCTTTTTGTGGCTTTTGAGGGTCAGCCAAGGAGCAGGCAAGTGAGTGAACAATCCTCAGGAAAAGAAGGACCATTTTAGCTTAACACTTCCTTTTTTTTTTTTTTTTTTTAAAGAAGAATATAGGTAAACAGGTAATGATTCTTGATTGGAGATACTACTTGACTCTTGATGAGAGTTGTATGAAAATGGAAATGAGGGATGATTCCAGGCGTTTTAGGGGGAAGGCTGCAGATACCATTCTAACCCCCAAGATACTGTGTTCTCAAGACCTCTTAGAACTAGGTGTTGTCAGGGATAATTTGAGGAGGGCTTAGTCTTCAGAACAATGCTGCAGTCTTGACAGAAATCTAAAATCTCCAAAAACTCCTACCCTTTAACCTTACCCTAGGGGGAACTGATCTATGAATATTACATGTGTGATTATGAAAGGTGAAGTTGAGTGAGAGGAGTTGAGGAACGTGGAAGACAGTGAGCTCTCACCCTAACACTATAAGAAGCATGATCTCAGTAGACCAATAATTCGCCTTTTTATACATCTGTAAATAAATGGAATGTTTTTAAGAATATAATTATGTCAGATTTAGCATTTTCTTTTATATATTAAATATATATATATATCTTTCCTTTTCTGCTTTCGAAAAGTGACTATTTTTTTAGAAATCTAAGAACAGAAGTTTGGTGATTGAAAGGTAGAATATATAAACCTGAAATAAATCAGTTAAAATAATTAAAGCAGAACTTGGTGTTGGGAGGTTTGTGCCAACTTGGAGTAGAGAATTCTAATTCCCTAAGACATATTTGAGAGAGGTGCCACTGAAGTGGTTTTATCATAGGAATCCTTTCCTTTTCTCTAAGTTTCTGATATGCCATTTGGGGGAGGTTTTCGATGTTCTAATCCTTGTAGCATGTTTTACATGGAGGCTTCAAAATTGTGTGCAACCTGATGGCAAGTATTTGTTTTAGAAGTCATTCTAAAATCATTCTAGTGTCAGTATGAGCAAGGCAGTTTACCTGTTAACCTTGGGGAGTAAAGGTACACAAACACAGTCTTTTAGTGGTAAAGGACAGTAGGTGTTCTTAAGGGAAGATATGTTAAAGAGTTTGACAGTTAACAAAAACGTTTAAAGGAATCCTTTAGACATTCAACTACTCCTAGTCTATTAAGGTCACTAACAGATCAAGTCCAGTTATATAAGCTTCATACAAATTGTTCACTTTGTGTAATTTTATAGTACATGCAATAGTTTTTTTCCTGGTATTACGGATGAAATACCTGATGCTAGGCTCTTCTATAACAAGTTTGAAAATGTTTTGAACACACAAGAAAGGCAGACAATCCATATGTTATTTTGGGTTTAGTGGTTCAGATAATTTTTTTTTCTAACTATACTGGTTGAGATATTTGAAATGGAATAGGGTGATGCACTTTAAAAATTGGTCTAGAAAAATAGTGACAGCCCTTGTCCCTCACTCCAGAATTAAACAACAACAAACCATACGCAGCACATTTTCCAGGTACTTTTATAGAGAATGACTGATAATCAAGAATCAGAATACATTTCTTGCACAAAACTGTTGGTTTTGAAGAAGGTGCTGTAAAGGCATCAGTACTTCATGTCATTGTATTATCACTAATGAAATTTTTATTTTTATTTTTTTTGAGGCGGAGTTTCGCTTTGTCGCCCAGGCTGGAGTGCAGTGGCGCCATCTTGGCTCACTGCAAGCTCTGCCTCCCGGGTTTACGCCATTGTCCTGCCTCAGCCTCCGGAGTAGCTGGGACTACAGGCGCCCGCCACCATGCCCGGCTAATTTTTTTGTATTTTTTGTAGAGACAGGGTTTCACCGTGTTATCCAGGACGGTCTCAATCTGCTGACCTTGTGATCCGCCCGCCTCGGCCTCCCAAAGTGCTGGGATTACAGGCGTGAGCCACTGCGCCCGGCCTACTAATGAAATTTTACATGGACACAAATATCTAGGTGCAGGGAAAATTAAAGCTGAGATATTCAGACTCACTGCCAGTTGGAGGAAAAAAATCAGTTATAATACATTTTTTTGAATAGAGGGAAATAATTTGATAAGTACAACTTTTTGTTTGAGGCATAGCTAATGTTAAGACATGACTGAGCTGCTTTACACATAAGTGTTGAATAGTGATGGTGGTGCATTAAGAGGATGGGAAGACTATGGGATGAGTTGGAAATTTTGAGACAAATCTAAACTACTAATTTCTATTGTTGTAAACTCTGCTGGTAGAAAAGATTAAGTAGGAAAGCAGTCTTGGAAGCATGGTTTTGAGATCCATTGTGTTTCCAGCTGCAATCATTGATCTCAGCTGTTGCACAGTGCCTTGCATGTAAAGGTGCTCAATAAATATTTGAATTGATGAGCAAATGCTTAGACTGTTTCCCAGGATCTTATAATTATACCTTATTTGCATGTTATGCCTAGGGTGAATTTTAAAATTTGATCTAATGAGTATAGTGCTAAACAGACAACTATATAACGTCTATTCCCCAGACATCTAGAATTTCAGAAGCTGGCAAACACTATGTATAGCTGTTTAGGACATATAAAAGAATAAAGTGTTAAATAGTGTATGGATGATGAAATACTTATGAAGAGTTAACTGCATTTTGGAGGATTGGGATAGCAAGTAGAGTCATGCGTCACTTAATGATGGGGATATGTTCTGAGAAATGCACGTTGGGTGGTTTTGTTCTGCAAACATCATAGAGTGTACTGTACTTACACAAACCTAGATGGTGTTGCTTAACCACACACCTAGGCTGTGTTGCTCCTAGGCTACAAATCTGTACAGCATGTTAACTGCACTGAATATCATAGGCAGTTGTAACACATGGTGTTTGTGTGTCTACACATAGGAAAGATACGGTAAAAATATGGTATTATAATTTAATGGGATCATGCGGTCATTGAAATGTATACAGTGCATGACTGTAAATCTGAGTGGAGAAAAGTGAATAATGCTTCTGTTCACATTAGACCTGGGAGTGTTATTTTCTGAGGAATTAAGAATGGGAATAGCCTATAGCTTATTCCTATATTGGTATCTCAAAGGCAGTGTAGTACCTAGACAATAAAAGTTGGACTGAATTGTGAAGAATTAAAAATGTGTGGGCCGGGCGTGGTGGCTCATGCCTGTAGTCCTGGCGCTTTGGGAGGCCAAGGCGGGCGGATCACGAGGTCAGGAGATCGAGACCTCCTGGCCAACATGGTGAAACCCCATCTTTACTAAAAATACAAAAATTAACTGGGCGTGGTGGCGCATGCCTGTAATCCCAGCTACTCGGGAGGCTGAGGCAAGCGAATGGCTTGAAACCGGGAGTCGGAGGTTGCAGCGAGCTGAGATCGCCACTGCAGTCCAGCCTGGGGACAGAGCAAGACTCTGTTTAAAAAAAAAAAAAAAAAAAAAAAAAACGTGGCTTTGGCCTAAGACTTCCAGTACCCAGATTCCAGACTTAAGAAATCCTCATTACAATGCTTTCAGTTGTTTTTCATGAAAGAAATGACCAGTGATACTTTGTAAACCATTTATCTGGCCATGAGTGATTAGGTGAGAAAACCGTTAGCGGACACCAGAATAATCTGGAGAGGATTAGGGACGGCTCTTGTGGGCACATTTTTACTCTAGTTTCATGGGTGGAGATGGCATCTGCCGTGGTCTGCAGCATACAAGTAAAGACACCAGGTGGCACCATTTATTAGCTTTCACTCCCATGGAGAGGTCACATCATGTAACAAGAGGTTGAGGGAACCAACTACCTCTTGCATATTGTAGCTAATGGTTCTTGCCTTCTTCCTCCAGACTTGGGAAATAAATTTGAAAATCATATTTTATGTTTCATAATATTTGCAGTGCATGCTTGAAGGGAAGAAGGCCATGTGCTGTTGCCAGTTGGTCTTCCAGGAGGTGACATCCATTATCTCCATGTCAACTTGTGAGCTTTACAAATCTAATTTTTAGTATGTGGCTACAGTATACACAAGCACATGTGTGCTTTGCCACTTGGCTGTAAAGGCTCACCGTTGTACACAAGCAGTGAGTTTAGGGGTTCTTCCCTCTTGTTATCACATGTCATCACAGGGCTTCAGAAGATCTGGATAGGGTGAGACAGACACACCAGTGTAGTACTCCCTTGGGTCCCTTGTCTTTGGCTTAGGCTTTTGCATAAGGTATAATAATTTGTTAGAGGTTCTTCCCTCTTGCAGACACATGTCATCTCCACAGGGATTCAAAAGATCTGGGTAGGGTGAGACGGACACACCAGTGTACTATTCCCTTGGGACCCAAGTCTCTGGCTTAGGCTTTTTCATAAGGTAATTTCTTACGGTAGTAGTCAAGTGGAGAATACTCAGGAAATATATATTTCATGTAACATTTCCGTGTATTCCCTCTGCCTCCCCCAACATGAGTTAGAAAAACTACCCGTCGATCTAATAGCAAGCTCGACAGTGACCTCAGCAAGGAACAGCCCTAGATAAAAGGATTCACAAGTAAATGGAAGGAGGAAAAGATCTGGAGTAACAAAGTCCTGGTGAGCTTTAGGTGAGGAAGCACAATGGGTTGTTGGAGGCTAAAGAAACCATGAAACCTACAGTGTTATAGCACATTCACTTCTCTTTCCCCCGCACGCCCAAAGCTCTGTTCAAGGCCACCCTTTCCCCTTTCATAATGACCAGGTTGCCCAGTGCAAAGATACTGTTCTTAGCTATTAAATTGCATTACTCAGAACAATCCTTTCCACGTTGAGTCTACGTGCTGGACTGGCTGCGAGCAGAAACTACTTCAGTCGCTTTAAATCTCAACACTTGTGGTCGCTGGGAGCAGAGCTTTTAGGCTGTAACTCAGTCTTGTAATTCTGAGCTAGGAGTTTCAGCTACGGTCCCTCGGGCCTATCAGATGACAACCTTAACACCCTGGAGGCGTGGTTATCGTCTTGGGGCTCTGGGAAGTGCAGTTCCATGGGGGACCAGGCCTGATAATACCATAAAAGGCTTGGTTCTCTCAATTCTGAAGCCATGTTCTGTTGACCTTCCTCTAAAAGCATTACCCGCAATTGTGCGGATTCCGTGGTTCCCTAGTCCCAAGCCGTCTGCTTCCTGGGCGCTTTCATTGGCTCCGCCCCCGTAAACCTTGCTCGTCCTCTCTGGAAGGGCTCTCCTGACTACAGGCCGCGCCCCTCGCGTCGGCTCCGCCCACCCAGCCCGCAGCTTGGGCCAGGCGGTAGTTCGCGTTTTGAGCCGATCGTGCCACCATAGCTCCTGCGGCTGCCTCTACCGCTGCCGCTACCGCAGCGGAGCTGAAATTGCCGAACGCGATGCCCGAGGGCGCTGTGAGCGGGGTGGCCCACGCTCGCCGAGGCTGGTGAGGCTGGGCCCGAACGGGGGCGCTGACGAGTAGCAGGGGCCTCAGAGGCGGGTGAAAGATAAAGGTCCAGAGCCGCTGTGGAGGGTGGAGAGCGAGCTCTGGAGGATAGGGAGTGGGGGAGGGAGGATCCCGTGGCAGCACGAGTTGTGGGCTACGGCGAGCCCCGCCGCGCCGAGTCCCCGTCGGCGCTAGCGCAGGTGTCCAGGCCTGCGGAAATCCTTGGTGGTCTCGACGGCCTCCTCCCTTGGACACTTACAGTTGCCATGGGAACAGTTGGGCATTAACGGGAACCAGATCGTCCACGAGACCAACTAGGGCCCATCCCATCCATCTCGCAAGTTAAACGCCTCTGGCGGGCGTGGGCCTGGCATTTCTTCGTGTCTTAGGATTTTCCCCCCCTTTTTCGTGAGCCTTTCCTTCCAACGTTGTAAGAAACTGTGCAGGGCTAGAAGGTGGGGATGAGGGAAATGGTGAGAGCAATACCCAGAGGTAAAAGCTGCAGACTTCGCTAGGCAGAAGGTAAGACACTGTGATACTAAGGTGGCTTCTGCCATCTCAGGTCAGTGAGAGGGCATACTGGGAAGCCCTGTGGAATGGGAAGACAGTGCCGCTGTTGAGACAAGACCCAGGACTGGACCGGGGACTGTCCCAAAGGGTTTCTTGTCATAATGGCTGTGGAAGGGTCAACCATTACCAGCCGGATCAAGAATCTGTTGAGATCTCCATCCATCAAACTGCGCAGGAGTAAGGCAGGAAACCGACGAGAGGACCTCAGCTCCAAGGTGAGTCCTGTTGGGATCCACCTCTTTCCAAACCCACCGTCTCCTGCTCCATGTTCCTCGTTAACCTTCCTGTTTCTTGGGAAAGATAACTAGAAGCTTTTGTTGACTCTAAAGGATCACATGTGATCTCTGCAGGCAATGATTTGGTTTTAGGTTGAAGGAAAAAGAGCAGCAGGGGTGGGCATGCTGAGATTGATCCATGAGAAGAGGTGAATAGTAGGAAGACCACCTGGGTTCAATTGTGGCCTCACTATACACTAAGCATGTGCTTGGGAAGCCAGTTGATATGCTATGACTCAGTTTCCCTTCTTGGGAGAGGACAATAGGAACACATACCTTGTGAAAGGCTAAGCTGTGACTAATGTAGCTGCAGGTGTTAATGTAACAGCTGGGGTTATGTAAGGCTGTAGTGGGAAAAAGAAATATGCTAAAACACCTAGTCAGAGTTACTGGCTTGGTAATTGCTCTTGCCTACGGTCAAAACAAATTTTTTTTGTCTCTTCAAGAGGCTAACTGGAGCGTCTTGGCTTCTTAGGAATGATAACATGCAAGAAGCCAGATATCTGTCAGCAAAAGAGTTCTGGATGGCCCTTGAGCATTGCTTATCTCATTCACTATATGCCAAGAGCCACATCCCACTCAGCTGCAGATGATCCTCAGAGGCAGAGTTCCTTTCCATTCCTTCACTTGTCTGAGTTTTGGTCCTTATGCTTTTTTCAACTAAATAAACCCCACAACTTTGGGAATCCAGAAGTAGACGACATTTATTTAATCCCTTGAGGGAATCCAGGGCTTTACTCCCACAGGATCAGATCAGATTTTGTGTCTTATTAGTAGCCTGTAAACACAATAGCGTTGTGAGGTACAAGGTTGTTACAGGGAGAGGCATTTGAGACCACAGCATTGTATTGCTTTGCCTGTATCGCTTCAGTGATGAGTAAATCCCATGAGGAATGATTTAGAATGCCACTGTACAATTGGCAGGGTTCTGGGAGGACTTAGTTCAGCTCTGTGTTCCTTAGCAGAACTTTGAGTAGATTTGGTAAGAAGGTGAACAGCTTTCCTGTATATTTCAGCAGAAGTTGTGTTGAATCACAGTTTGCTACAAGGTTTTGTGATGGTGGACATTGTGACCCTTCCAAGGTCTCTTATTCATCATTTTTTCTATTCTCTTGAGGCAGGCAAAGAAGCCTGAAATGTAGAAATTGCCTTAGATATGACTCTGTTCATTCTTAATACTGCAAGTGCTCTTATTCTTGGCTGGTAACTTGGCAGTGACCAGCACTGTTAGAGCAATCTTCTCCAATCTTTGGCCTCTTTTTCTGGCCAGGAATGGTATATGTAGTAGAAACATATAATGAGAGTTTAGCCTTCATTGTTAATTCTTACTGTAATTTTGGTCTGGAATCCAGAAAGTATAGTTGCCATTCTTTAAGACTTCCAATATCATCCATTATTAATGCATTTAACAAGTGTTTATTGAGTGCTTATTAAGTGTGCAATCAGTGATGGGTAAAACATTACCCTTGCCATCAAAGAGCTTATGGCTAGTCAGACATGTAAACAGTTAAAACACGGTGTGGTAAGTGCTGCTGTAGAAGTATGTGTACGTTGTTAATGGAAGCACGGGGAGGCGACCTAAGTCAGTTCAGAGGAATTAGGAAAGGCTTCATAGGCCGGGCATGGTGGCTCACCCCTGTAATCCCAGCCCTTTGGGAGGCCAAGGTGGATGGATCACTAGGTCAGGAGTTCGAAACCAGCCTGGTCAAGATGGTGAAACCTCATCTCTACTAAAAATACAAAAATTAGCCGGGCGTGGTGGTGCATGCCTGTAATCCCAGCTACTCGGGAGACTGAGGCAGGAGAATTGCCTGAACTCGGGAGGCTGAGGTTGCAGTGAGCTCAGATCCTGCCAATGCACTCTAGCCTGGGTAAGAGAGCAAGACTCCGTCTCAAAAAAAAAAAAGGAAAGGCTTCACAGAGGAAGGGATGCTTCAACTGTGAGTCCTAAGGCAGGTGGAGAAGAGCTTTCCAGGAAAACAGTGGAAAAGGGGCATCCCTGGCAAGACCATTTACCATTCCCTGTTTAAAATAGGAATTCAGTGCTTCAGACTGCTTTAGATGGCTTTGTCTGTCCTGAAGCTGTGTATGAAAGAAATACTTAGCTGAAGTTGAATGACCCTTGAATGGTCTGGCAGCAAAATGACTGGTGCATATCTTTAGCACCCAAGAGGAGTAGCTGTCTTTGAGTGCCCAGGACCCTAGAGATGCCAGACTCCCCACACTCCTTAGTAAAAGGTCTCTACCTAAGATTATTCTAAAAGCCTGCCTTGTGATTACTCTAGTGTATTAAGCTCTGTGAGTTGCTCTAATATGTGGTGGCTGTGAGTAATCATGATAACAGGAAATTTGTGATTCATGGATAGCTAATTCTCAAATAAAATTTGAAGACAAAAAGGTACATGCCCCTTTTGAGGGCAAAGAAGGAAATGTCAGAAAGCCTTTATGCAGCTCTTACTTCAGATGGTCTCCTGCTTTGAATTATACTGTTCTATCTAAAGTAGCCTTCTCCTTTACACCAAATTGTACACTTATTTTTAGGTCCAATTCTGTATTTATCAGAGCCACAGGGCTTTCTGTGACTAGCCCCCCACCTTGAAACCAATATCTTATTTTTGTTTTATGTATGTCTTCATTTCCTATGGATCAGGGTCATGCTCTTTATTTCCTTTACATCACACCGTTTAGGACAGTGTAAGATAGGCAGTAAGTACTAAAAAAAAAATGAGAGTAATTTAAAGATGTCAAATATAGTGCGGGATAAACTTGGACATCCAGGTGAATAAAATAATCAGGAGGAATTTATGACCTCTTTAGAAGAGAGATCAAAACTAGGATTAATAAAATGGTGACAAAGAAGTAGAGATGCAGCCTAATTAGGTATGAAGGACATAAGAGAGAAGAAGTCCACGTATGCAGAAAGCAGTGCTCAGTAAAGGGTTCTTAATTCAGGAGAGACCTAGTTAAAAATATGGCTAAAAGCTGGTGTGAGAGAGCCAGTGGAGGTGGAGATTTAAGTTACAGCAAAGAGTAGATGAGTGCTGAGATTTTTATTAAGCTTTTTCAAAGGGAGGGGAGTCTCTTCAGTGGAGTACATTGGAAAAGACTGATTTAAAGTTTTATGCTAAATCAGCTTAGTCTTGGTGAAGTGTGACTTGAAGTTATCAGTAAATACCCAAGTTCAAATCCTGTAGACTTGTCATTTCCTGCCTCTCATCTCTAAGTTGGGCTGTGTTTTCCTTAAGAAGCAAATGTGTGTGTTCTTGATAGCTAACCCTCCTCCTCTGAAAGTTTCTGAAAGATTTTTATGTGGAGGGAGCTGGGCTTGTTTTCAAGGACAAAGGATATAAATGGACCAAAGCCCAGCAGGCAAGATTTAAGTTAGGGTTACAAAAGGATTGTCTGTGCTGGAGGGTTGCTAGATTTTTTAAAAGTAACTGAAGGAGATATTGAGATTGTCCTCTTCCTTAAGAGCCATTAATCTGATCTAGGTTGTATTATTCCTTCTGGAAACAATGGGTAAGATGACTTTCTTCTAGTTGTGTTTTTTTAATTGTAAATCTAATTCTTCTTTCTCTATTTGTTTCCCCAAGTTTTTTTCCTGTATAGTTGTGTGGTGGTACTTTGAGCCTTTTGAGAAGTGACTCTAAGAAGAGTTTGGTTAGGTGGGTTTCATGAAGGAGAAAAAGTGGCAATACTCTAATTTCAGCTTTTGCTCAGTGTTTGAACGCATATATGATTTGGTATTGGGGAAACATACTCATTTTTTTTCGAGACAGAGTCTTGCTCTGTCGCCCAGGCTGGAGTGCAGTGGCGTGATCTCGGCTCACTGCAAACTCCGCCTCCCGGGTTCAAGCGATTCTCCTGCCTCAGCCTCCTGAGTAGCTGGGATTACAGGCGCGTGCCACCACGCCGGGCTAATTTTTTTATTTTTAGTAGAAACGGGGTTTCACCATGTTGGTCAGGCTGGTCTCAAACTCCTGACCTCGTGATCTGCCTGCCTCAGCCTCCCAAAGTGCTGGGATTACAGGTATGAGCCACCACGCCTGGCCAGTTATTTTTGTTTTTTGTAGAGACAGAGTCTCACTATGTTGCTCAGGCTGGTCTCAAACTCCTGCCCTCAAGGGATCCTCCTGCCACAGCCTCCCAAAGTGCTGGGATTACAGGCATGAGCCACCATGCCCAGCTCCTGCCTTTCTGAGTAGCTGGGACTAGCGGTGCTCGCCTCTGTGCCAGGCTCCAGTCATTTCTTAATACACACGGTCTGAGTTCTCCACATAGAATAGATGACTAAGAGTGGATGTCCCTGTGGCCAGCAGCTGTGCCCCTCACCAGCCTTTGTGAATGACCTTCAAAGCTCTTGTTGAATTTTCTGTCTCTGAGGTCTCTTGAAATAAGGCTTGTGAAGTGTCTTGAGATCCTCACAACAGGTGGTATACAATGAAAAATGTCAATGTTCTCCTAGTTTTGTTTCTTTGATCTCTATTTCATCCCTCCTTCCGGTGCCTGCAGCTGCCCTCAGCCTTCAAAGTAATTCTCACTGGAGAGAGGATGCTTCTCTCCCTGGACCCAACACCTCTTCCTTTAATGTCTAAAAATAGCCCAGCCCCTTCAGGCTCGGAGTTGTCTTTCGAAAACTCCTCTCACCTACTTGGCCTCACTCATTTCAGAGTGGAAGAGCACTGCTGCTTTCCAAGTTTTTCTCTCTTTCAGTTTGCAATTTAGGGCAGGTTCCCCTCTTGGATTTGAGTCAATGTCTTATTTCCTGCTGGTATTTTGAATGTCTTCCATTTGTCACCTGTGTATTTTCATTTCTTGACTGATGAAAAAACAGGTAGAAATGAGGCTTCAGCCTGACCTCTGTAACCACCCCACCAACCCTCTGAGTCTGAAGTTGGGCTTGATGCTGTTATCACTGACCCTTTGTTTGGAGAAAACAGTCCAGGGTTTGAAATTGGGGCTATGTTTATTCAAACTAAGCTTCTCTGAGCACATGGTCTGTCCCACTCATCCTCAGAGTATCTGTTGGTTTTACTTCATGTTCAGACTGCAGTGTTAAAGAAATAAAGCTACAGTGTTTTCAGAAGGATTTGTTATATTATACTTAATGTTCCCACTGCTCCAGGCTAAGCCTCTCCTCTGGGCTCCATTGTTTAATGCAGGACAAAGCCAGGTTTTCTGGCAGCTTCCTTTTCATAGCAATTCTCAGTAGAGGTATAGAATGAGACCTGCCCACCTTCTTGGGTGTTTATTACCCCATTTGTGGATTTTACTTTAACTTCTATTACCTTAAAAAAAAAAAAAAAAAGTTGGTGAGGAAGGCAAGAAATAAAAGTGAGTATGACAGCCAGACTGGGTAGTGTGGATTTTTAGCGTTGGTATTTTTGAATGTCCAGATTCTCCAAATCCTTCCTTCCTTCCTTTCAACAGTTATAGCAGCAGGTCCAGTGCTTCTTCGTTGGTCACATTATTTTCCTCTGGTTTTGAAGGACACTTAACAGAAGAATGAGTTTACAGTATGAGTAGATCCTCCTAGATTTCAAGGGAGTAAATTCCCCCCTCTCATTTTGTCACAATGTTTACAATGCTTTTTTTTTTTCCTTTTTTTTTTTTTGAGACAGAGTCTCGCTCTGTCGCCTAGGCTGAAGTGCAGTGGCGCGATCTCGGCTCACTGCAACCTCCACCTCCTGGGTTCAAGTGATTCTCTTGCCTCAGCCTCCCGAGTAGCTGGGATTACAGGCATGTGCCACCATGCCTGGCTACTTTTTGTTTTTTCAGTAGAGACAGGATTTCAACATGTTGGCCAGGCTGGCCTCGAACTCCTGACCTCAAGTGATCTGCCTGCCTCGGCCTCCAAAAGTGTGCAATGCTTTTTTTGGTTGCTTCCCTATTTGGTAAAACAATCCTGTGGGTTTTTTTTTTTTTTTTTTCTTGCTGAGATTTTAAAGTTTATATGCCTTATCTCTCCTCCTGAAACTGAAATGAAGCTAAAGATATTTTCCTTTCCCTGCTATGCCGGGCACGGTGGTGCACACCTATAGCCCCAGCATCTTAGGAGGCTGAGGCGGGATGATTGCTCGAGCCCAGGAGTTTGAGGCTGCAGTGAGCTATGATGGCGCCACTGTATTCCAGCCTGGGCAACAGAGTGAGACCCCATCTTAAAAACAAACAAAAAACTGTCTGCCCCTCTGTTTATAATTGAGATTTTAATTTACTTGAAGATCTTAGAACAACCCTTTGTGAAACCATATGGCTGATTTTTTTTTTCCACTTTGTCAGATGTTCTTTTGGAGAAATCCTGAGAAGAAAGTTTCTTTGGTGGTTCAGGATTTGAGCGTTGCTCCTTATTTACCACAGTTCTCATCAGCCTTTGAGACCCATCTTCCTTTAGTGGGTCTTCTGGTCCTTTCTTCATAAGTTTGGCTGATGCTGTTACAGGTGCTAGCACTTAAGAAAACAAGACTCTAAAAAATTATGAAATACAGGCCGGGCGCAGTGGCTCACGCCTGTAATCCTAGCACTTTGGGAGGCCGAGGCGGGCGGATCACGAGGTCAGGAGATCGAGACCATCCTGGCTAACACGGTGAAACCCCGTCTCTACTAAAAATACAAAAAATTAGCCGGGCATGGTGGTGGGCGCTTGTAGTCCCAGCTACTCGCGAGGCTGAGGCAGGAGAATGGCGTGAACCCAGGACGCAGAGCTTGCAGTGAGCTGGGATCACGCCATTGCCCTCCAGCCTGGGAGATAGCAAGGCTCCGTCTCAAAAAAAAAAAAATGAAATACAACAGACATTAAGAGAGTGTACAAATATAATATTGTATTAGAAATAATGATAAGTGATTTCCCCGTGTAACCACCGCCCAAGTGAAAAATAGAACAATGGTAAGGTATTGGCAGTTTCTGAGGGACGTGATGCAAATGGTGTCATCAGGGTGGGTGAGGATGTACTAGGCACTGTGCTAATAAGCATTTTACATATACTATCTTATTCAAGTTTTACAGAAGTCTACTATAAATACTATTACCACCCCATTTTGTAGTTAAGAAAACTGATGATAAGAGAGGTCAGGTGAGTAGCTGGTAGTTACATAGCCAGTGAGTGGCTAAGCAAGAATTCCAATAGAAGCTTTCTGAACTCCAGGGCCCACACTTAATCTTTATTCTGCATTCCTCCCAGGGAGCCTTCATGCACTCAGCTTAGAAAAAGGGACAGTTCCCAAAGAGGGGGAAAAAAAAGAAAGGGACAGTTCCTTAAAAAAAAAAAAAAACTTTGTCCCCAACATTCCTTATAAAAGTCAATTTAATGAATTTCTCAGACTATTATTTTAGATCCATCACTCAGTAACCCTTGTCCATCTATATCCTTACTCCTCTTCCCACCTCCAGCTCCAGATTTCCTGAACTTTTGTTTCTGCTTCTTGTTCTTGTTAGAAACTGTGCAACCTTGGTTCTGTGCGTATGTGAATGTCAGCTTGGCGGGGTTGCAGCTGTGTGGTTCCAGATGACCAGAAGCCACAAGCAGTTGCTGCTTCTCTCTTGGAATTGGTTGGGGAGTGAAGGGCAGACCGACAGATGCCTTGGTTTTTGTGTGTGGGTATCACGGGGCTTCAAACTGTTGTGCTCTTGGTTGGCTGGTTGATTTTTTAGCTCATGCTCTTGAGGTGCTCCTTCAGGTCTCTCCCTCTTTTCCTCTGAATTCCACTTCTTTGTTATCTCTGTTAGCATACAACTGACCTTGTTTTTGAAGCTGTGGAGAGTAGCTGGTGGAAATACCTCTTCCAGTTGGGAAAAAAATGGACTTAAAATGTCCCATGTCCAGGCTGACCTGGATGATGACAGTTGGTTGATGAGTTAATTTGAACATGAGCAGAAATGAGGTCACTTGCCTGCCTGACTCCATGTGGCCATGCTGGCTCCAGGTTGCAAAGTTCTTCGAGCAAGTGCCTTGTCTTGCCTAATCTCGCATGTCTATTCTTTTTATTTCTTATCTCAAATAGGCATTGTGATAACATTATAGGTGCAAAAGTATGAGGTCTAAAGGCCTCTGCTTCCCTGCACTCCCTCAGTTTGTCCTGAGCAGAGGGAGCCCCAAGCCAGATGGATTGGATGGAGAAGAGCCCATAGGCAGTTTGCAGTTGTGGGTGCGTAGCTGGGAGCGTGCTCAGAAACTGATTTCAGAAACTGATTTCAGAAACTGATTCTTGGCTGGGCACCGTGGCTCACGCCTGTAATCCCAGCACTTTGGGAGGCCGAGGTGGGTGGATCACGAGATCAGGAGATCGAGACCATCCTGGCTAACATGGTGAAACCCCGTCTCTACTAAAAACACAAAAAATAAGCTGGGTGTGGTTGCAGGCACCTGTAGTCCCAGCTACTCAGGAAGCTGAGGCAGGAGAATGGCGTGAACCCGGGAGGCACAGCTTGCAGTGAGCCGAGATCGCGCCACTGCACTCCAGCCTGGGCGACAGAGCGAAACTCCGTCTCAAAAAAAAAGAAACTGATTCTTGCACTTCTACGCTACTGCTTTGGAGAAAAGCAAGCAGCTGCTTGTCAGGACTAAACTTGTAACATGCAGGTCTACCTCCATTACCCTGACATTCATTGGTTGGCTTCTGTTTGAGAGGGCACAGTATCTTTGTATGCCATGATTGTTTTCATATGACATAATAACCTGCTGCTGACTTTTCTCAATATGTCCTTTCTGCTTATGATGCTCTTTCTCCAGGCTGCTTTGGGTTCTCTTGTAAGGCCCCTACAGCAGCTGTCACTGAGATACTGCCTCATAACAAACCTAGAACTGGCTAGTGAACAGAGCTTCTCAAGAGTTAATATGAGCTGGACGCAGTGGCTTGGGCCTGTAACCCCAGCTACTCTGGAGGCTGAGGCGGGAGGATCACTTGAGGCCAGGAGGTCAAGACTGGCCTGGGCAACATAGCAAGATCCGATCTCTAAAAGCTTTTTTAAAAAAATTAGCTGGGCCGGGCGTGGTGGCTCACGCCTGTAATCCCAGCACTTTGGGAGGCCGAGGCGGGTAGATCACGAGGTCAAGAGATCTAGACCATCCTGGCCAACATGCTGAAACCCTGTCTCTACTAAAAGTACAAAAATTAGCCGGGCGTGGTGGCGCACACCTGTAGTCCCAGCTACTCGGGAGGCTGAGGCAGGAGAATTGCTTGAATCCGCAAGGCAGAGGTTGCAGTGAGCCGAGATCGCGCCACTGCCCTCCAGCCTGGCAATAGAGTGAGACTCCGTCTCAAAAAAAAAAAAAAATTAGCTGGGACTTTGGGAGGCCAAGGCGAGCAGATCGCTTGAGTCCCAGAGTTCAAGACCAGCCTGGGCAACATGGCGAAACCCTGTCTAAAAAAAAAAAAAAAAAATTAGCTTGGCATGGTTGTGCATGTCTGTAGTCCCAGCTACTTAGGAGGCATGACGTGGGAGAATTGCTTGAGGCTAGGAGTTCTAGGTCGCAGTGAGATATAGACTCCCTCCCAGGGCCATTGTGAGATTTAAATGAGATTTAATGAATTTGAAAACACATTGTAAGTTTTAAATAACTTTACAGCTATAAGGGGTTGCTAATACTATCAGTGTCTGAGATATCTAGAATACCAAGGAATTTTCTTCTAATTTGTTAGCAAGATTTTATTCCTTCAAGTTTCCATTTGTGAGAGGTCCTTTTTTGTAGGCTCAGCCTCTTCTGTTCCAACATTTTTAATCAGCCTTTCTGCATGGCTTTTTATTGCGAACTATCTTCATTACCTTTTTCTTGCCAATATTCTAACTTGTATCAACAATACTGACCAAAAGGAAGGCTTAGCAGAAATTCTTTTTGATACTAACTTCTGTGTAATTTATTTCAGGACTATGACTATGATTTTGGGGGGAATTTTTTAAAAATGTCAAACCAGTGAACTCCAGGAGTAGAGGGGAGTCCTAATTTTTTCTTTATCTGTTTAGAAACCACCAGGGTGATGAGCATGCTTTTTAACAGCAAAAGCTTCTCTAGATATAGAAATAATTTTTTTTCTTTTGGGTCTAATTTATATTGACAAGTAATTTGAGAAATGAATTAGCCTTTTGTCCGACTAAGAATTTACAGGCCGAGTGAAAATGTGTTAATTTTATAACCCGTTATTTAAGTTTCTAATGTTGTGACCAGAGTGAAATAATCTATTAAAAATTTTTTTTTTTGCTTAAAAAAATAAAGATACATGAAGATGTGAAGATATAGGTGCAATCATACCCTTACACTACTGGTGAAAACATACATTAATCCAACTTTCTTAGAGGACAATTTGGTAATATCCATTAGATAATTTTGCATATTCATACCTTTTGATTCAGCAGTTATAATTCTGGCATCTTATTCTGTGCAAACACTCATACTGCACAAAGGTGTATCTAATTGAATTTTTTGGTGTTATTCATAAGAGTGAAATTTTGAAGTAATCCAGGTACCTATGAGTAGGGGATTGTTGTACATCAATAAGATGAAATTCCTTGTACCTGCCAGAAATAATGAGGTTAATCTATATGTACTGATGTGGAAGAGTATACAAGATATCTTGTGGGGGAAAAAAGCAAATTGTATAATACTTTTTTATGTTAATGATTATTTGTATTTTTGTTAAAACATATATATACGTTAGTATATGCATACTAAAAAGTGAGGCTATAAATACCAAACTTGTTAATACTGGTTATCTCAGGGAGGGGTAGTAGATTATGATGGGCTTTCACTGTCTACATTATATATTTCTGTAATGTTTAAATTTTTCACAAAGAGCCTGCATTATTTTTGTAAGTAGAAAAAAAATAAAGTTGGAAGTCTCTCCAATTTAAACGTGTATTTCATATGTAAATCTAAGATGTTTAAAATTTAAAATCCGTATGCTCATTTTATTAAAGCAGTTATGCACAAATGCTATTGAAAAATATATCTGGTATAGCCGGGCGTGGTGGCTCACGCCTGTAATCCCAGCAATTTGGGAGGCCAAGGGGGGCAGATCACAAGGTCAAGAGATAGAGACCATTGTGGCTAACACGGTGAAACCCCGTCTCTACTAAAAATACTAAAAAATTAGCCGAGCGTGGTGGCAGGTGCCTGTAGTCCCAGCTACTCAGGAGGCTGAGGCAAGAGAATGACATGAACCCGGGAGGCAGAGCTTGCAGTGAGCCGAGATTGCGCCACTGCACTCCAGCCTGGGCGACAGAGCCAGACTCCGTCTAAAAAAAAAATATATATATATATATGGTATAATAAGCTTTTTTTGTTTTTTAAAGAAGTAATAGGACATAAAAATATTTTCTTGAAGATTAATTATTAGCTTGTTGAATTTGAGACAATTCATTTCTTTTTTTCTTTGACATTGAGTCTTGCTTTGTCGCCCAGGCTGGAGTGCAGTGGCAGTATCTCCGCTCAGTACAAGCTCTGCCTCCCAGGTTCAAGCGATTCTCCTGCCTCAGCCTCCTGAGTAGCTGGGATTACAGGCGTAATCCTGACCTCAAGTGATAGCATCTGCCTAAGCCGCTCAAAGTAGATTTTTTTTCCTGTTGGGATTACAGGTGTGAGCCACTGTGCCTGGCCAGTTTCTAATATCTTCAAAAATATCTCCTTGGTTAGCTTTGATAAATATTTTTTGATACTTTTTGAAGTACATGTGCTTTCTGAAAAGATTTGTTACAACTAATACAGAAAAGCATAAAGAAAAAGAAAAGTTATCCATAATTCCAACACCTAGAGGTAACACTGTTCTGATTATCAAGGGCATTTAAAGCTCTTTTTGATCAACATAGTCGCTTTTATTTTATTTTATTTATTTTTGGTTGGGGGGCAGGGACAGAGTCTCGCTCTGTCACCTAGGCTAGAGTGCAGTGGTGTGATCTCGGCTCACTGCAACCTCTGCCTTCCAAGTTCAAGCAATTCTCCTGCCTCCGCCTCCCGAGTAGCTGGGACTACAGGCACCCGCCACCATGCCCAGCTAATTTTTGTATTTTTAGTAGAGATGGGGTTTTACCATGTTGGCCAGAATGGTCTTGAACTCCTGACCTTGTGATCCACCTGCCTCAGCCTCACAAAGTGCCGGGATTACAGGCATGAACCACCATGCCCGGCCGCAAACACATTCTTTAATTATAACTTAGGTCAGATTTGTGAAGAGCCATGCCATGCATGTCTTTACTAAAGTCAGGGATAAGAGTGTTCTGTTTGTAATCACGTATGGCACATGGATTATGTTATTCAGGCCTTCCTCTGTGTTTCTGGAAAGGCATCAGAATCTTACTTCCTGCCACAGCTTCTAGGGCTGGCATTGATACATAGTTGAAGAATTCCCTAGGAGGTAAAAAAAGCTTACTAAATAAGATTAACCAAAGAGTATTCATAAAAATTTTAAGTTTTTTATTTTAATTAATTAATTAATTATTTCCCAAGATGGAGTCTTGCTCTGTTGCCCAGGCTGGAGTGCAGTGGCAGTATCTCGGCTCACTGCAACCTCCGCCTCCCAGGTTCAAGCAATTCTTTTGCCTCAGCCTCCCAAGTAGCTGGGATTACAGGCACGTGCCACCATGCCTGGCTAATTTTTGTATTCTTGTTAGAGGTGGGGTTTCACCATGTTGGCCAGGCTTGTCTTGAACTTTTGACCTCGTGATCCACCCGCCTCGGCCTCCCAGAGTGCTGGGATTACAGGGGTCAGCCACCGCGCCCGGCCATGATTTTAAGTTTTTTAAAAATGTTTTTGAGTATTTAAAAAATTGATTCAACAAATATATATTAAACACTGTACCCTGTGCTATAAGCATACAGTTATATGAGATACAACCTCTGCCCTCCAGGAGTGTATAGACTGGTAGGAGAGATAAGACAAATCCATAAAGAATAGAAGTTCTTTACAAGGTTCTAAGCAGTGCATGCCATGCGAATGATGCAAATTAGGTGCTGCTGTAAGAGTACGGAGGAGGAAGGAATCATTTCTGGCCAGGCAATCACAGAAAGAATCAGAGGGGATGTGACATTTTAGCTGGTCCTCGAAGGAAAGGTAGGATTTCAGTATAGGGTAGTGGAAGGGAAGGTTAGAAGAAGCATATGAGCTATGAAGCCCCGAGGCTTCTTTCCAGAAAAATGAATAGTCCAGATTGACAAATGCACATGATTCCTATAGGTGAGTAGTAGGAAATAGAATTATGAGAAGGGCAGAGTTCATTAATGCTAGGCTAAAACATTTATATTTTATTTAGTTGACAGGAAGGAGTGACTGAAAAAGTTTTTGGGCAGGGGAGAAACATGGATCAAAGCTATGCTGTGGAAAAATTACACGCTGATGGGTTGGAGGAGGGGAGGAAAGAGTCTATAGTAAGGAAATTGATTAGAAACCCATTGCTATATCCAGGAATGTGTTGAAGGCCTAAACTGGGGTGTTGGCATGAAGTGAGCATTTTGTAGAGAATAGGTTGAGGAAACCTTCCTTCTTCCCTGGAGAGTTTCATGGCATAAGTTGTGTGATTGTAGGGGCACTGAGAGCCCTCCACACTCCCCTTTTTGTTCCAGGAGACACATTCACTTTGCACACTTAGTCCAGATAAGAAACAGTTAATATTCTCACTGGTTACAAAATAGAAAAGCAAGAGTTTAAGAAAATTCAGGAATTAGATTCTTTTGATGACCAGATTTTTAGCTCATAAAGCTTTGTTTGTGATTCTGGTTTTGCTGTAGTACTGTAGAGAGGACTGACTTTAGAGGGAAAAAAAATCTAGAACCCCCACCCCCACCCAATTCTGCATGCTTACATTGAGATAACTCCTTTTCTTGCCTTTCTGATAACTGTGGAAGAGAAAGAGAGGGCAGAAGGGCTGTACCAGGCACTGTAAAAGCTGTTAAATCTGCTCTCTGGACTTGGGCACGTGCTGATGACTGTACTATTAATATAACTGGGTCCTTCATTCCCTCTCCCTCTAGTCTGACGCCTTCCTTACCTCTTCCTCCATCTGCATACGAAATCAGCTTCTCCTGCTTCTGACCCTGCAATGCCAGTTGGCTTGGAAATGGGTGTTTGCTGTCTATATTTGGCTATAGCATAGGCTGGACATGGGCAAGCTCTGACCACATGGGATACTCTGGCATTAGGAAGACCCTCCCTCTTTCTTGGAACCATCTCAGTGAGGAGAGGTCAGAACCCATTTTTTAGACCCATTTTAGCTACCGATAAGTTCTGCTAAATTTTTTTGTTAATGTTAAAGATAGCATGAAAGGTCTCTATTGTCTGTCTGTCTTGTGGCCCTCGGCCTTCTATCTTGGCTCTCAGACCTGTCCCTGATGCCTGCACAAAGGCATAGTGTGACTTCCCTGTGTGCTGCTTCAGAAACTGTAGCATTCTGATGGTGCTAGAGAATTTGAACTCTCTCCTCAAAGCACCATGGTTTCTGGAACCAGACAGCCAGACAGCCCCGGGTCTAAATCTTGGTTCTTCCACTCACTACTTACTCTTTTTTTTTTTTTTTTTTTTTTAGTATTTGTTGATCATTCTTGGGTGTTTCTCAGAGAGGGGGATATGGGAGGGTCATAGGATAATAGTGGAGAGAAGGTCAGGAGATAAACACATGAACAAAGGTCTCTGGTTTTCCTAGGCAGAGGACCCTGCGGCCTTCTGCAGTGTTTGTGCCCCTGGGTACTTGAGATTAGGGAGTGGTGATGACTCTTAAAGAGCATGCTGCCTTCAAGCATCTGTTTAACAAAGCACATCTTGCACCGCCCTTAATCCATTTAACCCTGAGTTGACACAGCACATGTTTCAGAGAGCAGGGGGCTGGGAGAAAGGCCATAGATCAACAGCATCCCAAGGCAGAAGAACTTCTCCTAGTCAGAACAAAATGGAGTCTCCTATGCCCACCTCTTTCTACACAGACACAGCAACAATCTGATCTCTCCTTCCTTTCCCCACTCGTCGCCCTCTTCTTTTCAACAAAACCGTCATCGTCCTCATGGCCCGCTCCCAATGGTCGCTGTCTCTTCGGAGCTGTTGGGTACACCTCCCAGACAGGACGGCCGGGCAGAGGCGCTCCTCACTTCCCAGACGGGGCCGCCGGGCAGAGACGCTCCTCACCTCCCAGACGGGGCAGCCGGGCAGAGGCGCTCCTCACTTCCTCCCAGCCAGGGTGGCAGCCAGGCAGAGGCGCTCCTCACCTCCTAGACGGGGCGGCCGGGCAGAGGTGCTCCTCACTTCCCAGACTGGGCGGCCGGGCAGAGACGCTCCTCACTTCCTCCCAGACGGGGTGGCGGCCAGGCAGAGGCGCTCCTCACCTCCCAGACAGGGCGGCCGGGCAGAGGTGCTCCTCACTTCCCACACTGGGCGGCCGGGCAGAGGCGCTCCTCACTTCCCAGATAGGGCAGCCAGGCAGAGGCGCTCCTCACTTCCTCCCAGACGGGGTGGCGGCCAGGCAGAGGCGCTCCTCCCTTCCCAGATGGGGCGGCCGGGCAGAGGCGCTCCTCCCTTCCCAGATGGGGCAGCCGGGCAGAGGCACTCCTCACTTCCTCCCAGACGGGGTGGCAGCCAGGCAGAGGCGCTCCTCACCTCCCAGACGGGGCGGCCGGGCAGAGGCGCTCCTCACTTCCCAGAGGGGGCGGCCGGGCAGAGGCGCTCCTCACTTCCCAGACTGGGCGGCCGGGCAGAGGCGCTCCTCACTTCCCAGACGGGGCGGCCGGGCAGAGACGCTCCTCACTTCCTCCCAGACGGGGTGGCGGCTAGGCAGAAGCGCTCCTCACTTCCCACACTGGGCGGCCGGGCAGAGGTGCTCCTCACCTCCCAGACGGGGTGGCCAGGCAGAGGCGCTCCTCACTTCCCAGACGGTGTGGCGGCTGGGCAGAGGCGCTCCTCACTTCCCAGATGGGGCAGCCAGGCAGAGGCGCTCCTCACTTCCTCCCAGACGGGGTGGCGGCCGGGCAGAGGCGCTCCTCACCTCCCAGACGGGGCGGCCGGGCAGAGGTGCTCCTCACTTCCTCCCAGACGGGGTGGCAGCCGGGCAGAGGCACTCCTCACCTCCCAGACAGGGCGGCCGGGCAGAGGCGCTCCTCACTTCCCAGATGGGGCAGCCGGGCAGAGGCGCTCCTCACTTCCTCCCAGACGGGGTGGCGGCCAGGCAGGGGTGCTCCTCATCTCCCAGACGGGGCAGCCGGGCAGAGGCGCTCCTCACTTCCTCCCAGGCGGGGTGGCAGCCGGGCAGGGGCACTCCTCACCTCCCAGACGGGGCGGCCGAGCAGAGGCGCTCCTCACTTCCCAGATGGGGCGGCCAGGCAGAGGTGCTCCTCACTTCCCATATGGGGTGGCGGCCGGGCAGAGGCGCTCCTCCCTTCCCAGATGGGGCAGCCGGGCAGAGGCGCTCCTCACTTCCTCCCAGACAGGGTGGCGGCCAGGCAGAGGCGCTCCTCACCTCCCAGATGGGGTGGCCGGGCAGAGGTGCTCCTCACTTCCTCCCAGACGGGGTGGCGGCCAGGCAGGGGTGCTCCTCATCTCCCAGACGGGGCAGCCGGGCAGAGGCGCTCCTCACTTCCTCCCAGGCGGGGTGGCAGCTGGGCAGAGGCACTCCTCACCTCCCAGACGGGGCGGCCGAGCAGAGGCGCTCCTCACTTCCCAGATGGGGCGGCCAGGCAGAGGCGCTCCTCACTTCCCATATGGGGTGGCGGCCGGGCAGAGGCGCTCCTCCCTTCCCAGATGGGGCAGCCGGGCAGAGGCGCTCCTCACTTCCTCCCAGACAGGGTGGCGGCCAGGCAGAGGCGCTCCTCACCTCCCAGATGGGGTGGCCGGGCAGAGGTGCTCCTCACTTCCTCCCAGACGGGGTGGCAGCCGGGCAGAGGCACTCCTCACCTCCCAGACGGGGCGGCCGGGCAGAGGCGCTCCTCACTTCCTCCCAGATGGGGTGGCGGCCAGGCAGAGGCGCTCCTCACCTCCCAGACGGGGCGGCCGGGCAGAGGTGCTCCTCATCTCCCAGACGGGGCAGCCGGGCAGAGGTGCTCCTCACTTCCTCCCAGACGGGGTGGCGGCCGGGCAGAGGCACTCCTCACCTCCCAGACGGGGCGGCTGGGCAGAGGCGCTCCTCACCTTCCAGACAGGGTGGCCAGGCAGAGGCGCTCCTCACCTTCCAGACAGGGTGGCCAGGCAGAGGCGCTCCTCCTCACTTCCCATATGGGGTGGCGGCTGGGCAAAGGCGCTCCTCCCTTCCCAGATGGGGCAGCCGGGCAGAGGCGCTCCTCACTTCCTCCCAGACGGGGTGGCGGCCAGGCAGAGGCGCTCCTCACCTCCCAGACGGGGCGGCCGGGCAGAGGTGCTCCTCACTTCCTCCCAGACGGGGTGGCAGCCGGGCAGAGGCACTCCTCACCTCCCAGACTGGGCGGCCGGGCAGAGGCGCTCCTCACTTCCCAGATGGGGCGGCCGGGCAGAGGCGCTCCTCACTTCCTCCCAGATGGGGTGGCGGCCAGGCAGAGGCGCTCCTCACCTCCCAGACGGGGCGGCCGGGCAGAGGTGCTCCTCATCTCCCAGACGGGGCAGCCGGGCAGAGGCGCTCCTCACTTCCTCCCAGACGGGGTGGCGGCCGGGCAGAGGCACTCCTCACCTCCCAGACGGGGCGGCTGGGCAGAGGCGCTCCTCACCTCCCAGACAGGGTGGCCAGGCAGAGGCGCTCCTCACTTCCCATATGGGGTGGCGGCCGGGCAGAGGCGCTCCTCACTTCCCAGACGGGGCGGCCGGGCAGAGGTGCTCCTCACTTCCTCCCAGACGGGGCGGCCCGGCAGAGGCACTCCTCACCTCCCAGATGGGGCGGCCGGGCAGAGGCATTCCTCGCTTCCCAGACAGGGCAGCCGGGCAGAGGCGCTCCTCACATCCCAGACGATGGGCGGCCGGGCAGAGGCGCTCCTCACTTCCTCCCAGACAGGGTGGCGGCCAGGCAGAGGTGCTCCTCACCTCCCAGACGGGGCGGCCGGGCAGAGGCGCTCCTCACTTCCCAGACGGGGCGGCCGGGCAGAGGTGCTCCTCATCTCCCAGACGGGGCAGCCGGGCAGAGGCGCTCCTCACTTCCTCCCAGACGGGGTGGCGGCTGGGCAGAGGCACTCCTCACCTCCCAGACGGGGCAGCCGGGCAGAGGCGCTCCTCACCTCCCAGACGGGGTGGCCGGTCAGAGGCGCTCCTCACATCCCAGACGATGGGCGGCCGGGCAGAGACGTTCCTCACTTCCTATACGGGATGGCGGCCGGGCAGAGGCGCTCCTCACCTCCCAGATGGGGCGGCCGGGCAGAGGCGCTCCTCACCTCCCAGACGATGGGCAGCAAGGCAGAGACACTCCTCACTTCCTAGACGGGGTGGTGGCGGGGCAGAGGCTGTAATCTTAGCAGTTTAAGAGGCCAAGGCAGGAGGCTGGTAGGTGGAGGTTGTAGCGAGCCGAGATCACGCCACTGCACTCCAGCCTGAGCACCATTGAGCATTGAGTGAGCGAGACTCCATCTGCAATCCCAGCACCTCGGGAGGCCGGGGCAGGCAGATCACTCGAGGCCAGGAGCTGGAGACCAGCCCGGTCAACACGTCGAAACCCTGTCTCCACCAAAAACACAAAAACCATTCAGGCGTGGCGGCGCGCGCCTGCAATCCCAGGCACCGGGCAGGCCAAAGCAGGAGAGTCACAGGAGCCCGAGGCAGGGAGGTTGCAGCGAGCCGAGATCACGGCAGCACAGTCCAGCTTCGGCAACAGAGGGAGACAGAAAAAAGAGAAGAAAGGGGAGAGGGAGAGGGAGAGGAGGGAGAGGGAGAGGGAGAGGGAGAGGAGAGGGAGAGGGAGAGGGAGAGGAGAGGGAGAGGGAGAGGGAGAGGGAGAGGAGAGGGAGAGGGAGAGGAGGGAACTACTTACTCTTTCATGTGTAAAATGGAGATAACACTAGTCCTTCATGAAGTTGTCAAGAGTATTAAATGAGATGATCTGTGTGAAGTGCTTAGAACAGTTATTGCCACAAAGTATACATTCAGTAAATGGCAGCTGTAGATCCTCTCTCTGCCCCAGACCTTTTGTACCCCCGGTGTGTTCTTGTAAAAAAATACTTGGAACACTGGGATTAACCCAAGAGTGGCTAAAATTTGGAAATAGAAGGGCAAATGCCTTAATTTAGTAGTTCCCAATCTGGTAATCATTAGAACCACCTGGAGAGCTTTAATATGCAGATTCTCAAACCCTACTTATCTTTTCATTCAGAATCTTGCAGTCAGGGGACGTGGATAGGGTGGGGATAGAGTAGGGACTGTTGTTACATGAAAAAAACCTTTAAGTTCTTTGGGTACTTTGTTGACTGGCCAGGTTTGGGAACTTTTGTTCCAGTCTCCTTGTCCCCAGGGGCTGTGGCTAGCGGCTTTGTCAGGTTACCCTTTCCAAGCAGTGGCAAATGCACCTTCCTTAGAAACTAAGGCTGTTTTAGTCTGGAGAATTGACTCAGCTCCAACTAATTCTAAACTGTTAAGCAGGATACCCTTTTTTGTTTGTTTGTCACATTGGAAGTTATTTGTTTCTAGGAGTCTTTGTGGTATAGATGGAACTCTACATCAGCCAGACTGGGTAGAGACCAGGAGCAGAGACTAGACCCAAGGTCTGCTCTCTTCTTCGACTGGCCGTTGTGCCTCTGCCTACCTCTGACCAGATGGCACTTTGAACTTTGAAGCAACAGGAATGAGTTAGCCTGGGCATGATACCTACCTTTCCTCCCCATTCCCAGGTCTGGTCACTGGGTCTCTGCCCTGCTGTCTAAGTCTCTGCACAAAGCCTCCTGGCCTTGGCTTCTTCTGTGGCTTATGCGTTAAGTGGCAGTTCTCAGAATCTGGTAGAGAATCTGCTTTGTGAGATTAGAGTGTAGTGTGTGGGCAAGAGACAAATATAGTTCTTAACCTGCAGGAAGGGAGGGTAAGGCGAAGAGTGCTCTGCCTTGGACAGGTCTCTGACATGCTTGTTTATAGAAATAGCAAGTCCATGGTTTGGCTGGAATGACTTACAACTCAGGTATTTATAACTTGAATTGAGTGGGATTGAGAACTGGGGGAAGGGAAAAGGGGGAAGAAAGTAGCTGATGGCAACAAAACATAGCAACAAAAACAGATCGTTTTCCTCACAGTTGCTGGCGTTTCCTTACCAGTATGAGGTCAGCCAAATCCTAGGGGACCCTGGCCTTTTGTGTCTCTGGCCTCTTAGTTCTCTATCTCAAGGGAGCAGCCACTCCCGTGCCATTGCAGACTCCCTGTAGTGGTCCCTCACACTAAAAGGGAAAGCATTTCCTGCCAACTTTTGCTGTGGGTCCAAGCGGGAAGCCCTTCCTAACAGTGCCACTGTCTTGGCTCCACCTGGACTCACTTCCATTGGCTAGTGCCTGTCCTCTAGCTTGTGGACTGATCAGATCTGGGGACTTGAGAGAGCAGAAAAGCTTCGAAGGCCCTGCCCAGTGTCTAGGATTGTATGTTTAGAGCTCTGGGACCGCTTGGGACCTTATACTATGCCACCTCTGTTGAGGATGGCTCTGGACTCTGGAGAGTTCTGTCCTTGCCTCCTTCATTTCTTTCAGCACTCACTATTAATCACCCCTCCCTTCTGGGAGCTCTCCACTTCACTGGCTTCCTGGTTCTCCTCCTCTCTTTCTCACTGCCTGTACCTCATCTTCTCCATGCTCTAAAAATAGGTGTTCCCTGAGGTTGGGAGTTTGAGACCAGCTTGACCAACATGGAGAAACCCCGTCTCTACTAAAAATATAAAATTAGCCGGGTGTGGTGGCGCATGCCTGTAATCCCAGCTACTTGGGAGACTGAGGCAGTAGAATCACTTGAACCCGGGAGGTGGAGGTTGCTGTCAGCCGAGATCGTGCCATTGCAGTCTAGCCTGGGTAACAAGAGTAAAACTCCATCTCAAAAAAAAAAAAAAAAAAAAAAAATAGACTGCAATCTGCAGGCTGGAAACTACTGTTCTATTTAGTATGAATGAGCAGTCTTGTCTCTTGCCTCTACGCCACCTGTTTTTTCCATCTACTTTAATGAGAGCCAGAAGAGCACTTAAACACGTGGCTTTATTCTTTCTTTCTCTCCTGGGAATAGGCTAGTATGAAGTTACCCCTTTATCTTATTAAAGTGAGAGATGATTTTGCTGGCCCTCTTTCTCTCGGGAGGATACGATAGTGCTCTGCCTAGTTCCTACTGGGAATGGTGGGTATTCAAGCCCTCCCTCACATTATACTTGTAGTAATTCTGCCTCCAGTAGCCTTGCTTCAGGGGAAAGATGACACCTCTGTCAGGTTGGTATACGCTTTCTTCCATCTCAACACTGTCCACCTGCCAAAGCAAAAGCTGGGTCACAGCTTGGGTATTCTCCGTGCTTCGAGGCTGCATTCTGGGTGTGGAGGAGCTCACTGTAGAGAACCAAGTGGGTCCTCTCTTCTTCCTTCTGAGTTTCCACTTGTGCATGAAGCAGTGTTCCTAGAGCTGTAGATGGATGGGTCAGGGTGCCAGCTGCCTGCAGCAGTTGTGTCCCAAGTCACTGCCCAGACACAGTTGCCTGGACTGGTGTGTCTCCTGGGCTGTATTTCATCGGCATTTGGGCCTTGAAGGTTTGGAGCTGAAGTTTCTGTCAGAACTTTGGGCTGAATCCCAGACTTTATGGACAGTTATTTTCTCACAGGGCCTCTTTCCTACCTCACTTTCTTCAAGCGATCCTTGAGGCCAGAACTCTCATGTGTGGGCTTGCTTCCTCATGTGGAAAGATGCTGTAGTATTTAGAGGGGTAGGTCATTTGGTTCTCAGAGTGTGGTCTGAGAAGCCTGGAGTCCCCAAAACCCCTTTAGGGGGTCCATGATGTCCTGTTTCCAACTACATATCCAAATGAGGCTAGGTTTTCTTCGCATACTTCTACTAGTTAACGTCAGAACAGATTGAATGCAGATGCAGATATGAGAACCCAGCTCTCTTCTGTTAAGCCGGATATGAAAAAGATTTGCAAAAATGTAAAACAGTGTCATTCTTCTCACTAATTATTTTTGTTTTGGAAAATAAAGTTATATTTAATAAGAATGTTAATATGTGGGCCGGGTGCAGTTGCTCACGCCTGTAATCCCAGCACTTTGGGAGGCCGAGATGGGCGGATCATGAGGTCAGGAAATCGAGACCATACTGGCTAACATGGTGAAACCCCGTCTCTACTAAAAATACAAAAAATTAGCCGGCCGTGGTGGCATGCACCTGTAGTACCAGCTACCCGGGAGGCTGAGGCAGGAGAATAGTGTGAGCTTGCAGTGAGGCGAGATTGTGCCACTGCACTCCAGCCTGGGTGACACAGTGAGACTCTGTCTCAAAAAAAAAAAAAAAAGAATGTTAATGGGTTTATTGTTATTTCTAAATAATTTAGTAAATATTTTTAATGTTTCTGATTGTGATTTCAAATATAGTAAATATTGATAGATATAACCTGCATAAACAGAAGCTCTCTGTTGTCCTTGATAAGCTCTAAGACTGTGAAGAGGTCCCAGGACCAAAAGGTTTGAGAATCTCTGGGCTAGGTCCTGCTTGGTAACAAACCACCTCAAAAATCCCCCTGGCTTAAGCAACAGTTTATTTCTTGCTCATGCTACATATTCAGTGAAGGTCAGCATGGGGACCCAGGTCAAGGGGCCCATCTCATCGCCTGCTGCCGTGCTTAGCAGTCAGAAAGAGGGGTACTCACGATGGTGGTTCTGTGACATGTCAAAGAATTATACAAATATGTAGCTGCATAAGGACAGACATGAGAAACTTAAATACAAACACAGATATTTGGCCGGGCGCGGTGGCTCACTCCTGTAATCAGCACTTTGGGAGGCCAAGGTGGGTGGATTGCTTGAGGTCAGGAGTTCAAGACCAGCCTGGGCATCATGGTGAAACCTCATCTCCCCACTAAAAATACAAAAATTAGCCAAACACGGTGGTGGGTGCCTGTAATCCTAGCTACTCGGGAGGCTGAGGCAGGAGAATCGCTTGAACCCTGGAGGCGGAGATTGCAGTGAGCTGAGATCACCCCACTGCACTCCAGCCTGGGTGACAGAGCAAGACTTGTCTCAAAACAGCAACAACAACAAACCAGATTTTTGAGTTCTTCATATCCTTTCCCTCCACATTGCCAGGTCAGTGAGTGTCAACAAAATGGCTTGAGGCTAGAGAGAGAAGTGGGGATGTGAGTTATAGAAGGATGTTGCTCATAAGGTCCTGAGCCCCACACCACATCTTCCACTATATTTTTTCTCTCTTTTTAATATTTGCTATGCAATATTTAAGACATACAATAAAGACGTGGAATAATAGGCAATGTGTGGCTACCATCAGGTTAAGAAACAAAATGTTACCTGTACCATTAAGTGCCCTTTCTGCTTGTCCTCGGTTGGTCATAGCCTTTCTGTCACAACCAGTTTTAGATACTTTGTGGAGAACAACTTTATTGGCCTGAAATACTCCAGTTTTCCTGGGCTTTCACTGTTTCTGAAGCCTCTGTAAGGCATTCATTTATTCCTTAAATATATATCAAGTGCCCGTTGTATGCCAGACACTGTTTAAAGTGCTGGGAATACATCCATGGGGGACAGCAGCCTAGGTCCTGTCCTCAAAAAGCTCACATTCTGATGGGACAAGACAGGCAGTAGTAAGTACATGGATAGAGATGTAATCAATGTTGGGTTGCTACCTGCCTCTCTGAGCTATGAAGAAAAATAAGGCTGGGTGGGCGGGCGTGATGGCTCATGCCTGTGATCCCAGCACTTTGGGAGGCCGAGGCGGGCAGATCACTTGAGGTCAGGGGTTCGAGACCAGCCTGGTCAATATGGTGAAACCCTGTCTCTACCAAAAATACAAAAATTTGCCAGGCATGATGGCGGGCACCTGTAATCCCAGCTGCCTGGGAGACTGAGGCAGGATAATTGCTTTAACCTGGGAGGCAGAGGTTGCAGTGAGCTGAGATCATACCACTGCACTCCAGCCTGGGTGACAAGAGTCTCAAAAAAAAAAGAAAAAGAAAAAGAAAAAAAGAAAAACTAAGGCTGGGTAAGTTGGGTATAAGATTATGGCAGTAAAGCTAGTCTAGAAGGCCCTCTCTGGGGAAGAGACCTTTGAGCAAAGACTTCAGGAAATTAGCTTTGTGCATAGCTGAGAGGAGAACTTTTCAGTCCAAGGAATGGCATATGCAAAGGACTTGAGGCTACAGTTGGCTTAAGGTGCTTAAAGTTGGTAAGGTGGCTGGGGTGGAGTGAGTGAGTGAAGGGGAGGGTGTAGGAAATGAGGTCAGAGAGGTATGTAGCCAGAGGCCTGATGATTTAGGGCCTTGTAAGCCTGGGTAGAGTATTTGGATTTGAACTTAAGGGAGATGGGAAGCCATTTGGAGGGTTTTGGGAAAAATGATGACATGATCTCATTTATATTTTATTTTTATTTTTATTTTTATTTATTTATTTATTTATTTACTTATTTATTTATTTTTGAGACAGAGTCTCGCTCTGTCGCCCAGGCTGGAGTGCAGTGGTGCAATCTCGGTTCACTGTAAGCTCCGCCTCCCGGGTTCACACCATTGTCCTGCCTCAGCCTCCCCAGCAGCTGGGACCACAGGTGTGCGCCGTCACGCCCGGCTAATTTTTTTTGTATTTTTAGTAGAGACGGGGCTTCAACCTGTTAGCCAGGATGGTCTCGATCTCCTGACCTCGTGATCCACCCATCTCGGCCTCCCAAAGTGCTGGGATTACAGGCGTGAGCCACCGCACCCGGCCTCTCATTTATATTTTAAAAGAATCCCTGTGACCTACCATGTGGAGAAAAGACTATAGGGGGTAAGGCCTGAAGCAGGGAGAGCATGTGGGTGTTACAGTCCAAGTGAGAGATAATAGTGACTTGAACTAAGTGGCATGGTGGTAAATAGTTACAGGCTCTCTGAGAGGGGAAAAACTGTGATTTGGAAGATTTGTGAGCCTTTGCTGATTTCCATGGTGTAAGTCGTCCTGCGGTGGTGATTTCAGGGCCACTCATTTGCTAGCACCGTATGTGGGAAAAGTTGTGCCCAGTCAGCATTCTTGAGTTGGTGCAAGCCAGCTCCAGCACACCACCGATTGAACTTGAATGCATTGAACCTGGGGTGTGTTTGCAGGGGATGTTCAAATTTGTCTCCATCTTCCAGGGCAGGTGGAAGCTCTACCACCTTCTTGGAAAGGAGGCGAGGAAGAAGGTTATCAGAGGGAGAGTGAGTTTATGAAGTCCATCATGTTGAAGCCTTGCAAAATAAGCCTAGATGTTGGAGGCCTTGCAGGAACTCTGGACTCTTAGATCCTTTGAAAGTGGAGCTCAACACAAAACCTCCCTGCAAACAGGAAGCTGGTTTGAGTTAAGAACATAAAATAAAAACCAGCTGATGCCCCTGAATGTTTTCCCCTGCTCCGCCCCTTCCACAGAGCCAAAGGAAACTGCTTTTTTCCCCCCCTTGGATAGCTGCTTAGAAAGCCAGAAAAAGCCAAAAACATAAATCCTTTGAAAATAAGCCAAGTTTTGAGCCCAGGCAAACTCCTGCCTGTGGGGTTTTCCTAGTGCGGAAGTATGTTCCACTGCTGAGAGTCCTAGGAGGAAAATGACTAAGGAACACAAAGGTGCCGGTGATCAGAGCCTGTCTCCCAGGCCTGGCAGAAAGAGATGGTCTGTAGCAGGGTTTCCCAAACTAGAGCTTCCAGCCCATTTGTAGGTCATGAAATCAGTGAAGTGGGCCATGACCAGAATTATTTTTTAATGAAATGGAATATAATAGAAAATAGAGTATATTGTACTCTAGGATTAACAATAGTATATTGTTTTGTGAAACTTTCAGTTTTACGCATATGCACACACGTCTCTATATACTGGGTCATGATATAAAATGTGTTTCTTACTGTGGGTCATGGCCAAAAAACTTTGATAAACACTGGTCTTCAGAGTGTTAGTAGCCCACGTCTCCTTCTTGCTTTAGAGAATTAATTCTCTTTGGAATTGGATCATCTACCCACAAAACACCTACCCAAATTCCTGTTAGAAAGAAGATCAGCTGAGAACCAACTGACTTGGTGTAATTCTTCGGGACCAACACTGAAGCATGAGGGACGGAAGGAATCAATGCAAATTTAAATCCAAAGGATTTACCTTTAATCAGATTACCAGGAGAAAATAAGAGTTGAGCAGCCCTTTAGCTCACTACACTTGATTTTGTGGCCTCTCCCAGCTGTGTGGGTAATGCCAGCCTGGGGCCGTTCTCTTTCCTGTCTGCAGAAGGCGGTGGGTGTGGCAGGAATGTCCCTAAATATCCCCTCCTCTGGGAGAGTTGAAGGTTCAGTGCCAGGATGACGTGGTGACTTAAACTGAGTATCCCCCAGACTTCCCCAGGATGATTTGTTACTCTCCAGTCAGTAATAGGTGACTGGTCCCAGTGGTTCATTAAGCTGAGAAAAAGTAGAGGAGGCATAAGTTAGGAGAACCTATCAAGAATGTATAGAGAAGGCCAAAGTTACTTTATTCCACACTAGGTTTAGTGCCTCAGATCGGCGAAAGGGTAATTGGCAAGTTTGGTGCTTGCCAGGTGGCTGTGGTTGCTGCTCTGTATTGAAACCACATCTACCAGTGAGCAGACACATGTTAGAATTCCTCGTCTGCATCCCCAAGATACACAGATACCCTTGGGGACCTTTCTGGGGAATAGGTATTAAATGTAACATCTCAGGAGACTTATTTTGGTCTTTGGCCACCACAGGGCATTTCCTTCCAACCTAATTCAAGCTAAAATGATCTTCAGAGATAAGAATTTAAACAGGTTCGGCCGGGCACGGTGGCTCATGCCTGTAATCCCAGCACTTTGGGAGGCCGAGGTGGGTGGATCATGAGGTCAGGAGATCAAGGCCATCCTGGCTAACATGGTGAAACCCTTTCTTTACTAAAAATACAAAAAATTAGCCAGGTGTGGTGGCGGGTGCCTGTAGTCCCAGCTACTCAGGAGGCTGAGGCAGGAGAATGGCGTGAACCCGGGAGGCGGAGCTTGCAGTGAGCCGAGATGGCGCCACTGCACTCCAGCCTTGGGTGACAGAGTGAGACTCCGTCTCAAAAAAAAAAAAAAATGTAAACAGGTTCTCTAGGAGTATTTTTTGAGATGGAGTCTCGCTGTGTCACCCAGGCTGGAGTGCAATGGCGTGATCTCGGCTCACTGCAACCTCCACCTCCCAGGTTCAAATGAATCTCGTGCCTCAGCCTCCTGAGTAGCTGGGATTACAGGCACCAACCACCATGCCTGGCTAATTTTTGTATTTTTAGTAGAGATGGGGTTTCACTGTGTTGGCCAGGGTGGTCTCAAACTTCTGACCTCAAGTGATCTGCCCACCTTGGCCTCCCAAAGTGCTAGGATTACAGGCGTGAGCCATTGCACCTGGCCCCTCTAGAAGTACTTTTAATTCTGCGGTTGGAGCAATAAGAGAGAAGGAGAAACTCCAAAACTGTCCTAATTGATTCTGAGCCTCCCCTCTCTAGAAACTGGCCTGGACTAGGAATAGACCGCCCTGCCACAAGCATCCACCCTAAGTGTTTCTGGTTTACATTGCCCTCTTAGGGCCTCTGAGACTCTCCTCAGGTTCGGTGTTTTCATAGCAGAGTGCTGTCTAGCCTGTTCACGTGTCCGTCCTGCATTCTGAAGCTCCACTCTCTGAGCCAGGGGAGATCACGGACTCCCCTGGTTCTTGAGCAGGGCCAGTGCAGGGAGTGCACAGTCCTGGAGCAGGTAAAGATCTGGAGCAGCAAGTGAAAGACCCAGAGCAGAGGATGACGTGGAGTGACAGCAAGAGGTTAGAGGGAAGTCTCAATCTCACTTGGCATCATCTAGCAGAAAGACCAATGAATTAATTTGAGGTTAGTTCGTGTGGGTCCTGAGGCCTGCAGACAGTGTGGGGTAACAATACTAATGATGAGAGTGGTGAGTGTCTCCCGTGGCCATGTCCTCTCCGAATCTCTGAGCATTTTATCTTTCATCTCTGTGGGAGTTGCAGCTTAATAATAATAATTAGAGTACCCTGAGCATCGGTGCTTTGTAGATCACAGCATTAAGCCCTGTTTCTGCCTCCTTGGATTGTAGTCTGTACGAACTGGCAGACATTTAGGAGGTGGAGCCCTCTGACAGAGGGGAAGAACATGATAGAATGCAAAGGTCAGGGATATTCTGAGTCACCTAATTGATACCTAACATTCTTTTGGCTCTTGGTAGGTCAGAGTGGCCTTTCCTTCATGCCTGCCAAAGCACAAAGATCAGTGGCCTCACCCAAGTCTCACAGACCCAAGAGTCTAGTCTGGGGATCCCAGGCTCTAGCTTATACATGGTGCCTTCCTGGTTTTGGGGAATGCTTGTTCCTCTGTGGCCATGAGTTATGCTTTAACGAGTTGGTTTTCTTTCCTGTGGTACCAGCAGACTGAGCCCTGCCGAAAATAGGTGATGCACGCTGGGTTTTTCCTGTGTGATCAAGAAGCCGGGTGGGCAGAACAGAAGAAGCTGCAGAAGTCATAGCTCCATTCTCCTGAAGACATGGGCGTCTGAAAAGTAGCCAGTGCCTCAGGATGGTCCCAAGTACCTTCAGCACCTTCTTCCCAAACACACTCTGTCTATAACATGTCATTTCTGTCTTCCTCTAACAGGTGACCTTGGAGAAGGTGCTGGGAATTACAGTGTCTGGAGGCAGAGGACTTGCCTGTGACCCCCGATCAGGCTTAGTTGCTTACCCAGCAGGGTAAGTAAGCGCCTTGGAAGAGATCTTGATGCATGGGAATTTATAGGCACGCTAGAGCAGTTGGGGTGGGCAGGGGTTTTCTGGTGTCTTCTGGAAGATAGATACAGGTTAATGTTTTGTTGCCATTTTTGTAAAGAGACGCAGGACCAGATAAAGGTTCTTTGTCGGGTGCTGTCATTGTTGCCATCCTGTCCTGCTTTTCGGTTATCTACCCCACCTCCCACACACGGATTTACACTTTATGTTACACACAGTTCCCAGCACCATCTTCAGTAACTACCTTCTAGTCATTTAAAAAACAGCTTTATTGAGATGTAATTCACATACCATATAACTCACTATTTAAAATACCCAATTCAGTAGTTTTTTAGTATATTCACAGAGTTGTACACCCATCACCACAATCAAATTTAGGACATTTTCATGACCTTGTTCCCTTTTTTTTTTTTTTTTTTTTGAGACAGGTTCTGGTTCTGTCGCCTAGGCTGGAGTGCAGTGGCTCGATGTCGGCTCACTGCACCTCCGTCTCCGACACTCAAGCAATCCTCCCACCTCAGCCTCCTGAGTAGCTGGGACTACAGGCGCGCTGCCCCATGCCTGGCTAATTTTTTGTAGAGATGGGGTTTCACCACATTGCCCAGGCTGGTCTTGAACTCCTGAGCTCAAGCCATCCACCTGCCTCAGCCACCCAAAGTGCTGGGATTACAGGCGTGAGCCACCATGCCTGGCCCCATTCCTATCAGTCACTTTTCATTCCCACCCCCACCTTACCAGACCTTCATCCCTAGGCAACCACTGTCTCCATTAATTTGCCTATTCTGGATATTTCATATAAACAGAATCAGATAACACTGTATTTGGCCTTTTGTAACTGGCTTCTTTTTGTTGCCCAGCCTGGAGTGCAGTGGTATGATCAAGGCTGATTGCAGCCTCTGCCTCCTGCCTTAGCCTCCTGAGTAGCTGGAGCTATGGGTGTGTGCCACCATGCCCAGCTAATTTTTCCATTTTTTGTAGAGACAGGGTCTAACTCCATTGCCTAGGCTAGTTTCGAACTCCTGGGCTCAAGCAATCCTCCCGCTTCAGCTTCCCAAAGTGCTGGGATTACAGGCATGAGCCACCACGCCTGGCCAGCATAATGTTTTCAGGGTTAATCTATGTCACAGCATGTATTGCTACCTTATTACTTTTTGTGGCTGAATAATATTCCACTGGATGGATGTAGCACATTTTATCTATTCTTCAGTTGATGGACATTTGGGTTATTTCTGCTTCTTAGCTATTATGAATAATGCTGTTATGAATATTCATCTGTTCTAGACACTTTGAGAGAGATCAGTGCCATAGGAGAGAAGTAGGGGAGTGGGGCTACTATTCTTTCTCTTGCTGCCTTTTCACTCCTCTGCCCCTACAAGTGGGAAACCTCCAACCATAGTTTCTTCAGGCTTCTGGAGAAAGCTTGAAACCCCTCCTGCTTCTGGCTCCCTCTGTTCCATGCTGATAGGCACAGGAATGTGAAAATGAGTAGGGCTACTGCTATACCTTTCTTACTCTACCATTAACTTGGTAATGCCTAGTTCATTCCCCAATGTAATTTTCATAGCAACTTTTATAGTTTTTATACTAGATACATGATTTGCTTAGTTTTATCACCTCATCAAAAAAGCTTCCTTTATCAGGCTGGGCCCGGTGGCTCACGCCTATAATCCCAGTACCTTGGAAGGCCAAGGTGGGCGGATCACTTGAGGTCAGGAGTTGGAGACCAGCCTGGCCAACATGTTGAAACCCTGCCTCTACTAAAAACACAAAAAAATTTGCTGGGTGTGATGGCAGGTGCTGGTAGTCTCAGCTGCTTGGGAGGCTGAAGCATGAGAATCACTTGAACCCAGGAGGTGGAGGTTGCAGTGAGCCCAGATTGCGCCACTGCACTCCAGCCTGGGCGACAAAGAGAGACTCTGTCTTAAAAAAAAAACAAGCCACCACCAAAAAAAGCTGCCTTTATCAATCAAGTACAGTCATATGTCACTTAATGATGGGGATATGTTCTGAGAAATGTGTCATTTGGCAATTTCGTTGTTGAGTGAACATTACAGAGTATACTTACACAAATCCGAGATGGTATAGCCTACTACATACCTAGGCTACATGGTGTAGCCGGTTGCGCCTGGGCTACAAACCTGCACAGCAGGTTACTGTACTGAATACTGTACATAATCCTAAGACAATGGTATTTGTATATTTAAACATAGAAAAAGTACGGTTAAAATATCATATAAAATATATTTTAAAAAGGCACACCTGTATAACGCACTTACCATGAATGGAGGTTCCAGGATTGGAAGTTGTTCTGGGTGAGTCAGTGAGTGAGTGGTGAGTGAGTGCAAGTGCCCAGAACATTACCATACACTTTACAAACACTGTACACTTGGCCATACTAAATTTATTTTAAAAACATAACATTCAATAATAGATTAACCTAACTTACTATAACTTTCTTACATTTTATAAACTTTTTTTTTTTAACTTCTTGACTCTTGTAGTAACACTTAGCTTAAAACACAAACACAGTACAGCTAAACAAAAATATTTTTCTTTTATCTTTTCTCCGAGATGGAGTCTCCCTCTGTCACCCAGGCTGGAATGCAGTGGCACGATCTTAGCTCACTGCAACCTCTGCCTCCTGGGTTCAAGTGATTCTCCTGCCTCAGCCTCCTGAGTAGCTGGGATTACAGGCTCCTGCCACCACGCCTGGCTAATTTTTGTATTTTTAGTAGAGATGGGGTTTCGTCATGTTGGCCAGGCTGGTGTTGAACTAGTGACCTCAAGTGATCCGCCTGCCTTGGCCTCCCAAAGTGCTGGCATTACAGGCATGAGCTACCGTGCCTGACCCAAAAGTATTTTCTTTTTATCTTCTATAAGCTTTAAATTTTGTTTTTAACTTTTTAAACTTTTTTGTTAAAAACAAAGACACAAACACACACATTCGCCTAGCGCACAGAACTACATAGGGTCAGGATCATCAAGATGTCACTAAGTGACAGAAATATTTTAGCTCCATTATAATTTTACGGGACTACTGTCATACATGCCCTTCACTGTTGACCAAAATGTTGTTATGTGACGTATGATTGTACTTATTCTATACCAGCTACTTTTTAAGCACTTTATATGAATTATTTAATACTCTGAGCAACGCTCTGAGGTTGGTACTATTATCGCCCTCATTTTTTAGAGGAGGAAATTGAGATCCAAAGAGGTCAAGCAGGCCGAGTGCAGTGGCTCAAGCCTATAATCCTAGCACTTTGGGAGGGCAAAGTGGGCGGATCACCTGAGGTCAGGAGTTCAAGACCAGCCTGGCCAACATGGTGAAATCTTGTCTCTACCAAAATACAAAAATTAGCCTGGCGTGATGGCGGGTGCTGGTAGTCCCAGTTACTCGGGAGGCTGAGACAAGAGAATCGCTTGAACCCGGGAGACGGTGGTTGCAGTGAGCTGAGATCGCGCCACTGCACTCCAGCCTGAGCGGCTGAGCGAGACTCCATCTCAAAAAAAAAAAAAAAGAGGTTAAGCAGGCAGGGTGCAGTGGCTTTGGGAAGCCAAGGCGGGAGGATTGCTTGAGACCAAGAATTTGAAACCAGCCTGGGCAACATAGTGAGAACCCTGTCTCTACCAAAAAGTAAAAATAAAAAAAATTAGCTGGGTATGGTGGCATGTGCCTGTAGTCCTAGCAACTGGGGAGGCTGAGGCAGGAGGATTGCTTGAGCCCAGGAGGTGAAGGCTGCAGTGAACTATGATAGTGCCATTGCACTCCGGCTTGGGTGACACAGTGAAACCCTGCTTCTTAAAAAAACCAAAAGGGTTAAGGAGTTTGCTTGAGGTAACATAGCTAGTGTGTGTATTGGGGTTCTAACCCAAGTAGTATGACTGTAGAGCTCTGATTGTTAAAATGGCACAGAGTGGGGGAAGACCACACTGTTTTTTTTTTTTTTTTTGAGACAGAGTTTCATTCTTCTTGCCTAGGCTGGAGTGCAATGGCACGATCTCGGCTCACCGCAACCTCCGCCTCCTGGGTTCAAGCAATTCTCCTGCCTCAGCCTCCCGAGTAGCTGGGATTACAGGCATGCGCCATCATGCCCAGCTAATTTTGTATTTTTAGTAGAGACGGGGTTTCTCCATGTTGGTCAGGCTGGTCTCGAACTCCTGACCTTAGGTGATCTGCCCACATTGGCCTCCCAAAGTGCTGGGATTACAGGTGTGAGCCAGCACCTTTCTGCTTATTTTTAACAAATTGCTTTTCCTCTAAGCTGCCTACCTGCCCTCTGAATGAGAAGAGTCCCATTTATGGGCAGCTCAGTCTGTGCAAGGGAGACTTCTGCCCCTGGGTTTGGGGTCAGTGTCTCTCCCAAGTGGTCCTCTGGTGTTTAATGGCTGCAATAAGGGTGCTGTGGGAGCCACATGGGCTCTGCCTGGCAAAGACTGGGCTAGGCTCCATTTTCCCCTAGAGAAGCAAGTTGATGGAAAGACCTCACTACTGGATAAGTTTGTGCAGCCTGCCTCAGGGGAATTCCACTTGTTCTTGCCTCTGCCTGGGAAAGCCAGGTTCCCTCTTGTTGGAGGTGGGGCTGGGGCTGGATGTAGCACAGGCAGAAAAGGCCTTGGGGTGCTGCTTGGTGCATGCTGAGCCCTGTGTCCCTGCCCTGGGGAGTGTGGAGTCCTGCCTGCTTTCTTCCTCACATACCCCTGGACTCCAGGCCTGGCCTTTAAGAGCATGTGCTTATGCATGTTTATGAGCAGGTCTCAGCCCAGTGCATGTGCCTGGGAGTCATGATCCTTCCAGGTGGTGTACAGGCTTTCCTGATGGAACCTCTAGTAGGTTTCCTGAGTGTGTGTGCTTGGCTCAGGCCATCCCTGGGCAGTGCCCCTAATCTGTTCCCTGACCTTTTGATTTCTTAGAACTTCAAGTTGTCTGTGCAAATGGCTTCTTTTCTGGGTGTTTGAGTTTTGCTGTGTTCTAGAACTCCCTGATGTGCTGCTGTGATGTTGGGGGCCACCAGATTCTGTGTGAGCACAAGCAGGTTCTTCACCTCCCTCCTTGTCTCCCTGCTTTTCTTATCTGATCATCCTTACACTGCCCCCAGCCCCCACACTCTTGTTCCTCCTGTGCCTGTTGCTTTGGGAGCCAGCTCAGGTATCCTAGAAACAAGAAGAGAAACAAAACTCAGAAAATTCTCTGAGGCCCAGAGGCGAATATCAAACCAAAACAAAATTTTCTGAAAGGAAATGGAACAGCACAGGAAAGGAGGGTGGGCAGTGTGTCAGGCAGAGGTGGATAGGAGCTCCAGGCTGAGCATGGAGCCTGTCCTAGTGGCTCCTACATCCCTTGGCCGTTGTTTCCCCACGGGAAGCCCCCCTACTAGAAGATGCCAGACAGCCCTTTTGAAAGACTTAGTTGAGTTGAACACCCTTAATTGAGTTGGGCCTTTTCCTGAGCCGGCTGGTGGAAGGTTGATGGGCCTTCGAGCCCAGCACAGCCCCTGGGCCCCTGTGCCCCTGTGCCCAGTCCTGAGAATGGGTTTCTCCTGGCTCCCATACCAGAATGGCCTGGGTGAGTGCACACACATGCTGCTCCTCTCCCGCTGGGGTGGGAAGTGTCCCAGTGAGGTGACGGGGTGTATCTGGCAGCTAAGAAGAGACCTCTTGGTTGATTTAAGTGGGGAAGAGAAGAGGGAACCCCTGCTCTCCTGAGGAGGCCCTCCATTTCCTCAGCCCATGTTAAAATTAATGCTGAGATCCTCAGCTTTGAAGCATTGCACTGGGTGTGACAGAATTCTCCTCCTGAACTGTGTTCTCGTGACACCTGAGCTGAAGGAACACCGAGCTACCTTTTTACTTGCTGTAGGGCGTTCGCCAGGGACAGTAGAGAGACCAGGTGGACCTGAGAGAAGAAAAGGTTGGGACTTGGTGCCCAGGATCACGCAGTGTGTTAGCAGACAGGCCTGTGACCTCAGTGTTCTGCTCTTTCCACCTCTACACTGCCCTTGAGCATCAAGGAGTCCTAAATGCCTGAGGTACTGGAGAACCATGGACCTCTCCCCAGGGCCCTCGTTCACACTCTGCTACCCAGGAGGTTCCTTGGCAGCCAGGGCTTTGAGATCTTGCAGCTAGTGACTTGAAGATATATTCACTCGTTTACAAATAATTACTGAGGGCCTATTGTCTAGGCCCTGGGAACTTAAAAGTAAGTAAAACAGACCAAAAATACCATCCTCACAGAACTGGCAGTCTGGTGTGTGAAGATGGATCCCCACCCCCAATGTAAGTTATAAGCATGATTACAAATTGATGTGTGCTTTGGAAACAGTATAAGCAGTAGCAGTGACGAAGGTAGGGTTGTAATGATAAATAGGGCTGGAGGGCGACATTTGAGCGAGGCCAGAAGCCCCTTTGGTATGCTTCTGTGAGTCATTCTCAGATTTTACCTGGTCTGAAAGAAAACAATTCAAAGGCCCAGGGTCCCTGGTTGACCTTGTGCGTCCTGCTCCCTGTGTCTGTGCTGCCGCATGCATAGCTCATCCCATCCAGGGGATGGAGAGTGGTAGGAGGTGGATCCTATGGGAATCCTGGGCTCTTTGTGGTAGCAGCAGGCCTGGACCTGTGTAGGGAAGGGGGATGTTGAAGGCTTGGCCCTTCCTGGGCAGTGGGCCCAGCATCTGGCGCCGGTACTCCACAGCATGACTCCCGCAGGCTGAGGCCTTACATCCTCCCATGAGAGTGAGCAGCCGCCCTGCACCCTCAGGTGCTGAGTTACAGGACTCAGCTGATTGGGCCAACCCAGCCCTTGGCATGTGGTGGATCCTAGCCAGCACTGAGCAAGGGCTCACCCTGCTGGGCAGGGTCAGGGGATGTGGAGAGAAAGATTGATACAAACCGTGCCCCGCACTCCTCTCCCCAGCTGACCTAGGAGCTTGCTCAGAGTTCACCAAGAAGGCTGAGAGGGCTCCTTGGTGCTTTTGAGAACAGGTCAGGAGGGCCTCAACAAGTCAAGCACACAGGGAGCCCTGGCCATGCTGCTCCCACTTCAGCATCTGCGTTATCGTCCCTGCATGTGGAGCTGTGACCGTGGTTGCATGCTCTCTTTCTCTTGTTGGATGGCTTCCAAATATCAATAATTAGAAATAAAAATAGTTGCTTAAGGGACGACCTCTGTGTGTTTCCTTTTCTTGCTTAGCTCTTCCATGGCACAGCTGAGAATTTCTTAGGCTATACTGGGGGCAGGGGCATGTTAGAGGAGGGAGAGATTGCCTCATTGCCTCTAGCCAGTCATCCTTCTATCTACATAGTGTTCTTACACACACACATGCATCATTCACCCTTCTCCTTCCACCATGGAGCTGAACATAGGAGAAGGAGGAAACAGAGGATATTGTGTCCCAGGAAGACTGAGTTTGTATGCAGTTACTTGGAAAGTGTTTTAAGCAGTCTGATGCACTACCCTTTAAAGGCTGAAATGCTGCTTTGGGATGAGAATTAAGGGAAAACTCATAAACTTGCAAATAGAGCCCAGTTTTTCTGGATTTGGAATATGGTTGGCTGGATTATGCATCGAGTCAATTCAATTAGATCAACTCTCAGCTGAAGCCCTTTACCATGGTTCCTGTGTAACTAATCAGAAAGCTAGGGAACCTGTCCCCATTCAGACTAGAGCCTTTGCTGGAGAGAGGAGCCTGTAGAGGGCCTCAGGTCAGCACAGATTGCAGGAAGGTTCAGAAAACGTTGTTTAACCACTGAGAACTTTCTGGGCTCTGAATTCATGATGGTGGCAGGCCTGGGGCTATTACTTTTCATATACTGCATAAAGTATTAAAACCTAAATATCTAAATCTGGCTGGGCACAGTGGCTCATGCCTGTAATCCCAACACTTTGGGAGGCCAAGGTGGGTGGATCACCTGAGGTCAGGAGTTTGAGACCAGCCTGACCAATATAGTGAAATCACATCTCTACTAAAAATATAAAAAAATTAGCCAGGCTTGGTGATGGGTGCCTGTAATCCCAGCTACTGGGGAGGCTGAGACAGGAGAATTGCTTGAACCCGGGACGTGGAGGTTGCAGTGAGCCGAGATCACGCCACTGCACTCCAGCGTGGGTGACAGAGTGAGACTCCATCTCAAAAAAAAAAGAAAAAGCAAATTAAATCTGTGGACTTTGAACTCTTATAATTTTTTCTTTTTCTTTTTTTTTCTTTCTTTCTTTCTTTCTCTTTCTTTTTCTTTCTTTCTTTCTCTTTTCCTTCCTTCCTTCCTTCTTTCTTTCTTTTTCTTTCTTTTCCTTTCTTTTCTTTCTTTCTTTCTTTCTTTCTTTTTTGTAGACCTAGTCTCTCTCTGTCACCCAGGCTGGAGTGCAATGGCGTGATTTTGGCTCGCTGCAAGCTCCGCCTCCTGGGTTCACGCCATTCTCCTGCCTCAGCCTCCCCAGTAGCTGGGACTACAGGCGCCCGCCACCATGCCTGGCTAATTTTTGTATTTTTAGTAGAGATGGGGTTTCACCATGTTAGCCAGGATGGTCTCGATCTCCTGACCTCGTGATCTGCCCACCTCAGCCTCCCAAAGTGCTGGGATTACAGGCGTGAGCCACCGCTCCTGGCTCTGTTATAATTTTCATTTGCCTGCTCAAGAGCGATGGGGTGCAGAGTTTCCAGAGCCATCTTGCTTTTGTCATACTTTTTTTTTTTTTGGAGACAGAGTCTAGTTCTTGTCGCCCAGGCTGGAGTGCAATGGCATGATCTCAACTCATTGCAACCTTCACCTCCTGGGTTCAAGCAATTCTCCTGCCTCAGCCTCCCAAGTAGCTGGGATTAGAGGTGCCCACCACCACACCTGGCTTATTTTTGTATTTTTAATAGAGATGGGGTTTTACCATGTTGGCCAGCCTGATCTTGAACTCCTGACCTCAGGTGATCTGCCTGTCTCGGCCTCCCGAAGTGCTGGGATTATAGGCATGAGCCACTGTGCCCGGCCTGTCATACTTTTTAAAACCCTCCTGACTGTGACATTCTATAAGGGGAAGCAGGAGACTAGAAGGTGGTATAAAAAGAGAAAGGAGTTCAAGACCAGCCTGGGCAACATGGCAAAACCCCATCTCTACAAAAAATACAAAAATTAACTGGGTATGGTGGCATGTGCCTGTAATCCGAGCTACTTTGGAGGCTGAGGTGGGAGGATTGCTTGAGCCCAGGAGGTCGAGGCTGCAGGGAGCTGTGATGGTGCCATGGTGCCACTGCAGTCCAGCCTGGGTGACAGAGCAAGACCCTGCCTCAAAAAAAAAAAAAAGAAAGGAAGGAAGGGCTGAGCCAGGGTGGCATGAGCCTGTAATCCCAGCTACTTGGGAGGATGAGTCAGGAGGATTACTTGAGCCCAGGAGTTCAAGACCAGCTTGGGCAACATAGTGAGACCTTGTCTCAAAAAAACAGAGAAAGGAAACAGGAGCAAGGAAACAGTAGGAAATGGAGAGAGAAGGAGAAAAAAAACAGGAAGAGTTGAGGGGTTAGAGGAGAAAATGATGTGACTCAGGAATTCCACAGCTGTTGGTCAGCCTGGCAGTTCTGGGCATATCTAGTCACATCAGAGGTCCCAGTGTCCCCAAATTTGCATATCGAAGTGGTTTATTGAGCCCAAGATGCTTAGCCCTCACTAGCAACTTGCACCTACCTCCCTTCAAGTTTCCAGCCAGTAGTGGCATTCAGATATGGGGGCTGCAGTGGGGTCCCACTAGGGAAAATTAGGTCTGGGGGAAGTAGCTGTCTCCTCTTTCTCTCCTCCCTGCCTTTCCTATTCGCAGTCTCCAGGCTTGCTCTTGTCTGCTATTTCCAGTGCTAATGAAGAGTTGAGGCAGAAGGGGCAACGGGCCAGGGCCTGCTGACAGCCAGGAAGCCTAAAGAAAAGCAAGAAGCTGGCTATTGGCCTTTGGCTTCTTGCCCCCGATTCCTACTACCCAGCTTCCGTCTCCGGAGCTGCCTCTGGAAAGGCAGGACCTGATTCCATCCAGCAGCCTTGCTGCCTGGCGGGAGAGGTTGCCCCTGCCTTCTCTGCGAGGCAGGCAGAGTCCCTGATTCTGCTTCTGGCAGTCGGGGGGCTCTTCTCAGGTTTCTTGGGGCCAGAGATTCTCAGGGTGGGGCTTGGGACCTCTGTGGCACTGTAAGGCTTTCCCAGGCCTTCTCAGGCTATCTCTATCCCCCTACCCCATCTTACTGAGCCTCTCTGCTGTGTGGCCCCTGCCTCGCCTCCCACTTCCTTCCTTATTCAACACATGGAGGGTGTGGGGGGCCAGCTCTTGCCAAGTACATACATGGGTGCACACGTGAGAGGCCTTACATCTTAAGGCACACATGCTTGATACGCGTGTGGCCCCAAGCCTGTGAACAGGCTGTGCACCTGAGGCCTGCTTTGCCCAAATCACATTTCTTCTTCCCTCCTACACCCCTTCCTGGGGTATGCACAAGGGCTGCGGGATGGCCTGTGTCCCTGCTGCCCTTTGTGGATATGGCCAGAGATAGAGCTGGTATTTAGGGGCCTGGCTGGGGGGACAGGCTTCCAGGGAACCCTTTCACTCTCATGGGGCTACAGAGATAGTTCCTCTTGGGTGGGGGAAAGGAGCAAGAACAGGTTGCCAGGAGAAAGCAGTGGAGGCTGGGCACGGTGGCTTATGCCTGTAATCCCAGCACTTTAGGAGGCAGATCACTTGAGCTCAAGAGTTCGGGACCAGCCTGGGCAACGTGGCAAGATCCTGTGTCTAAAAAAAATACAAAGATTAGCTTGCATGGTGGCACATGCCTGTGGTTCCAGCTACCAGGGAGGCTACGGTGGGAGGATTGCTTGAGCCTGCAAGTTGAGGCTGCACTGAGCCATGTTTGCACCACTGCACTCTGGCTGCGGTGACAGAGTGAGACCCTGTCTCAAAAAAAAAAAAGAAAAGAAAAGGAAAAAAACAGTGGAGCCCTTCTGAGCTCTTTCTACCCAGCTCCCTCTGCCGGGTGGCCTGGAGGGCTCCTGGGGGATCTGTGGTTTGCTGCTGAGCCTGTTGTCTGCTCATCTCCTCAGGTGTGTGGTTGTGTTGTTCAATCCCCGGAAACACAAACAGCACCACATCCTCAACAGTTCCAGGTAAATGGGCTGGGGTCCTCAGGATACCTCTTCCTTCTGGGAGCTATGAGAAGGACACTGTCTAGAGTCTGTACGGCTCTGGGGGCTGGGACCTGGTTGGGCCCTAAGGCCAGATGGGGAAGTGCCACATGTGCCATTGGTGTCTGCTGGTCTCACCTTTTGAGAGGCTGGGAGGGGGCTAGGCTTAGGCCAGGCTGCCAGTGCCCCTCTGAGCCTGCCCCATCTCTTGCAGGAAAACCATCACTGCCCTTGCCTTCTCCCCTGATGGCAAGTACTTGGTCACTGGAGAGGTGAGTGAGGAAGAGGGCTGGCAGTACTGTAAAGAGGGCAGGTGTCCTGGCCTCCGCAGAGAGCTGCGGTCCTAGGCCTGCTGTCACTTTGGCTTCTGAAACAGACACCAAATCCTGGTTTTTGCTATACCTTAAAATAGTGGTTCTCAAGCTTTAGTGTACATCAGAATCACTTGGAGGGCTTGTGAAAGCACACATCACTAGGCTGGCCCTCAGAGTTTCTGATTCTGCAGGTCTGGGATGGGGGTCTGAAATGTGCATTTGTAACAAGTTCCCAGAGAGTGCTGATGCTGCTGGTGAAGGAAGCGTGCTTTGGAAACCGCTGCCTTAACTATTCCTTACCCCCGGGGGCCCCCTGCTGGGCTCAGGAGGAACGCTTCTGTCCCGGCGGCGGCGTAGTCTTACTAGGGGCAGAAGTAGACCTGAGTGGTAGTGGCTCTCCATGCCGGCTGCCCATCAGAACCATTCAGGGAGCTTTGAACAACCCGAAGTATAGACGGCCACCCAGAGATGCTGACTAGAATCCGGGGCCACTTTCTCCCTGATAATCACTGTTGCCCTCAGATCTTTATCATATTTCCTCTATACCCTGCCCTGACTTTTGGCCGGGGAAGTGATGGTATCTAGTAGCTGAGGAGCCGAGAGCCCCGCTCTGGAGGACGAAGGGGGGCTGTATGCCTGTGGAGAACTCAAGAACTCACTTCCAGTTCTTGCCTCCCTGCAGAGTGGGCACATGCCTGCCGTGCGGGTTTGGGACGTGGCAGAGCACAGCCAGGTGGCCGAGCTGCAGGAGCACAAGTATGGTGTGGCTTGTGTGGCCTTCTCTCCTAGCACCAAGTACATTGTCTCTGTGGGCTACCAGCATGACATGATCGTCAACGTGTGGGCCTGGAAGGTGAGTGGCTGGGTGGGGTGGCCCGGCAGCCTCACAGGGGTCAAGTGTCAGCTAGGGAGGCAAGAGACTGCTGACCTGCACCGCTCCATTCCACCCCACTGAACCATTCTCATTCTAGAAAGTTCTTTGAAGCAGAAAAGAGCAACTGTGTGGCCAAGCATGTTGGTTGAAGGGGCTAGCTTTATGCCTTCAAGGACTTCTGCAGGAAACGAATCTTTTCAGCTCCTCTAGAAAGGGATTATTTCCCCACCCCTCTTTTTCTGGCCAGTAAATTCTGGAAAGAAACACTTTTTCAAGTACAAATTCTAATTGTCCTCCATTCTCTGAGTCACTGTCTTCTTAGCTCCAAGAGACAGAGCCTTGATTCTTCCTTTGGCATCCCCTCCAGAAAAACATTGTGGTGGCCTCCAACAAGGTGTCCAGTCGGGTGACAGCAGTGTCCTTCTCTGAGGATTGCAGCTACTTTGTCACTGCAGGCAACCGGCACATCAAATTCTGGTATCTTGATGACAGCAAGACCTCAAAGGTGAGGTGCTGAAGCTGGGAGTAGCCACCAAGGCCCTTGGCAGGGCCTGCCCAGCCCACCCCAGGAGACTCTGCCCGACTTGGGCCTCTCTCTGCATTCCCAGCAGTCATGCAGAAGTTTTGGATGAGCCAGATGCTGTCTGGGCTGAGGAGTAGGCCCAAAGAGCAAGGGGGTGCTGGAGGCGTCCCCTGTACTCTCCTAGGGCCTAGTTTCCAGGGGCAGGCTCTGGGGTGGATGGGGGTATAACAGTGGTGTGCCTCCACAGGTGAATGCCACTGTGCCCTTGCTGGGCCGCTCAGGGCTGCTGGGAGAGCTACGGAACAACCTGTTCACTGATGTGGCCTGTGGCAGAGGAAAGAAGGCGGACAGTACCTTCTGCATCACGTCCTCAGGGCTGCTGTGCGAGTTCAGTGATCGAAGGCTTTTGGACAAGTGGGTGGAGCTGAGGGTAAGTACCTCCGTCCCCAGGGGTAGGGTCTGCTCATGTCTCAGCTCAGGGGAGAACTAGTGCCCAGGGCTTCAGACTAGGGGCTGGGCCCTTGTGCATACGGGAGATCCCAGAAGAATGAAGCTTGGGGGAGCTAGAGCTTGGCCCATTTCCAGCCCTTGGTGATCTGTATAACTGCCTCCTCTCTGTTCTTTCTGTCTCTTTCCCCTGCTTTCCTCTTCCGCTCAGAACATAGACAGCTTCACAGTAAGTGGTGCCTGCACCTTCCTCTCTTTCTCATGCTGTTTCTTTCTCTTCACTGGGCTTTTCCTACTGGATCCTCTGGTGCCTAGAAGAATCCTCGATTCCTAATCCCTGGCTGGACAGGGCTGAGGGGCTCAGAACAGAGCAGCTGGGCGGCTTTTCCCTTGCCCCTGCCTTGGCCGGTCCCTCCTCTTGGCAGGTGACTGTTGATGGGTGGGGAGGAGAGAAGACTGAGTGGGCAGGTGGCCTTGCTGAGCTGAGCCACTCTGCCCACAGACCACAGTGGCCCACTGCATCTCTGTGAGCCAAGACTACATCTTCTGTGGCTGTGCTGATGGCACCGTGCGCCTTTTCAACCCCTCTAACCTGCACTTCCTTAGCACCTTGCCCCGACCCCATGCTCTGGGGACAGACATTGCTAGCGTCACCGAGGCCAGGTGAGCTACGTGGGCCCCCCCTTCCTCCATTTGTAGCCTTACCCCTGCCCAGTCTTTCTTGTCAGTGCCTCAGGGAGCAGGTGAAGAGTGTATTGATACCCCAAAGATTACTGGGAACACCTCTTTAGACAGAAGAATTTGGGTTTATTGGTACTTGTTGCAACCAAGGAGACCCCACCCCATGGAGAACTGTGGAGAGTCTCAGTAAGCGGGTGTTAGGAGGGACATATGGGATTTGGGTTTGCGTTGGGTGATGTTAGGAATTGTTCAAGGGATTGAAGTATTCTGGTTGGATGCTGTCAGGAACTAGGGGCAGTTCTACAGTGGAACATCTTGTTAATTTATCTAAGAGGTGAAGGAAAGGTATGGGGCTAAAGCTGTATTTGGTCAAGAAGCCGCCAGCAGTCATGTAGATGGGAAAGGCGGTGTTCGGTCATTGTCATGGTTTGTTGTGGTTTCTGTGGTGATCTTGTTTGAGTAGTCTTGTTTTTGTTTTGCCCCATCACAGCCATAGAATTACCTTGTCTAACGTTGGTGTTCTCTGAAGCTGTGTTCATCCGAACACCATGGCCCAGCAGCTAGTGCTGGGTCAGGTTCCTGCTGATGGCTAGTAGGGGCTCCTTTCTTCTCTCAAGCAACTACTTCCAAACCTGCAGGTCCAGGGAGGGCTCCTCACACACTGCTCCTTCCATTGTGGATTGGCTTCTCTTTTCATTCCCTTCAGTCTGACCAGTGTGCCCTGTCCTCTCCCTACAGTCGCCTCTTCTCTGGAGTGGCCAATGCCAGGTATCCAGACACCATTGCCTTGACCTTTGATCCTACTAATCAGTGGCTGTCTTGTGTGTACAACGATCATAGCATTTATGTTTGGGATGTGAGGGACCCCAAGAAAGTGGGCAAGGTGTACTCGGCTCTGTATCATTCTTCCTGCGTCTGGAGTGTGGAGGTATGTGGGCTGGCTGGCTGGCTGGCTGGCTGGAGACTGGCCAGGTTGGCTGGGATACCATTTTGAGGACAGAAAGTAGGGATCCCCAAGTATAATCTTAGATTCCTGCCGCCTCCCTGTTTCTCCAGTGACTTCCCTGGGATAGATCCTGGGGACTGAGTTTGAATGTTACAGGCTTCCCCAGTGTGCCCCATCCTTAGTTTTGCCTCAGTCATCTTGGACAAGTTATTGAACTTGACCAAGCCTCAGTTTCTTCACCTGTAAAATGGTGTACTTGATTCATCTAATTGTTCTAAGAATAAAATGAAATAATGTAAGTGGGAGACATAGAAGAGTGCCTGATATATAGTGGGTGCTTCCCCTTGGTCATGTTGAAGAGTATATACCAGTTATGTATGGCCTGTGACAGGCACTGGACTAAGTCCTGGCCACCATTCCCTCTTTCGTCCCATTCCCTTCCATCTCCTTGGGTAGGCAGAGGACTGCTCCCGAATGGAAGTCTGATTGTGTTCCCTCGGCCCCTTCAGGTCTACCCCGAGGTGAAGGACAGTAACCAGGCCTGCCTGCCCCCCAGTTCCTTTATTACCTGCTCCTCAGACAACACCATCCGCCTGTGGAACACAGAGAGCTCCGGGGTGCATGGCTCCACCCTCCACCGAAACATCCTCAGCAGTGTGAGCCCTGAGGCTGTGGGGCCCCGCTTCACCCTCAGTGCCCCCATCCCCACAGCTATTGCACCTTGTTACTGGGAACTGGGTCCCTAGGCCTTGGCCTTCCAGCCTTCATTTGGCTGTGCTCTGTGGTCCAAGGGTTTGTTTTGCTCAGCTTTCTTGCCCCTTGCAGCTGTACTGGTCAGGCCTGCCTCATCCAGCTTTTCTAACCTGTTCCACTAGGACCTCATTAAAATCATCTATGTGGATGGGAACACCCAGGCCCTGCTGGACACAGAGCTGCCTGGAGGAGACAAAGCTGATGCATCCCTGTTGGATCCCCGCGTGGGCATCCGCTCGGTGTGTGTCAGCCCCAATGGACAGCATCTAGCATCAGGGGACCGTATGGGCACACTTAGGTAATGCCAGGCCCTGGGTGGGTACTGACTGCCTCTCGTGGTGCAGGGTTGGGTATTTAGAACTTTAGGGAGGGTTTGGCTCAAAAAGGTTGGGCAACAAGTTACTTATTTACAAGGCAAAGATAATAACTTTACAATGAGTAAACCTAGCAGAAATCATCTTCACCAAGTGATCAAGGTTAACATCCTCATATCAACATCATGAAGCCCATAATAGGATGTACTAAGAAGGATGTGACATTGTTTCTGTGGTATTCTTACCAAAAATGCATAAACTCAATATACACGTGAGAAAACATCTGACAAACTCAAATTGAGGTACATACCACAGAGTAACTGATCAATACTCTTCAAAAGCATCAAGATCATGAAAAGTAAGGAAAGACTAGAGAACTGTTACAGACCACAGAAGTCTAAGGAGAAGTAACTAAATGCAATTTGGATTCTGGATAGGATCTGGAGTCAAGAAAAAGGACATAGTAGAACTGGTGAAATTTGAATAAGGTCTCTAATTAATAGTATTGTACCAACATAAATTTCCTAGTTTTGATAATTGCACTATCGTTATGTAAGATGTTCACATTAGGGAAAGCTGGGTAAGGGAAATATAGAAGCTCTGTTCTTTCAGCAACTTTTCTCTAAGCCTAAAAGTTCAAAAAAAGGAAAAAGGTAGGAGGAGAAAGTATAGCAGAGGAGGGGGCGTGAGTCCTTCCTGCGGCCTGGCCATGGCCTCTTCCCACCTCTCCTCATCTTTGCAGGGTGCACGAACTTCAGTCCCTGAGTGAGATGCTGAAGGTGGAGGCCCATGACTCTGAGATTCTGTGCCTGGAGTATTCTAAGCCAGACACAGGTCAGGAGAATGCCCGGAATGGCACAGGGCTCCTCCAGTCCTGCCGGTGCCACTTATATCTGTCCCGGCTCTTGGATGTGGGGCTGGTAATCTTTGGATCATTGGTGTCTTTGCTGGTTTAGAGGAAGACAGCTCTGTCCTTGTTCCGTGGTTCACATGGCTTGGGGATATGGGGCTCAGTTCCCTCAGGGCTTTTTGCCAGGCCCAGATAAGGGCTGTTCAGGGCACTCATGGGCTGATGGAGTTCTTTCATCCCCAGGTCTGAAACTGCTAGCGTCAGCGAGCCGGGACCGGCTGATCCACGTGCTGGATGCTGGGAGGGAGTACAGCCTACAGCAGACGCTGGACGAACACTCATCCTCCATCACTGCTGTCAAGTTTGCAGGTGCAGGCAGGGTGAATGAGACACATCCTGCCACTCTCACCCCTGCTGCCATCTGCCTCCCGCCTCCATGAGAAGGGTCTGCCAGTCGTGGGGGAGTGTTGGACAGCAGCTGGGAGGCCTGGAGCTGGTTGGGAAGATAGGTGGAACAGAGACTCTCAGTGCTGGGACTTGAGCCAACCAGGTTGGACTGAGGATAGGGAGACAGGAAAACCTGGGTTTCCAGGTTTAATTTAGTTGGTTGTCCCTGGCATGTAGAGTAGCTTGATGGGGGATCTCATGGAGGGAAGGTGGGAGGCAGGCTGCTCCCATGTGGTGAGAACAGTGGGAACAGCTGAGCTTCCCTCCTTCATAGCCAGTGATGGGCAAGTCCGCATGATCAGCTGTGGAGCAGACAAGAGCATCTACTTCCGCACTGCGCAGAAGGTGAGGGCGCTGGGCTTTCCTGAGAGGGGCGGGGCAGGGCGGGGTCTGCCATTCCCTGCCTAAGGTTATAAGAGGTGAAGGGAGGCGCAAGTAGGGCTCTTGGGGTCTGGTGAGGCATTTGGGTGTGGGCCTGCCCACATGCTCCATCCCTGCAGTCTGGAGATGGAGTGCAGTTCACACGGACACACCACGTGGTGCGGAAGACGACCCTCTATGACATGGATGTGGAGCCCAGCTGGAAGTACACGGCCATCGGCTGCCAGGACCGAAATATTCGGTGGGCGTCCCCTCCTCAGACTCTGCCCACATTCCTTCATCGCCCTACGGGGTCAGCTCTGTGCAGCTAAGTTCCCACATCTGTCGTTCTGTACAGGACTTTGTACCCCCTTGAGCCTACAGTACTTTGCTTCACCAAGAGGTGATAGCCTGTTTGCTGCTGGGGGTAGCTCCCAGAGAGCATAGACTGGGAGTGAAAGCTGGCATTTCCATCCCCCAGGCATGTTCCACCTTCACCGCCTCCTCATGAGAAAGAGACTGTGTTTCTTACAGGATATTTAACATCAGCAGTGGAAAGCAGAAGAAGCTGTTTAAAGGGTCACAGGGTGAGGACGGCACACTCATTAAGGTAAGGACCCAGGAGGGGGCACCGGACAGGGGCCCGGGGACAGAGTGGTGCTGGGTGGGAGGGACTGGTACTTCCCATGTCCTCCAGCTGCACACCCTACTACTCCTCAGGTGCAGACAGACCCCTCAGGGATCTACATTGCCACCAGCTGTTCTGACAAGAATCTCTCCATTTTTGACTTCTCCTCAGGCGAGTGCGTGGCCACCATGTTTGGCCACTCAGGTGAGTGTGGCCTGAATCCCTGAGTAGAAGCTGATACCTGCGTAAACCTGAGTGACTTCCACCCCTGGAACTTCACTCTTCTATTAGTTTCTTGGGACCCGCAGAGCTACCTACCCCTGCCGTGCAGCCAACCCCTGTGTCCACCGTTGGGACGGAGAGGACTTGGTTGGGAATTTAAGGTGGCTTATAGACCATATTCTTTGTTCTTCACAGAGATTGTCACTGGCATGAAATTTAGTAATGATTGCAAACATCTCATCTCTGTGTCTGGGGACAGGTGAGCAGAAGCCAGCTTCCCTGAGAGGCAGATTCTTACTCTGCCACAGCACCCTGCCCTCCCCTCTCTCCATTTCAGTGATGTCCCTGGGACGTGGGGTTAACAGGGATAGCTCTTGGCTGTGCCTGACCTGAAGTGGAGGGTGGCTCTGGTCTCCTTGCCATCCATGGATAAGGGGAACAAATGGCGCTAGCCATTCTACCTGCCCCTCGTTCAGCCGACTGTGTGGCTTTACCCCAGCTGCATATTTGTGTGGCGCCTGAGCTCTGAGATGACCATCAGCATGAGGCAGCGTCTGGCCGAGCTGCGCCAGCGTCAGCAGGGCGGCAAGCAGCAAGGACCATCCTCTCCCCAAAGGGCTTCTGGACCCAATCGGTGAGAACAGAATGTGGGCAAGTGATGGGTGGGTGTGCAGATGGCTTACTGGGTCCTCACTGCACTTCCTCCATGCTCTGGGCCTGCCATTCAGCAACTCTGTCTCCCAAGACCTTACCTCTCACATAAGGATCTGTGATGTCAGCCTCTTCCCCCTGTTGAGTCTCCTCTCCCCCCATTGAGTCTCATCTTCCCCTCATTGAGTCTCCTCTTCCTTCTTCCCCCATTGAGCCTCCTCTCCCCCTGTTGAGTCTCCTCTCCCCATGCCCTTCCTTGTCTTGGACTCAGGCACCAGGCCCCATCGATGCTCTCTCCTGGACCAGCTCTGTCATCAGACAGTGACAAGGAGGGAGAAGATGAGGGGACTGAAGAAGAACTTCCAGCACTGCCCGTCCTTGCCAAGAGTACCAAGAAGGCACTGGGTCTGTGGCAGTTGGGTGTGGGGGCAGACAGGCCCTAGTTGGTATAATGGCTAGATATGGTTTTTCTGAGACTGTGGGGTGAGAGCAGTGTGAGCTGAGGAAACTGAGGCATTATTGTGGCCACAGAGGGTATGGGCTGATGGGGCCAGGGCTCCAGGGTTGGGGGGCGGGGCAGGAGACACTTCCTCTGACTGCCTGTTTCTGTCTAGCCTCGGTCCCCAGCCCAGCCTTGCCCCGAAGCCTGTCCCACTGGGAGATGAGTCGGGTGAGTCGCCATTGTTAAAATGTTCTTCCAAGGTTAGAGGAGGCAAAGGGAGCTGTGAGAACAGGGCTCTCTGGGCCTGGTAGGGTACTGGGGCATGGGGTCTGCCCACGTGCTGCACTCCTGTGTCCAAGGAAGGCCTTGTCAGGGAAGTTGAAGCAGCTGGGCCGGTCCTGGGTGCGGGGTGAAGAAAGCCCAGGTATTTCCTTCCTGTGGACCAGATGAGGTGGATGGAGCACAGGGTTAGTCAGCACTGGGGAGGTGGGGCACTTGTTCAGCTGCCTGGTGCCTGGAAGTAAATATCATCAGAGAAGAGCTCAAGGTGGAGAGGACAAGGGACCCCTAAGCCAGATAGTTAGAACTAAAATGCAGAAATCAAGGATCCAAAGAGCAGAGATCTGGAGAAACAGTTCTAAAGACCCCGGTTAGGAGGTAAGCGGAGAACTTCCAGAATAGTTAGAGGGAAAAGGCCATGAGGGGACCCATAACTCAGCGACTGCCCTGGGGTGGCCAGAGGGGGATCAAGGCGTTCAGAGCAAGTTCCCAAGCACCAGTACCTTCCGTTGTCAGCAACAGTTTCACAGAGTGATGATGCTGTGGTGTTTCTGGAGCACCCTGACTTGGCCAGGGGTCTCAGGCCTGGGCTATAGGTTTGTCCTTGGTGCTGTGAAGGGACTTTGGGGCCCCCAGCTATTGGAGCGATTGGGGTAGAGAGGCAAAAGGAGTGGTTAGGGTAGACAGGCAGAAGTGGCCTTTGCCCTGGGCTGGGTTTCTTAGGGGACTCTTGGTAGTAAGTGGTTGCTGCTGGGGCCGTCCTCAGAGCAGGAGACTTTTAGAGACCCCCAGCTCCGAGGCATCCATGATACCAGGTGAAGGCTGAGACTAGAGGTTCCTGTGCCAGAGGATGTGGAATGCAGCTAAGAGCATGAACTCTGGAGCCAGACTAACCTGCAGGCCACTTACTGTCTGTGGGACGCAGACTGGTCACTTAAGCCCGCTGTGCTTCAGTGTCCTCATCTGTAAAACAAGGATTATACTAGTGCCTATTTCAAAAGGTTCCTGTGAGGATGAAGTGAGCTAGTATGTGTAGTGTGCCAGGCACATAGTAAGGGATATGTGGGTATTTGTTGATCTTACTGTGTGGTTGTTGTTACTCCTCCCCCACCGCCTACCTCCCACCAGGCACAGGAGCCCGTGGGGTTCCTGGACCCAGCTCCTGCAGCCAACCCAGGACCCAGAAGAAGGGGGCGCTGGGTTCAGCCAGGTGTGGAACTGAGCGTTAGATCCATGCTGGATCTGCGGCAGCTGGAAACACTGGCCCCAAGCCCGCAGGACCCTAGCCAGGACTTGCTGGCCATCATCCCATCTGGTCCCAGAAAGCATGGGCAGCAGGCCCTTGAGACTTCACTCACTAGCCAGGTGAGCCCGCTTTCTCCCAGCTCTCTAGAGAGTTCCAAGGGGCCTTAGGCAGCCTTTGCCACCAGCTGGGACCTGAGCACTGGTCCAGCTATGCTTGCTCTGCACATAGCTGGCATATGGGTAACCTGAACTGCAAAGCCAGGATGGGGCTGGCTGGGCTGTATGGTTTGGTTATCAGGGTAGGCAGGGGAGGGGTTGGGGTAGAGAGGCAAAAGTGGCCTTTGCCCTGGGCTGGGTTTCTTGGAGGACTCTTGGTATTAAGTGGCAGCTGGAGGTTGGCAGCCCAGAGTGCTAATATAGTTCATCCAGAAGCTCACATCAGCAACTGGAGCCCAGCCTGGCTTCTCGGTGTCTGTCCTTCAGCTTCCCCTTGAATTAGTGCACACCACATCCTTACTCACCTCCACCTCTTCTCCAAGGGGAGGGTTGGCCCCCAGGATACTCAGGGCTTACCCGGCAGCTACCACTGCCTCATTTGTCACCTCTGCTCTGTTAACATCCCTTTGTGTGTTCCCAGAATGAAAAGCCCCCTCGGCCTCAGGCTTCCCAACCTTGTTCCTATCCCCATATTATCCGATTATTGTCACAAGAGGAAGGGGTCTTTGCCCAAGATCTGGAACCTGCACCCGTTGAAGATGGTATTGTCTACCCGGAACAGAGTGACAGCCCCACCATGGACACCAGGCAAGGATCCTGCCCTAGCCAGACCTCGTGCCCCCGTCTTCCCCTCCCTATGAGTGTTCTTTAGTCGAGGGAGGGTTGGCCCCCAGGATACTCAGGGCTTTCCTTCCAGCTCACCACTGCCTCATCCCTCACCCTGATCACAGGCAGGAGTCCAGCAGGGCTGCTGCCTACCCCTGCTCACTGCCTTTTCTTCTCCCTGCTGGAATCCTGGCAGTGAGTTCCAGGTGCAGGCTCCAGCCCGGGGAACTCTGGGAAGAGTGTACCCAGGCAGCAGGAGCTCAGAAAAGCACAGCCCTGACAGTGCCTGCTCTGTGGATTACAGCAGCAGCTGCCTTTCCAGCCCGGAGCATCCCACTGAAGGTGAGGCTGTAGCCTGGAGGGAGGGGCTGTGGGGGGTGGGGCCTGGAGGTGTTTGGGGAGGCTCTGGCAACAGATGGGTGCAGTGCGATGCCTCTCTCCCCTCCCCACACCCAGACTCTGAGAGCACGGAGCCCCTCAGTGTGGATGGCATCTCCTCAGACCTTGAAGAGCCAGCTGAGGGCGATGAAGAAGAGGAAGAGGAGGGAGGCATGGGCCCCTATGGGCTACAGGAGGGCAGCCCCCAGACTCCAGACCAGGAGCAGTTTCTAAAACAGCACTTTGAGACTCTGGCCAATGGAGCTGCTCCAGGTGTGGTCAGAGGACCAGTATTTAGTGCCTGCAATTTGCCCTTCTCCCCTCCTTGCCTACCTGAGAGGAGGGTCCCAGGGTATAGGCTGTGGCTGGGGGTCTCAAGGAGGCAAAATCTGGGGCAAGGGCTTGGTTTTTGCCCCAATTCATGATTTCTCTGACCCTGGTAGGGGCCCCAGTGAAGGTGCCAGAGAGGTCAGAGTCTCGGAGTATCTCTTCACGATTCCTGTTGCAAGTACAGACCCGCCCACTCAGGTACAGAGGCCCCCTACCCCCCCAGCAGCAGCTCCGGCTCTCCTGGCCTCCCAGGGCTGCTGCCCTCTCCTCTCCAGTGTTCTGTCTCTCCATGCCCGGGGTGTTTTGCACTCCCGGCTTTGGGCTAACTGGCCTTTCCCCAGCCCTATCTGGCTTTGTGCTTGTCCTTCTCTCCTAGTGCCCTGGTGCTATGAGTTTCTCGCCATTTTGGCAGGGAGGAGCATTGAGCCTTCTCTGGGCCTTCTCCCACATTTCCTCCCTGTAGGGAACCATCCCCGTCCTCCTCAAGCCTGGCACTGATGTCGAGACCAGCCCAGGTGCCACAGGCATCTGGTGAGCAGTCGAGAGGCAATGGTGCCAATCCCCCTGGAGCACCCCCGGAGGTGGAACCGTCCTCTGGCAACCCCAGCCCCCAGGAGGCAGCCTCTGTGCTGTTGCCACGATGCCGTCTCAACCCTGACAGCAGCTGGGCTCCCAAGAGAGTGGCCATAACCAGCCCCTTATCTGGACTCCAGAAGGCCCAGTCTGTGCACAGTCTGGTGCCACAGGGTGAGGAGCCTGCTGGGTTCAGTGCCAGGGTGCAGGGTGTATGGAACACATGTACATGCTGGAGGAGGGAGGGCCTGGTGTGGCCCTCATATGCCACTGTGCTGGCCACTGGGTGTCCCTTAATGGGCATGTGGAGGGGAACAGCAGCTCTTCGGGATTGGGTGTTGGCACCTGAGATGCCTTCCTCGACACCTGACCTGTGTATACCTCTGTCTCCTTTGCAGAAAGAGATGAGGCCGGTCTGCAGGCCCCTTCACCAGGCGCACTGCTCTCCCGGGAGATCGAAGCTCAGGATGGTCTGGGCTCCCTGCCCTCAGCTGATGGCCGTCCATCTCGGCCTCACTCCTATCAGAACCCCACCACCAGTTCCATGGCCAAGATATCCCGCAGTATCTCTGTTGGGGAGAACCTGGGCCTGGTGGCTGAACCTCAGGCTCATGCCCCCATCCGAGTCTCACCACTCAGCAAGCTGGCCCTGCCTAGCCGGGCTCACCTGGTCCTGGACATCCCCAAACCACTGCCTGACCGTCCTACCCTGGCTGCATTCTCTCCTGTCACCAAAGGCCGGGCGCCTGGCGAGGCAGAAAAGCCTGGCTTCCCAGTGGGCCTAGGAAAAGCTCACAGTACAACTGAGAGATGGGCCTGTTTGGGGGAGGGCACCACTCCCAAGCCTAGGACAGAGTGCCAGGCTCATCCTGGGCCCAGCAGCCCCTGTGCCCAGCAACTGCCAGTCAGCAGCCTCCTCCAAGGCCCTGAAGACTTGCAGCCCCCACCCCCTGAGAAGACTCCCAACCCCATGGAATGCACCAAGCCAGGGGCAGCCCTGAGCCAGGACTCAGGTGTGCACAGCTCCCCAGCTCTCATCTCCTGCCCCATCCTTACTCTTCCCCTCTCTGTTGGCCGCTCTCTGGCTCCATCCCATTTCTGGTGCAGCTTCTGGTGTTTCTCGTCCTGTCTGCTCCTGTCTTTCAGGTCCGTAAGTCACACCCCTGATGGTGAGACCCTCCTGCTAACCTTCATGATTTCCTTGTGACTCACTTGCCCATTCAGTGGCTTCTGAACTTGGGGCTGGCCGTCTCCTCTGGACCTTGTTTGTTTGGTGTTGGGGAGGTCGTTGGAAGAGAAGCCAAGAGGAAGGGACTGAGGGCAAGTGGGGGGTGCAGTGCTGAGGGCTAGGTCTCTCCTGCGCTGAGTGTCTTGGGTGCGGAGGCCTGAAAGGGCTACATGTTGGGCCTCACTGAGCTGTATCCGTCTCTTTCAGAGCCAGCGGTGAGCCTGGAGCAGTGTGAGCAGCTGGTGGCAGAGCTCCGCGGCAGCGTGCGCCAGGCCGTGCGGCTCTACCACTTGGTGGGTGTTAGGTGCCCCCCGGCAGGAGGGTGAGCACGTCAGTAGTGCTGGGTGTTTCGGATAGCCATGTCCTGAACAGTATCCTAAGGCTCTTGTGCTGACAGGATGGAACACTCAAGAACATCTTGGGCAGCATAGGTGAGGGGGTTAGAGGCCAGGCTAGCCTCTTGTACCGGGCACCTGTGGTCATTTCTGGTTAAGAGCTGGAGACTTCCCTCAGGATGTGAGGCCTGTAGAGAACACACCTCCTAGTTGGCTCAGGACAATCCCAGTTTATATCGTTGTCCCAGTGTAATTATTAATGGCATCCTTTTTCATATCCACAAATTATTTGGCCCCCTTAGACATAGGGGACAGTCCAAGAAGGCCCAAAGTTTGAAAGAGAAAGCAGATTCTGCCAGAGTTGTCGTAAGGAGTTGCTTGTAAGATGTAGACGGTTCTGCAATCCAGTGGGTTCCTCCTTGGGGGTCACCCCTAGAGTCTGCCTGCATCCCATGTCCCCTGGCCATACATGCTGATCTTGGCGGGTAGAGTTCCTAGCTAGTCCCTTCTGAGGCAGGCTGGACCCAGGTGGGGCCCCTCCCTTTTATATGTCTGTTGACAGGCTCCTCCACCTCACTTCTGGGGGTCCTGTTTCAGGTGGCTGGCTGCAAGATGCCCTCAGCAGAGCAAAGTCGGATCACCCAGCTCCTCAGAGACACCTTCTCTTCAGTGCGACAGGAGCTGGAAGCTGTGGCTGGGGCAGTGCTGTCCAGCCCAGGCAGCAGCCCTGGGGCTGTGGGAGCCGAGCAGACACAGGCCCTGCTGGAGCAATACTCAGAACTGTTGCTTCGAGCCGTGGAACGGCGCATGGAACGCAAACTCTGAGTTCTGGAAGCCTGTCCCAAGTGAATGAATGCCCCAGCGATTCCAAACTGCAGCCCCTCTGCCACTCACCAAAACCTGCGGGGCTGCTTGGAGTGGAAAGCAGGGAGCAGTGTTCAGAGGCAAAGCACCCTTCCCAGCCGCTCCTCATGGGGGGCCTGTATTTATTAATTTATTTCCCTGACTGTTGCCTCACTTCCTTGGAATTCCTGCCTCCACAGCCCCTCCAGTGGCAGGGACAGGTCTTGGGTCTTTGTCACCTTGGTGCTGTGAGAGGTAGGAGGGCAGCCTGCCCCATCTAGGAATCTGGGAAGGGCTGGCCCTCTCTTAGAAGCCATTTGAAATTACTGCAGGGATCAGCTCCCTGTGGTGGAGCATACACAGGGTACTCTGGGGTCGAGGTGAGAGGTGATGTGGTATTCAGTACCTGTCAGCCAACTGTGGGCCTTCACCTCTACCTCCACTTCCCCTCTCACACCAGCTGCACTCCCCTGGCTGCCAGAGCAGGGTGGTTTTCCCCAGTACCTGGCAGCTCAGAAAGGCAGAGCCGTCTGGCCCTCCAGGGTGTCCCCAGCCATCAGGAGACTTGAGTTGGTATTTGGACCTGAGCCCGCACATTCCACTCCCATTCTCCCTCCAAGAGGGGCCCAGCATTGTATTTCCCTGTGACCCCTTACTCTCCAGGCCAGAACTTGAGCCAGCTGTGGGATGTTGCTGCAGGACAGTAAGCCCTCACCTGGGCAGACATGAAGCTCCGGCCTCCTTTCCTCAGCCCCTTGTTCTTCCCTGTCCTCCACCCTGGACCCCAGCCGGCTGCTGGAGCCCAGAGGCCACCTTCTCCCTGCATCCTGAGTGATGCTCAGTCAGAAGCCTGTGTTGGAACATCCCTCGTTTACAGGGCGCTGGCCCACCTCCTGAGGACCTCGGCCACAGATGAGATCACACGCATGCATGTGCACACATGTACACACACACACACCCACACCTACCTGCACAGCACGCTGTTGAGTGTTGGGTTGCTAGAGTATCCGGCTGGCTGCTGTGTGCCTGGTTTCCTCACATCCTGCCTCAGCTTCACCACCCTGGCTTATGTGGAACACATATCAGGGAGCAGAAAAGGGGTGCAGCACACTAAGTGAACCCAGATTCTGGATTCTTGGTGTCCACAGCCTAGCTGATACGAGATGGCCCATAGGACACCTGGTTTAGGTAGAAGGAGCCTCCTCAAAGGCAGTGCTGGGCACCCACGGGTGTGCTGGATATTGGAGTTTGAGAGGAGGGAGGTGCTGGAGCCAAAGGAGACACTAGAAAAGTGGTAGATGGGACAGATAAGTGGCAGAGGTGAGGGGATAGGTTAGAATGTAAAAGGGCAGTAATTAGGGGTGAGGGGAAGGAGATAGGGGACCCTAGGAGGTAGAGTGGAACCATGTCGTGAGGCAGCTGAAGAGTTGAGGAAAGGTTTCTCTGGGCCCTACTGCTCCCCTCTGCTCCAGGTAAGTCAGAGCAGCTTTACCACAGCTTCAGGCCAGGAGAGCCCCTTCACCCGCCCTGCTGCGCCATAGGCAGAGGCTTATAAAGAAATGGGTTCTGGGCCAGGCGTGGTGGCTCACACCTGTAATCCCAGCACTTTGGGAGGCCGAGGCGGGTGGATCACGAGGTCAGGTGATCGAGACCACCCTGGCCAACATGGTGAAACCCTGTCTCTACTAAAAATACAAAAATTAGCTGGGCGTGGTGGTGGGCGCCTGTAATCCCAGCTCCTCGGGAGGCTTAGGCAGGAGAATCGCGTGAACCCTGGAGGTGGAGGTTGCAGTGAGCCGAGATCGCGCCATTGCACTCCAACCTGGGTGACAAAGCTACACGCCATCTCAAAAAGAAAAAGGGTTCCGAAGGGTGCCCAGCTCCGGGGCATCAGCCTGAGTGCGTTTGAGCTGCTCCAAACCTGGCCCTTCCCCACTCCTCTAGCATCGCCACCCGCATGGCCTGGGAACTCCCGCAGCGGGCCCGTGCCAGCTGTGCCCCGACTTCCCACACCAGCCGCACCCACCGCAGGTGGGACTCAGGTTCGCCCTCTGGGCCAGGTCCTTCACGAGGAGGGAGCTACCCTTCGCCAGAAGTTTGTGAGAACGTGGCCGCCCTTTTCCTGCCCTCTGCCCCATGTGGGTGGGGGGGCCTCGTGGCCCGGCCGGCGCCCCCGTCCCCTTCTGCATGTCTGAGGCCACCGGCAACCGCCGCCCCACTCCAGATTTGCCCCCGCCCAGTTTTGAAAGCCCCTTATTTATAACTTTTCTACTTTGTGCAGGTCGCGGCGCTTCCCGCCTCCTCCTCGGCTGCATGGGGCGGGGGGTTTTTAACGTGCCCGTTTGTACTGATGTATGAACTTGTCAATAAACACAATTGTTTGTTAACCCTGGGATGCCGGCCAGTGGGGCAGGCGTAAGCGGGCGCTGCCGGTCGCTCCGCCGCTTCGGTGGCAGAACCGGGTGTGCGTCCAGGGGCAGGACGGGGCGGGGGGGGGGGGGGGGGGTCTCTGGAGGGGCGGGGCGAGGGTCTGGTGGTGTGGCCTGCGGCGGGGAGGGCGGGGCGAGTGCTTGGGGTGTGGCCTGCGGCGGGGAGGGCGGGGCGAGTGCTTGGGGTGTGGCCTGCGGCGGGGAGGGCGGGGCGAGTGCTTGGGGTGTGGCCTGCGGCGGGGAGGGCGGGGCGAGTGCTTGGGGTGTGGCCTGCGGCGGGGACGTCGGGGAGAGGCGGGGTCTCGGCCGGCGCTGACGCAGCCATGGCGGAGGCGGCTTTGGACGCAGTGCGGAGGGAGTTACGAGAATTCCCGGCCGCTGCAAGGGGTGAGTGGCTCTCCCAGAGGCTGCGGCGATCTCCGAACACGGGAGGGGCCGTGGGATGCCGCTGACACCGGGGGCTCGGAACCTCGTGTGTGCGACTGGCCTAAGGCCCCGCTCGGGTTGCTCTTCTGTGGCAACCTGCTTCCCTTCTCCCGTGTTCGCGCACTCCCGCGGCTTCCTGGGTGACTCTGTTCACGTTATTCCCAAGGCCCGGTGCCGTCTTGACCGTGGTCGCGGCGAAGCCCAGTGTTTCCTACAGTCTTGAGCAGTTTGCTGTTACCCTTGTTGAAAGTTCATCAAAGGCACACAGGTGGTGGTCGGATTCCTCCCCCACGTGCCCCACCTCCGACCTCAACTCCCCTGTCGCACTTTGGGAGGATTGCAGGCTGACCAAATGGTCCCTGGCTCTTCCCCTGCTTGGTTTTTATTCCTTTTCTTTCTTTCTCTCTTCCCTCTTTTCTTCTTTTTTCTATTTTTAAATGATTTCTTACCACTGAACAGCAACACAGGCTCATGTGTATGTGATGGGGATGTAATATATAATGGTACGCAATGTAAATGAAGCAAGGTTCCCTCCCAGCCCCAGTTTGCATTCTTACAGAAAGATTGTTTATATCCGTGCACACACGACTTTTTACCCTTTTTTGTATACAAATAGCCTGCTAAACACACTTTTCTGCACCGTGTATCTTGGAGATCATTTCACATTCCTCTACCTCAGTCTTTTTCACGTCTGTGTACTAGTGCTGTATTCACTTAGTCATTTAGGTGATGTCCAATCTGTTGTTTTCAATAATGCTGCAACGAATACTTTGAGTATTGATTTAACAAATACTTATTCAGCATCTCTGTGTGCCAGGCTCTGTTCAGTGTGTTTGAGATACATCACTGAACAAAACAAATCTGTCTTCTACAGTCTATGTCTTGTTACATTCTAAGTGAGAAGGTGGACAGTTAACCACAGGTGTACTGAATGAATACATTGTAGAGTAGAAGAAGTAGGTTAGAAGGTAAGTGCAGGCAAAGCCCTCGGTGGGAGTGTGTCTGATGTGTTCAGGAAACAGTGAAGAAGCCAGTCTGCAGGAGCAGGGTCTTTGTGCACATGTGTGAGTATTTTTGTTGGTTAAATTCTTTATATTTTTTGAGACAGGGTCTTACTCTATCACATAGGCTGGAGTGCAGTGGCACGATCGTAGCTCGCTGCACCTCGACCTCCTAGGTTCAAGAGATCCTCCTGCTTCAGCACCTGGGAGTAGCTGAGACTACAGGCATGCGCCACCACGCCTGGCTAATTTTTTTGAATTTTAGTAGAGACAAGGCTGGTCTCAAATTCCTCAAACAATCCTTCCACCTCAGCATTCCAAAGTTTTGGAACGCCATGGAACACATAAGCCACTGCTCCCGGCTTTGTTAAATTCTTAGCAGAGTTACGGGGTCAAAGGAATTGTTTGGATCCCTTTTGAAATTTTCTCACTTTGAAGCCCCAGGAGAAAAAGGCAGCCATTCTCTAAAGGAAATGGTGAGCAAGTAAAACAAATCCCTAATTCCAGAAGTCCAAAGGGTGAAAAAACGGCAGTTTCCATGTATTTTCAGAATCCCAGGCTGTGTGCAGTACTCACGTCTGTAATCCTAGCACTGCAGGAGACCAAGGTGGGAGGCATCTCTTGAGGCCAGGAGTTCAAGACCAGCGTGGGCCACATAGTGAGACACCATCGTGTGGTGGCATGTGCCTGTAGTCCCACCTCCTGAGGCAAGAGGATTGTTTGAGTCCAGTAGTTTTGATGACAGTGGCGGGCAGTTTGGAGCAGATGCTGTCATCATGCTGGCTGCAGTGGGAGGCACAAGTCGGGCAGCAGAAGCGGCTCTGGGAGCAGCAGTGGTGGTAGTGAGTCCCCTGTTCCCTGCATCCCCGAGGCAGCTGACTGCACCACCCCCACCCTCATATGGCTGGGCAGGACCTGCTCCTAAGCCCAGACCCTCTGCTGCAGCCTCAACCTTGCTCACTGCCACATCCCAGAAGCCCGCGAGCACCCTGCCGAAGGTGCAACTGAGACTTGTAGGGACTTGTACTTGTGAGTACAAAAATACTCACACGTGCACAAAGACCCTGTTCCTGCAAACTGGCTTCTTCACTGTTTCCTGAACACAGGACCACTAGGCTGATTTGTTTGGGGTGGTCAGAGCTGCCATGCCATATGCACCTTGCCCGCCGCCGCTGTGGGGAAAATGCGAAGAGGAGGGGCAGCTGGGGCCACATGTTCCACAGAGCTGGCGGGAACTGGGAACAAGTGGGAGCCCCACCCCTTCCAAGTTGGTGGAGTGGGAGCTCCCTAGGCGCAATTACAGCCACCCAAGCCAGGGCTGCAACTCAGGCACCCCTGTGCTCTTGGGAGCCAGGAGCAGGCAGGAGCCCCACCCTCCTAGGTGCAGCTGCAGCCTCCCAAGCTGCAGCTGTGGACCCAGGCATCTCTGCACTTTTGGGGACCCAGGAAGGCCCCTTCCTGCTGCTGCAGGCTTGGAAGTGCCTGATCCTGCTGTCTGGCTTCTCCCCATTGTCAGCACCTGATCAGATCATGGAGCAAAGTTGAGGCTGAGCCTCGGTGCTATTGCAGCCTGGCTGGGTGTGTGAATGCTCTGGGCAGTGCTGACACACCAGCCCCCTGCCACCTTGGCCCCCTCCAGCCTTTGGGTGCTGACAAGCATGGGAGGGAGGCCAAGAGGGGCTGAGGGCAGCTCAGTGCTGGCCTGCAGGCACCCCTTGGCACAAACAGCTTGGGTGCCGTGAATGGTGGCAAGAGGCAGACAGGTTCCTGGGTGGAAGGGGGCGGGTCCCGGTGAAGCCCGACCTTCAAGCCAGGGAAGGCCTGAAGCCTGGGGGCTGGGCTGCCGGTTCCATGGACTGGAATGAGAACTTTTGGTGCTTTTTCCGGCCCACCCGTGGCTGCCCATGGACCAATAGGCATGTACGTCCTCCCCTGTGAGACCCATAAAAAGCCCCTGACTCAGCCAGACCAGAAGAGACGATGGGACGGCCAGCTGCAGGGAGGAGCTCCCCTCTCTGCTGAGAGCTGGAGAGATGACAGGATAACCTGCCCACAGAGAGGAGCTACTCTAGCCAGGGAAGCAAGCAGGCATGCCAGCTCTTTCTTTTCCAGTATTCCTGGGCCCAGTGGGGTCTTCTCACTCAGTTACAATATTTGATCTAAGAACATTCACTTTCCAACTGATCAGAAAGTAAAGGTGACTGGCATGGTGTGGCCATGAGAGATGCAGTGTGACCTCAGAGGTGAACATCAGTGCCGGGACCATTTGGAGCAGGATGTGGTAACCACCAAATGGAAACCACGGCCTTCTGGCTCGACCTAGAGCATGAATGTAGCAAAGCGAAACCCTGTACACTTTATAAAAACCAGCAGAAAGACATTTCAGTCTGAGTGAGCAGCTGGAACAAAGCTCTGCTGAGAGCTGAACACTCAACAGGACTACCTGCCTGCAGAGAGAGGAGCTATCCTCTTTGCTGATAGCTGAACACTCGTTGGGACACCCTGGCTGCGGAGAGGAGCTGCCCACTGTGGGTCTCCTCTGAGCTATTCTGTGGCTCAGTAAAGCTCCTCTTTGTCTTGTTTACCCTCTACTTGTCTGTGTGTACCTCATTCTTCCTAGATGCAGGACAAGAACTGGGGACCTGCTGAGTGGCGGGGCTAAAAGAGCTGTAACATGAAGAGGGCTGAACCATGGGTCTTGCTCGCCACATTGTGGGTGACGAGAAGGAAAGAAGAGCTGCGGTCCTTTGGGGAGTCCAGACCCAGGAGCTCCCCAAGCTGGGGTTCTGACACCCTCTTTAGGGCTCTGCGGTTCCTGGTATCTCCAAGCTTCCAGGCACCACCATGCTTCTCAGTGTCAGCTGTGGAAGCTGCTTATGGTACACCTGGTCTAGCTGCAGCCTTGCAGGAAACCAGCGCTCGTGTTGGCACCTGAAGCTGCCTGCCCCACCGCAGCCCACATGCCTAGCTGTGCGCAGTGGCCAGACCCCACACTCATTCGCTCACACACCCCTTGCTGCCCCACTCGCCCTTGGCAGGTGTGGGATCCAGGCCGGTAGCATGAGCCGAGCACAGCCTGCAGGGCCAAGTGGCCCCAATGGGCCCGAGCAAAACGGGCAAAGGCATCACTGGCCACAGAGGTTTCCAGCTGGTAAAGCAACACCCCAAAAATCCTGTGACAGTTTATGGCTGCAGTGAGCTATTATTGCATCACTGCACTTCAGCCTGGGCAACAGAGCAAGACCCTGTCTCTTAATCTCAGCAAGTACAACAGGAAGATGTACTGAGCCCCAGACCACCCTGTCTCTCAAGGTGACTGCTTGGATGGGCTGGCGTGACTGGGAAGGCCTTTGCCACTTTCCGCTCTCCTGGATTCCATATCTACTGGATGGGTGCTGTCTTGCCTCTAGCCAGGGAAGCAAGCAGGCACGCCAACTCTTTCCTTTCCAGTATTCCTGGGCCCAATGGGGTCTTCTCACTCAGTTACAATGTTTGATCTAAGAACATTCACTTTCCAACTGATCAGAAAGTAAAGGTGACTGGCATGGTGTGGCTGTGAGAGGTGCAGTGTAACCTCAGAGGTGAACATCAGTGCTGGGACCATTTGGAGCAGCATGTGGTAACCACCAAATGGGAACCACGGTCTTCTGGCTCGACCTGGAGCATGAATGTAGCAAAGCAAAGCCCTGTACACTTTATAAAAACCAGCAGAAAGACGCTGCAGTCTGAGTGAGCAGCTGGAACAAAGTCAGGTACCACCTGAATAGAGGGTGTGTGGCAAGGGCAGGCACGAGACAGGAAATCAGACTGGAAGAGTAGGTTGGGCCTGGTCGTGCGTGCTAAGGCAGGCGGCATTCTCTTAAGGAGCAGTGGTAAGCCATCGAGGCATTTGTTACTAGGGGTATGACGATATGTGATTGTATTTTCAGAAGATGACTGGGGCTATGATGATGAATGCTTTGAGAGGGAGTGGAATTAAGCCAGAGAAACCAGCTAGTTCACTACTGCAACCATCCAGCCAGGATACTGGAGACTTTCATTCAACATTAGGCAAATACTTGCTGAGCACATGCTATGTGCTAGGTACTGTTCTAGGTCCCAGGGGTGCATCAGTGAACAGACGACTGTCTCTGCCCTTGTGGAGTTCACATTCTAGCAAGGGTGAAAGAATGATAAACAGTTTATGTAGGTGAAATATATACATACATATATATATATATATATATATTTTTTTTTTTTTTTTTGAGATAAAGTCTTGCTCTGTCACCCAGGCTGGAGTGCAGTGGCACGATGATAGCTCATTGCAGCCTCTACCTCTTGGACTCAAGTGATCCTCCGGCTTCAGCCTCTAGCGTAGCTAGGAGTATAGGTGCATGCCACCATGTCCAGTTAATTTTTAATTTTTTTGTAGAGATGGGGTCTCGCTATATTGCCAAGGCTGGTCTTGACCTCCCAGCCTCAGCAATCCTCCTGCCTCTGCCTCCCAAAGTGCTGGGATTACAGACATGAGCCACCACGTCTAGCCCTGAAATATATAGCATGTTAGATGGTGATGAATGCTAAGGAGAAAAAATACGGAAAGGGATATAAAGATTTGCGGCAAGGGGAGAGATTATAAATTTAGAAAGTATAGTCAGAGAAGGAGGTCTTATCAATGTGATATTTGAGTGAGGACCCAAAGGAGGTAGGTGGAATGTGGATGCCAGCGGAGGAGAGGAGACGGTGGGTTTGAGAGACATAGGAGACAGAATCAACAGGACTTAGAGCCAACCAGTAGGATGACGGGAGTGAAGGAGAAAGCTGAGTCGAAAAGATTTTGATTAGAGGTGACACAGGGCCCTTGTAGACCCCTGCACAGGCGGCACACCACACAGCCTGCCGAAGTGCACATGGTGGTCCTGGGTGTCTGGAGATGGTGATGCTGTTCAGCGGGACCCAAACCACAGCCGAGCCCTTCCTTTTCCTCCATTGGTGTCATCTGGTAGTTTGTCTCCCTGGGTAAGATGGTTGTAAATTTCCTGAGATGATGATTGTGTCATCCCTGATAGTCCCACATTAGCCAAGCCAAGTGCTGAGCACATTCCAGGTGCTCAGTAAATATCACTGTTAAAGGGGGCTTCCCAGAGCCACACAACACCCAGAATAGCCGGTGGCCATGGGGCCTCAGCCTTCCTCATTCTGGAGCTCCCAATGCCACTTCCATGGTGGCCTTTCCTGGTAGATGCTAGGAGGCTGGCCTCTCCAGGGTGGGAAGGCATAGGGTCCACTGTGCAGACACAGCCCCACAGGGGATTTGGCTTATGGGCTGGGTAGCAGCCTCTGGCCCTGTGGACGGTCAGGGCCCATGCTGGTGTGTGTGCGTGATGCTTTCTGCTTTCATTTTTCCCTCCTCATCCTTCTCTTACTGGTTGTCCAGGGTCCTTTGGTCACCAACGAGCATTTCCCAGTGACACAGCGTGGCCTTTCCAGGGAGGGCATCTCTTGGGCAGGGACTGGGTGCTGCAGACTTCAGCCCCTCCATCCTGTCTTCTTCTTTCTCTCAGAGCTCAGCGTGCCTCTTGCTGTGCCCTACCTGGACAAACCCCCAACTCCGCTCCACTTCTACCGGGACTGGGTCTGCCCCAACAGGCCGTGCATCATCCGCAACGCTCTGCAGCACTGGCCAGCCCTCCAGAAGTGGTCCCTCCCCTATTTCAGGTGGGAGCTGCCCTGGGGTCAGGTGTGAGCAGTGATTACTGGCATCTGGGCATGGGCTGAGTGTCCATTCCTCTAGAGCTACAGTGGGCTCCACAGAGGTGACTGTGGCCGTGACCCCAGATGGTTATGCGGATGCCGTGAGAGGGGACCGCTTCATGATGCCAGCTGAGCGCCGCCTGCCCCTGAGCTTTGTGCTGGATGTGCTGGAGGGCCGGGCCCAGCACCCTGGAGTCCTCTATGTGCAGAAGCAGTGCTCCAACCTGCCCACCGAGCTGCCCCAGCTGCTGCCTGATCTGGAATCCCATGTGCCCTGGGCCTCCGAAGCCCTGGGTGAGTGGAGGTGGGGTGGTCCCAGCCCTGGGCAGGGAAGATATGGGAAGGAAGGGGTCAGCCTGTTTGCCCTTAGGTGATGACCTGGCCTATGGGCTTGGTCCTGTCAGCATCTGGTGCAGCTCACTAAATACTCACATTCCCAGGCCTTGACTTACTCATAGATGAACTGCCGAAGATTGTTGTCCTTCCTTCTGCCCCAGGGGAGGGAGGACCCCTTCCCCAAGCTTTCCCAACCTCTGCCTCTTCTCCCTGACCCCTTTCTTGGGATTCTTCTGTGCTCACCCAGGTTTCGGCTCTGGCATCACTGGATGGCAGCTTTCCCCAGCCTGGCCTTCCTAACTTGCTCTCTGCCTTCTGCCCTGCAGGAAAGATGCCCGATGCTGTGAACTTCTGGCTGGGAGAGGCGGCTGCGGTGACTTCTTGTAGGTGTAAGGGGAATACAAAGGTGGGGAAGGAGCAGGTTGGGGCAGAGGGAGGGAAGACGAGGCCAAGAGTAGAGGGATGGCCCTGGGTGGAGGTTGGGCTGTTCTCTAAGATTTCTTTTGGCTTCTAGGACTCGGGCACCACAGAGGGTTTCCCCTGACAGCTGAGGTCAGGGAATGGACCCATGGCATTGGGGGTGGGTGCATTGTTTCTTCTAGACCCAAAGAAAGCTCCCTGAAGGCCCGCTGGGCCAGGGGGTAAGTGTAGGAGAACTTCCCCTGTTGTTGAAGAGGAGTCCAGGGCCTGGTGAGCATCAGGTCCCTGGTAGGCAGAGTTCCAGAATGCCCATCAGAGCCCCTGGCATCTCCAGCCCACTGACTCTGTGCGTGCTTCTCTTTTGTCATAGGCCGTCTTGGGGTGCAGGGCTCTGAGCATGATGGTTTGCCTCCTCCTGTGCCCTTGCCCTCCATACCCTGCCCCCGGGCCTTCTTTCTGTTGGCAGTGCACAAGGACCATTATGAGAACCTCTACTGCGTGGTCTCGGGAGAGAAGCATTTCCTGTTACATCCACCCAGCGACCGGCCCTTCATCCCCTATGGTAGGGGATGTGGCCTGCAGGGGCTGGGGAACAGCTGGCCCAAGGGGGAGGGAGGCAGCAAGAGCCTGGGAGGCCAGTTCCCAGGCCTGAGGTGTGGCTGTGGCATCCCCACTGCACCAGGGCCCCTGATCCCCTTGCCCCTGCCCAGGGCTGGCTGGGGTGGAGGAAGGTCTGGCAAGTTCCAGGCTGTTTGCAGTTCCCCCACACCCTTCTCCCTTGGGCTCCAGAGCTGTACACGCCGGCAACCTACCAGCTAACTGAAGAGGGCACCTTTAAGGTGGTGGATGAAGAGGCCATGGAGAAGGTGTCTGTCCTGTTCTTGGGCTCTAGGGAGGGAGAAGGGCAGAAGCCTGGCTCTGAAGAGCAGGCACAAAAGATCTGGGGAGGTGGCACCTTGCTCTGAAAAGTCCCTAAGTCTGAGGCCTTTCAGTGCTGAGCCGAGCAGGGTCTGTGGTGTTGAACTTTGGAAGGGACAGAGCCTGAAGTCCTGGGGGGTCTGGGGGGCTGCTCCCTGGCATCTGATGTGTTCCCAGGTGCCCTGGATCCCACTGGACCCCTTGGTGCCAGACCTGGCCCGGTACCCTAGTTACAGTCAGGCCCAGGCCCTTCGCTGCACGGTGCGGGCCGGCGAGATGCTCTATCTGCCGGCTCTGTGGTTCCACCACGTCCAGCAGTCCCAGGGCTGCATCGCAGGTGAGGAGTTGCCCAGGCCGCCCGGGGACAGGCCCTGCCAAGGTCCAGCAGGGCCTCTGGGGGGAGGCTTGGGAGGCTCTAGGTCAGAAGAGGGATCTTCATGCTCAGATCCCCGTTCTTCCCACAGTGAATTTCTGGTATGACATGGAATACGACCTCAAGTATAGTTACTTCCATCTGCTCGACTCCCTCACCAAGGCTTCAGGCCTTGACTGATGGAGCACTGGTGAACACGACCAAGCACGCCTCGGGGGAAGGGGCCAGCCCCTCCCTGGCTGGGTCAGTTCTCGAGAGAGCCTGGAGTGTGCATGCTGGCTGCTGGCCCAGGGTCCAGCATGGCTTGAGATCAGCTTTGGAGGATCTTGGAATGTGGTCATAAAGACTCAAGGTGCCAGGCAGGTCTGGGTGAGGGTTCTCAGGAAGTTGCCACACGGGTGAGCAGAGTGGGGATCAGGTGCAGTGGCACCTCTCCCCAGCGCTGTGATGTTGGGCAAGTCACTGCGTCTCGGGCATTGGTGTCTTGTCAGTAAACAGATAATAATGGCTCTACCTCGCGGGGCTGTTGTGGGCTTGGAGGACCAGCATGGAGCTGGCACACAGGACATGTTCAATAAAAGGTAGCTGTGAGTCGTATGTCCTTTTTTTTTTTTTTTTTAAAGATGGGGTCTCACTCTGTCACCCAGGCTGGAGTGCAGTGGTGTGATCTCGGCTGACTGCAAGCTCCGCCTCCCAGGTTCACACCATTCTTCTGCCTCAGCCTCCCAAGTAGCTGGGACTACAGGTGCGTGCCACCATGCCCGGCTAATTTTTTTGTATTTTTAGTAGAGATAGGGTTTCACCGTGTTAGCCAGTATGGTCTCGATCTCCTGACCTCGTGATCCACCCGCCTTGGCCTCCCAAAAGTGCTGGGATTACAGGTGTGAGCCACTGCACCTGGCCTATGAGTCGTATGTTCTGATCCTCCCTCTTGAAGTTGCCTTCTGTGGTCTAAGGAGGGCCTGAAGGTTCAGGTAAAAACTTCAGGGTGACCTTCACGGGGGGTGAGGGCTGGATCCCAGCCTGGGCCCAAAGAGCCGTCAGCTGCCCAAGTCCTGCTGTCCATTGGAGCCACCGCAGCCCCTCCCTGGGACAAGCAAGCAGACCTCAGTCTTGTAGCTCTCTGGCCTGGACCTCTTCGGCCCAGGACCTTGAGAGCTATTCCTAGCTCTGCTATGGTTACTGTCCTCCCCCAGTTCAGGGGCAGCAGGTGGGACCTGGCGCCCTGGGGATAACCCCTGTTTTTCCCATAACAGGCACAGGCAGGAAGGGACGGAAGCCCCCTCCTCCCTTGGGGCTGTCCCTCTAAGGAAAGAGTTGGTCTCCACACTCTGACCCCCCACAAACCGTGCCCTGGAGGCAGAAGAACCCCCTGCCCCTGAGTACCAACCCACAGGCCTCATCCCCGGCCACTCAGCACCCAGCTTTGAAGGGCTGTTTTATGTGACAGCCACTCCCCTGCCTGTCGTGAGGGGGCCCGGGTGCTCATCTCAGATTGATGGAGCCCTGCCATCAAGACTGGGCATTCCTGTCCAACAGGTGCCAGAGTTGCGAAAGGCCTGCGATGGGGAGCTCCACTCTTCCCTTGGCTGCTGTTCTGGGACTCACCCCTGCTTTCCTTCTGCTCAGCCCCTGGCAGCAAGCTCTCCAGGCTGGGATTGCAGGGCTGGGTGGAGCAGGCCCAGCTGGTAATGGCTGGCAAGTGCCACAGAGGTGTCAGGAGCTCTAGTATAGGCTTAGGGTGCCGCGTTTCCTGGACAGGTGGCTGGTCCAAGAGTGGGTGTGGAGCTTGGGTGGAGCAGAGGCGGCGGGTAGGAGGGACTTGGGACCAATTGGGACATCACATCCCTGGCTCTGGGTTAGAAAGCTGACAGTCCTTGATCCTGTGGCCACTGCCCCATCGTTCCTGCTCCTGAGGACTCAGTCTCATGGCTCTGGTAAGGCCTGGCAGGGCCCTGGGTCCCTACTCTGACCCCTGGTCTCTACCTGGGGCCTAGTTAATATGTTTCTTATGGGAGCTGTGGTCTTCTCCAGGCGTAGGGAGGGGAGTTTATTGACCACAAGACCAGGGTAGTGCGCAGAAGCCAGGGGAGGAGGAGGCTTGGGGATGAGGGATCCATCCTGAGTTTTTTCTGCCCTGGGAACGGGCTCCCGGCAGAGCTCCCTGGCACCATAGATTTGGGCCCTGGAGACTCAGAGGCTTCCAGCTGCCGCCCTGAGGCCCTGGAAGGAAGTGGCTCCTCCGTGCTCCTCTGACTCAGTTGCCTGGAGTGTGAGGGCCCTGGGCTGACCCTGGTGGATGAGGCTCTCCAGCACTGCCCTGGACCTGGTTGCTCCCTGGACTTGACCTGTTAGGGCCCTTGCTTAGGCAGGTGGAAGGCCGAAAGGAAGCAGTTGGCACAGGCTTCCCTGGTCCTGGTGCGCCTGCCAGGCTGCATTCCCGGAACCAGGGGGATGGGTTTGGAGGGAGCTACCAGGGGACCATCTTCAGCCTGACCTGGCAGGACCTGGAGGATGTGACAGCCTGTGAGGGGTCTGAGCTAGGAGCTGCCTCCCCTGCCCAGGAGAGAGCCCATTTCCAGGATGCTCTTCTGACTGGGGTGGAGGGAGGGTGTGAGAGCAGCTCAGCCGGGGGCCCAAGGCCCTGACTTGCCACTTCCCCTCCCTTGATAGCTTATGTCCCCTGCCACCCAAGACCAGCCTGAAAGCTGCTTAGCTGGGGTGCGGGCTGGGGATGTGGGGTGGAGAGCCTAAAGGATACTAGCCCGAGAAGGTGGAAGCAGGTCTGTGTGAGGCATAAATCTGGAGCCAGCCTGCCCAGGCTCCAACCCCAATTCTGGACCTCAGGCAAGTGACTGCTTCTCTGTGCCTCAGTTTCCTTGTGGAGTGGGCCATCATAAATGGTATCTGCCCATAAGGTGGTTGTGCGATAAATGAGTTAATGTATGCAAAGCCCTTGGCCCAGAGCCGGCACAGAGCGTTGTGTAAATGCTGGCAGGCGTCATGATGGAGATATCATGTCTCCTCTTGTTGAGTAAGGATTCTGATGAGATGGAGGACGGGCCTGGGGTTCAGGATTAGGCCTTGAGGCACTGCTCCAGCCTCCTTTGTGGCCCCTGTCACGCTTGGCTTCATCAGCCTGTAGCAGGTCTCCCCTCTCCCGCCTCTGCAGGCAGAGGTGTCCAGGACCTGCCTGCTCACGGTTCGTGTCCTGCAGGCCCATCGCCTACCCTCTAAGGACCTAGGTGAGTGTGCACCACCCTGGCCCCTGTGCTGGGCTGAGGGAGGAGGAGGATGCTGTGGCTGGATTTGGTGGAGGCGGGTGGGCCGGTGGGAAGGGCCTAGAGGAGGGAGCTGAGAGGAGCTTCTGGGTGGAAGGTGGCAGCTGGGGCTCTGCCTGTGGCCCCCACTTCCCCTAGCCCTCAGTCTTACCCCACATGGGGCTCTAGGTGATGGAAGAAAGTGGGTCTGGGCGGCTGGGAAGGGCTCTTGGCCACCGCTGGGCACTTGTTCCTTCCCGCAGTGACCCCCTCTGACTGCTACGTGACTCTCTGGCTGCCCACGGCCTGCAGCCACAGGCTCCAGACACGCACAGTCAAGAACAGCAGTAGCCCTGTCTGGAACCAGAGCTTTCACTTCAGGATCCACAGGCAGCTCAAGGTGGGCCGGGCATCAGCGCTGACTCTACCCACATCCTCGCCAGCTGCTGCCGCTGCCCTGCTCACTTTCCCGTCCCCTCCCTCCTGCAGCCCTGTCACTCTTTTCCCCTCCAGAATGTCGTGGAACTGAAAGTCTTTGACCAGGACCTGGTGACCGGAGATGACCCTGTGTTGTCAGTACTGTTTGATGCGGGGACCCTGCGGGCTGGGGAGTTCCGGCGCGAGAGCTTCTCACTGAGCCCTCAGGCAAGGCGGTGTTTCCACGGCAGCCCCAGCTGGTGTCTGGGTTGAAATCTCCACGCGCACGCGTGCACACACACGCATGTCTCTCATACTCACTGACATATGCGCACTCCTGACCCTTTGTAACTTACTTCTGGCTCTCTTCCCAGGGTGAGGGGCGCCTGGAAGTTGAATTTCACCTGCAGAGTCTGTGAGTCAGGGGCCTGGGGCAGTTTGGGTGGGAGTGCTTCGTGGGAAGGACAGCATTAGTGCCTGGGGGATGCCCAGGTCTCTGTGGGGTGGGAACCTGGACTCCTGCTAAGGGGGCTCTGGGGGCTCTTTCCAGGGCTGACCGTGGCGAGTGGCTCGTCAGCAATGGCGTTCTGGTGGTGAGTGAGCCAGTGCTCTGGGAGGCGGTCTGGGGTCCCCGGGACTCCTTCATGCCAGCGACTTGAGGCACAGGCCCACCACCGCCTCAGTCTGGGGACCCTGGGATTTCAGTTTGTTAAGGGAATACAATCTCAAGGGCCCAGGTAATGAAGTGCAGACCAGCAGGAGCCAGGGTGCTGGGAGGGTGGGGTCCCTGAATGAGGGGTGGGGTTAGTGTCTGAGGGGCTGTCTTCATGACTCAGGCACGGGAGCTCTCCTGCTTGCGCGTTCAACTGGAGGAGACAGGAGACCAGAAGTGTGAGTCCCCGACCCACTGGGACAGCCCCTGGCTCTCAGCTCTTGTCTTCCCCCTTTAAGCATTGGACAATTCTCCCTGGGGCCTGAGCTTTCCCCTTAGGCCTTCTCAGGGGGACCGTGGTGGGGGATCCATCTCCACCAGACCATTTCAGCGGGGAAGGGGAGGTGCCCTCCAGGCCATGCAGCAAGATGGGTTCTGTGGGCAGAGATGCTGTCCCCAGCCTCTCTGCTCTGGTTCCTGTTTCCAGCCTCAGAGCGCAGAGTTCAGCTTGTGGTTCCTGGGTCCTATGAGGGTCCGCAGGAGGCCTCTTTGGGCATTGGCACCTTCCACTTCCACTGCCCAGCCTGCTGGGAGCAGGAGCTGAGTATTTACCTGCAGGTAGTGTGCCTCGCTCCCTCGAGGTGGGGACCCCAGAACTTCCTCCCTCCCTCCGCACCTCCTCCCAGTCTGACCTCTGCTCTACCTGGCAGAGGGGCACCCTGGCATCGTGTGTGGGCCCATGCTGGCCTCCCCTTCCCGTCCCTCCCATACCTCTATGGCTGCCGGCGGGAGTTTGGTGAGGTCCTTGCTAGGAGCGGAAGTGTAAAGATTCTTAGGTCTCCATCCTTTGTCCCCTGCAGGATGCCCTCGAGGAGCAACTAAAGGTGCCACTGAGTGCCCTGCCCTCTGGCCAAGTGGTGAGGCTTGTCTTCCCCACGTCCCAGGTACTGGCCTCCCAGGGGAGGAAGCAAGGCACCTGGATGGGGCTGGGACCCAGGCCACAAAGGGAGGGGCCTGCTTCCCGCTTCTCCGTGGGTCACATCCTGAGCAGGTGCCGGGGCCAGGCTCTTTGGGGAGTGTCCTCTGAGCATCCCTGCTTCAGGCCTGGCCCCTGTGGAGACAGTGGCGGGGTGGGGGTGGTGCGCCTGGGGTCAGGGTAAGAGGACCAGAGCTGGGTGGAGGTGGCCGACCTTTGTGACTGGGGCCTTCACGGTTTTCAGGAGCCCCTGATGAGAGTGGAGCTGAAAAAAGAAGCAGGGTGAGATGCCTGGCTGGGGACTGGTCAAGGCCCTGGAAAAGCAACCAGGGCGCGGGGCTGGAGGAGGCCTGGAGGAGTAGGGGGGAGAAACAGCCGCCCCTCATCCTCATGCTCTCTGAAGGGGCTCAGGCTTGCGCTCAGCGGTGGGGCACGAAGTACTGGGAGGAGTCTTAGCACCTGTGGTCAGAGGGGTGCGTGACCGACCGGCCCAGTGCCAGGCACCCGGGGAGCACTTGATAAATGCTTGGCTGGAAAACGCAGGGAGGCGAGGATGGAAAATGGTAACATGGTTTGGGGCACAGAGAGGGCAGGAAAACCAAGGCAGAGAAGAGGGGAAATTGCGCCCTTTTGGGTGGAAGCTGTTATGGCTGGACCTTAAATGATCTTCGTAGAGCTGTCGCCCACCCTGGCCCTCTGTCTTGAGAGCGTGGCTTCTCACCTCGCAGACACAGGCTCCTTGGTCCTTTTCTGCCCCTCCCCCTGCCTTTTTTTTTTTTTTTTTTTTTTTTGAGATGGAGTCTCTCTCTGTCCCCCAGGCTGGAGTACAGTGGTGCGATCTTGGCTCACTGCAACCTCCGCCTCTGGGGTTCAAGCGATTCTCCTGCCTCAGCCTCCCGAGTAGCTGGGATTACAGGTGCCCGCCACCACACCCAGCTAATTTTTGTATTTTTAGTAGAGACGGGGTTTCCCCATGTTGGCCAGGCTGGTCCTCGCCTCAAGTTATATGCCTGCCTCAGCCTCCCAAAGTGCTTTGAACTCCATGGGTAAGGGACAGAACACGAGACTTGGAGGGGGGATCTATGGTATGGGTCCCGCGTGGGGGCCTGTCTGCACCCGGGACCCCAGGCAGCCTCTTTCGGCCACGGCATTCTGGGTCCTGCCAGTCTGCTTTGCTGCATTCCCAAGCATGTCCACATGGACACACCCTCCCCAGGTGTCAAACTTCAGTCTTGTGATACAGGAGTGGCATTGAGGGTTGGGGAGAGGAGGGAGGGCAGTAGGTTATTGCAGGTGAGGCAACCCAGCTTTCCATTCTCTGGGGAGGGTTGAGAGCTGTCTCACAGTCTCTTCCTTCCCCGGCCAGACCGAGGGAGCTGGCCGTGCGACTGGGCTTCGGGCCCTGTGCAGAGGAGCAGGCCTTCCTGAGCAGGAGGAAGCAGGTAGTGGCCGCGGCCCTGAGGCAGGCCCTGCAGCTGGACGGAGACCTGCAGGAGGATGAGGTTTGGGGGCTGGGCTGGATGGGGTGTCCCCGGGCTTGCTTGGGCCTAGCTCCCGGTGCTGAACACTGGAGCTGCTTGTCCCCGATCTAGACCAGAGCTTGCAGCTGCCTGTCCCCACCCTGCTTCCTCTCACCTGGCGTTAGCAGGGACTTGGTACAGGCAGAGTGTTGCTTGAGGCACCTGGAGCCCGCACGGGAGCTACCTCATAGGGCTGGCTTTCCTACTCTGTTTCTTGGTTCTCAGCCTAGCCTGTCTGAGGAGTGAGACAGATATCTGGTATGAGGCCTGTTGGCCCAGGGTGCTTCAGGAGGTTCATATTAGCCTGGGCCATCTCCTGGGGGAGTGATGGCAATTTGGGAAAATTTTGAGGCGGGCCCTGGGGCTTCCAGAAAGTGAGCATCAGACTCGGGGGCTGAGGGCGAGGAGATGAGGCTCAGAACTTGCCTGGGCCATTTTTTCCTGGAGCCCTTAGGACTGGAGGAGCTGGGCACTCAAAAGGCTGTTTCTGGCCCCCAGGGCTGACTCAGAACTGGTCTCAAGACCTGTGATCAGGCCTTAGCTGTGGGCTGGGTGGCCACTTGACCTGCTACCTCTTCTTCCTGTGATTTGGCCTTCCCCATCCCTAGGGCCTCTACAGGCCTGGCTCTCTTCTTTTCCAGATCCCAGTGATAGCTATTATGGCCACTGGTGGTGGGATCCGGGCAATGACTTCCCTGTATGGGCAGCTGGCTGGCCTGAAGGAGCTGGGCCTCTTGGATTGCGTCTCCTATATCACCGGGGCCTCAGGCTCCACCTGGTGAGCTGGGGGCAGGCTGATGCTGGACCCTGTGTGGCAGGGGGTGCTGGTGCCAGGGTTCTTCTAGGCCTCTGAGGAAACTAGAAGGGCTGGGAGAATGAATGTGCCAGGGAGAAACGTGCTCAAGGGGACCCTGGGAAGGTCCCTGCCAGGCCATTGTCTTAGAAAGCCCGGGGCACGTGAGATCTAGCTGGGGTCCTTCAGTGACAGCCCTCTGGCTTTGGCTTTTCCCAGGGCCTTGGCCAACCTTTATGAGGACCCAGAGTGGTCTCAGAAGGACCTGGCAGGGCCCACTGAGTTGCTGAAGACCCAGGTGACCAAGAACAAGCTGAGTGTGCTGGCCCCCAGCCAGCTGCAGCGGTACCGGCAGGAGCTGTCCGAGCGCGCCCGCTTGGGCTACCCAAGCTGCTTCACCAACCTGTGGGCCCTCATCAATGAGGCGCTGCTGCATGATGAGGTGCGGGGGCTGTGGCCTGGGGGCAGAGCCAGGGCAAGGGCTGGAGCTGGGGCACGGCGCTGGACAGCAGGGTGGGAAAGGCCCCGGGCACCCAGGCAGCTGTGGGTTTAGGTTCTACTCATCTTTCCTCAGCCCCATGACCACAAGCTCTCAGATCAACAGGAGGCCCTGAGTCACGGCCAGAACCCTCTGCCCATCTACTGTGCCCTCAACACCAAGGGGCAGAGCCTGACCACTTTTGAATTTGGGGGTGAGTGGCCCAAGAGCTGAGACCTGTGCCCTTGCAGTTGGTGGAGTAAGGGGACACGGGGCCTGTGTGCAGATGGCAGATGTCACACCCACCTCTCCTGGGCCAGGTCCCGTGCTTTCAGGAGACTGGCACCCTACCAGGGTCCCTCAGGCCTTTGGGAAGGAGGCAGGGGCCTTAGGTCCCATGCATAAAGCCCAGGCCACAAGGCCTGGGCCTCCTGGTCCTCAGCTGCCCTAAAGCTAAACCCTGGGTTGGGGTGGGGGTGTGGGTGCCTAAGGGCTCTGCACCATGAGGCTGAGGGGTGGCCTCCTCACAGAGTGGTGCGAGTTCTCTCCCTACGAGGTGGGCTTCCCCAAGTACGGGGCCTTCATCCCCTCTGAGCTCTTTGGCTCCGAGTTCTTCATGGGGCAGCTGATGAAGAGGCTTCCTGAGTCCCGCATCTGCTTCTTAGAAGGTGAGGGGCACTGGTAGGCTGGGGAAGCTGGGCCGAGCAGGGAAAATGGGCCCTGGGTGAGAGGGCAGCCTCGGTCAGAAGAGTTTCCTGAGTCAGGACTGGCCATGGGGAAGGGTAGTGTTGGGACAAGAGTCGGGGGCCCTCTTCCCTCACGGCCACTCTTTCAGGTATCTGGAGCAACCTGTATGCAGCCAACCTCCAGGACAGCTTATACTGGGCCTCAGAGCCCAGCCAGTTCTGGGACCGCTGGGTCAGGAACCAGGCCAACCTAGGTAAGTGCTCCGGCCCCTTCTTAAGGGTGCCAAGGGGCAGCCAGCTGGGGCTGCACCAGGGGGCGGGAGGTTCTCACCTCTTCCCCCTCCAGGGTTACCACCAAGGTGGGGATAAAGGTACAGGAGTCCCCATTTCCTCACCTTGCCTGTGTAGACAAGGAGCAGGTCCCCCTTCTGAAGATAGAAGAACCACCCTCAACAGCCGGCAGGATAGCTGACTTTTTCACTGATCTTCTGACGTGGCGCCCACTGGCCCAGGCCACACATAATTTCCTGCGTGGCCTCCATTTCCACAAAGACTACTTTCAGCATCCTCACTTCTCCACATGGAAAGGTACCTGCTTTTCTCCAAAGTCCTCCTGTGGCCACCTGAGCCTTGAGTCCCCAGTCCAGACACCCCTCACGGTCCACTCCCATTCTCCTGCTTTGAGCTCGATTCCCTGGACTACTTGGAGCAGGGGTCTTTTTCTCTTTGTCTTGGGGACCCAGGGCCCACCTGCAGGGCCGTGGGGGTGTTGGTTCAGCAGGAGAGCAGGGACCAGAGGCCAGAGTCTCTCCTTCCAGCAGGAATCTGGTACCCTTGGTATCTGTGACAATTGCTGCTCTCCCCAACCTTCCAGCTACCACTCTGGATGGGCTCCCCAACCAGCTGACACCCTCGGAGCCTCACCTGTGCCTGCTGGATGTTGGCTACCTCATCAATACCAGCTGCCTGCCCCTCCTGCAGCCTACTCGGGACGTGGACCTCATCCTGTCATTGGACTACAACCTCCATGGAGCCTTCCAGGTTGGGAAGGGTGGGCAGCCCACCAGGGAGGTGGTGGGTGGCCCCAGATCCTACCCGTCCTCTTGGCCCCTGCCCCCTGAAGAGAGGGGCTTTGGAGTCCAGTGTCTGGTCCAGCTTCCTTTAGGAGCTGTGACTGGGACACTGGAATCTTAATTTGCCACCAGAGGAGTTCATTCTTTTCCCGAAGTTGGGAAGCTGGCGAGGTTTTCTTGGTATCTGGGTCCCCTTTACTGACCTGCGAGGTGCAGTCCTGGGCCTCTGGGCCCACCTGCTGAGTCTGCTTTGGCTCCCAGTGTCAGAACTGAAGTGCTGGGAGCAGCCCGGCTCCTTCTAGCCCCAGAGGAGCTGCCACTGAGGCCTGTCAGGTGTGGAGAGTTTTTTTCCAACTACGAAGTGGGGCTTCATAGGCCCCACTGGAGACCCTGATTTGACATTTGAGCCCCAGGTCCCGTGCATCTTATGTCAGCCCCAGTGTTGAGGATGCCAGGGGCCCTGTCCCTCTGAAGCCCCTTCTGCCTGCCCTGCAGCAGTTGCAGCTCCTGGGCCGGTTCTGCCAGGAGCAGGGGATCCCGTTCCCGCCCATCTCGCCTAGCCCCGAAGAGCAGCTCCAGCCTCGGGAGTGCCACACCTTCTCCGACCCCACCTGCCCCAGAGCCCCTGCGGTGCTGCACTTTCCTCTGGTCAGCGACTCCTTCCGGGAGTACTCGGCCCCTGGTGAGCTGCTGTTCACCTCTCCCTCCTCCATCCCCATCTTCCCCACAACGTGTTCCCCACGCCAGGCTGCACTCTCTCCACAGGGGTCCGGCGGACACCCGAGGAGGCGGCGGCTGGGGAGGTGAACCTGTCTTCGTCGGACTCTCCCTACCACTACACAAAGGTGACCTACAGCCAGGAGGACGTGGACAAGCTGCTGCACCTGACACATTACAATGTCTGCAACAACCGGGAGCAGCTGCTGGAGGCCCTGCGCCAGGCGGTGCAGCGGAGGCGGCAGCGCAGACCCCACTGATGGCCGGGGCCCCTGCCTGGCCCTGCCACCCCTGACTCTCATTCATTCCCTGGCTGCTGAGTTGCAGGTGGGAACTGTCATCACGCAGGGCTTCAGAGCCTCGGGCTCAGGTGGCCCTGTCCCAGGGTCCAGGCTGAGGGCTGGGAGCTCCCTGGGGCCTCAGCAGTTTGCAGTGGGGTAAGGAGGCCGAGCCCATTTGTGTAATCACCCAAAACCCCGCGGCCTGTGCCTGTTGTCCGTTCTGCACTACCTTGAGTAGTTGGAACATTTGATACATTACAGACTCATACAAATGTGAGGCACTGAGACCATCTGTTACTACTGCTGAGAAGGGTCATGTCACTCTAGGCTCTTGGTTGTACATGGCAAGTGCTAGTACAAAGCTCGCTCATCAGTGTTCTTCCTCCAAAAAGAGTACATTCTCTGCACACATCTGTGTCTACCTGTGCTCAGAGTCACCCCTTCCAAGCAAGGAGGAGGCCACATGGGCCTGGGGTAGCCCTGGCCTTGCCCACCTGCTCTGCTGGAACACATCTCTTCACCCAGACAGGAATGCAGGGGGAGGCCAGGCAATGGCTGTTTCCTGCCACATGGTGGGACCCATCTAACCAGAAGGAACTGTCTATTCCAGAAGCTGGGCCTGGGGAACCGGGTTGAAGGAGCCACGGGAAGGAGCCCTTTTGCCTGTAGCTGAGTCTCATTCTGGTCCCCTAGATGTGTCCTCGCTTGTGGCCCTGAAGTTTGGTGTTGCATTGGGGTTCACCTTAGGGATCAGACCTGTTGGGAAGACAGATGGAGTGAATTTAGTAGGGTATGGCCACCCCAGAATCTTCTCCAAACACTGGTGCCCCTGCCCTCCCCTGGACCAGCCAGCCTCCTAGAATAAGTGTGGGAGTGGATTCCAGAGCTGACAGGCGCTGCAGCAGCGACCACAGTGATGGGTGAGTGGGTGGGAATTGCCTCGACTCTCATAACCCAACTCTACGTCTGTCAGCTGGCCTAGTGACCCCAGCCCTGGGTTAGAGACAGCAAAAGAAATCGCTGTCCTGGTAGCCTCAGGAGTCACTGTGTCTAGGACAAAGCCTGTCCCATCAGCAACACATCATCTAAATCATATATTGGGCCGTGCAGGACTGGGAACAGATGGTTACACTGGAGACTGGCTGCCACCCCTCGTGGTATGAGCCCTCCAGGACACGGCTGTATATGCGTGTGCACATCTAGGTACATCCTGGCATGGGGCCCGTGCACGGAGGATTTGCCTGTCTCCAGTCCCTCCTCCACTTTCACCTAACCCCAGGTGTCCCCTCCCCCTGGAAAGCCTGAAGCCCTCTGGTTTGGAAGGGAAGGAGATGTGGGTGAGGGGGGTTGAGCATCGAAATGATGCTGGGATCTACAAGGAGGGACTGAGGAGCCAGGTAAGAGCCACCTGCGCCTGCACATCCACCTTCGCATCTCCTCCTCTCTGGCCTGCAGTCCGGGACATGCTGGCCCTCTCCATTGCCATGGAGTGGGGATTGGGGAAAGCAGGGGAGGACCAGGTAGAGAACGGGTTGGAACAAGGGTGGGGCAGGGTCTGGCCGTCCTGCCAATGTGCTGTGCCTTAGAGAGGGGAGAGGAGGGAGGAAAGTGAGGAGTGCACGGGAAACAAACCCAGGCAGGCTCTCAGCACTGGGCAGAGGGAAACCTGGCTGCCCCTCCCACAAGCAGCCGAGCAGGAAGGGCACAGGGAGCCCGGGCAGCTTCGTCTACAGGGTCCCCACACCACAGCATGGAGTGAGCCCTGGGAGGGGACCACTGTCGAGTCTGTGGAAATCGGCTTTGTGGCCTGGATCCCTCTCTCAGCTGAGGGTGGGCAGGGGCGGCTGAGGGTTCCAATAGCATTTCCCTACAGCCCAACAGAGTAAGTCTGAGGCCCAGAACCTCAGGCTTCAGAGGACAGCGCCTGCCAGCCACTGAAGCCCAGTGCTCCCCGCCCTGCTCTCCCCACCCAGGTGTCCCACCTGGGTAGACAGCCAGGTCGAGCATCCTTGGTCGTGCACTCATTCGGAGAGCTGACAGGTTTGGCTTTGAGTTCTGGGCTCAGACTCTGGGCTGCAGAGTAAGGGAATAACCACTGTTAGCCCGGCCCAGACCATCGGCAGGTGCCGGGTCTGGCTGCTCCTTCCTCCAGCTTCTGGAGGCTCAGCACAGCCTTAGGCAGCCTGGCCATGCCAGGCCCTTCCCACGTGGGGGTGCGGGGTGGCCTGAGCACTCACGGGCAGGTTTTTCCCCCATGCGTCCTGCCTCTTAGGAAACTCCTCACAGGCGAGTTAAGAAAGGCTGAGCCTTTCTTAGGAGGTGGGGGATTCTGGAACGTTGAACAACTCAAGATCCCTTTGGGCTTCTTGGGAAGACAGACTCTTGGGAGGAGAATCCAGGGGAACCAGCGACAGAGCTAGGATCCCAGACACATTCCCTGAACACACTGTCCACACAGAGCCTCAGCAGAGCACACTGACCACGGAAGAAAGTGGTCCAAAGGGTTGTCTCTATATATTCCTCCAAGTAGAACCTGGCTTGCTTACTGTCTTCGAAACAACTCAAGAGTGGTGACATTCAAAGTTGTCTGAGGACTAGAAGGTTAGCAAAGCACCCAGATCAGACAGAACAGAGCCTGGAAAGCCCTTGGAGGAACACAGTCCATGAGGATCCTGGCAGGAAGGGCTTGGAGCAGTCTGAGTGGCAGACTCCAAAAGGGGCAGAACAGGACCAGGACACAGCTGGGGGATCAAAACCGGCCCCATCTCTGCTAATTAGCTGTGTGATCTTGGGCAAGTTGCTTAACCTCTCTGGGACCTAAATTCTTTGAGAAAAAACAGTTAAGTCCCACTTCTTGGAGGTTAGAGATGCTAACTGTGAAACCTCCCTAGGGTGCATAAAACACTAGGGGCCCAGGAGCTTAGGGCCCAGGGAGTCGGCCGCCCTCCCCGCATCCTTCCCCTGAAGCCCACCTGCAGTGCTGCCCAGGGCTCGCCACCAGCTCTCAGCCTGCTCTTCGGACGGTGCCGCAAACAGGATCTCTGCCCCACTGGTCAGCCTGGCGCCCACACAGTCACAGGTCAAACTCCACTGTCCCTTTGGGGACCCCCACGCCTCCAGCCCCTGCTGAGCCAGGTGGCTGCTGGGGGCGATGCCAGAGTCCATGTCTCTCCGCTCACCTTAAGGAGAATGTGTGTTTCCTGCCATGGCGGCCCCACAGCCTCTCACACCGGGCTCCCGTGAGGTCAAGGAGGGCCGTGGAAGCTACTTTCTGAAGAGAGATGAGAGGCAAGGGTCACTGCGGCCATCTCAGCTTTTCCCTGTGGGGTCCCTCTGTCCTGGGGCCCCTCTGTCTTGTCTCCCAGCACCCTGATGTCTGCATCTCCCCTACCCCGCCTGGTACCTCCGCTGCCATCCTCTCGTCCAGGAACAGGCTCAGGGTGCTGTCCTGCAAGGTCCCGCGGCAGCTGTCCCAGGAGCTCGAGCTGGGCTGTGGAGAGGAGGCAGGAAGGGCGCGTGAGCCACACGCAGAAAGGAAGCCAGAGCTAGGGCCTGTCCACGCCTCACCGTGTGTATGGAGCCTCCCAGGAAAAGCAATGGATTGGACCAAAGTCCCAATGGGGAAAGGGAAGCCACAGAGGGGCTCTGACAGGGGAAACCAAGCGGAAGGGGAAGAGCAGGTGGGGAGGAGGAATCCCAGCACCTCCTGGGGGGGTGGGCGGGTGGGGGCGGTGGCAGAAGCTGGGAAGGGCCCCAAGGAGCCAAACTGCCTGGACAGCATGGTGGAGGGTGGCATCCACCCAAGTTCACAGTGCAAGGGTGCCAGGCCCAGATGACTCTTCTGAGCCCCTCAAGTGCTACTGCAAGTGGGGAGCTGCCTGAAGAAGGAATCTCCGGGCACTTACCTGCCTCCCACCAGGCAGCAGGTACTGCTTGAACTCCAAAGACCCCTCCATGGTGGGGGTACCCTTTGTACCCTGAAAATGCAAGATGGGGCCCAGAAATGTCAGGACCTGCACCCTCAGGAAGGTGGACAAGGCACCCACTGCCCCCTGCTCTCTTTATTCCTCCCATCCAAGTACTAACCAGGCCTGACCCTGCTTAGCTTCCAAGATCAGATGAGATCGGGCATGTTCAGGGTGGTATGGCTGTAGACAGCCATCTTTATTCCTAATGACCTTCAGCTCCTGTGCCCAGAGCTCCCAGCACTGGCTCCAGGGTGTGGGCCCTCACCCCCACAGCCCCAGCCCCACTGCATGCTCTAGGGAGACCACGGCAGGGGTGCTTGAAGCCCCATGGGGACACCTGCCTGGGGTCCCCTCGTCTCAGCCAGCTGCACTCCTAGCCCCTGGGGTCCAGAGGGCCTCCACTGAAAGGATGTCAGCGAGCTGCCAGCTCTCCCGGGTTTCAGCTCCTGTGGCTGCAGCAGGAGCTCCTGTTCCATCTTGGGGAGTGGGGCAAGGTGGGCCAGGTCAGGGAGACCAGCCACGCCTTGGGCTCCCGTCTACCTCCCCTCCCCCAGCCCTCCCGGTCAGAGGGGGCCTGCCTCCCCCTCACTAGCTCTTTCAGCTTTGGCTCTGGAGGCTCACACCCAGTCCACCATGGTGCCTCTCCCACCACCGAAGCTGGCCAGGGAAAGGAGCAGGTGAGGCAGGGCCGGGTGAGGGCTCAGTGCCCTGGGAGACACTGACTTGCAGGCTGAGAGGGACTGTTCCCCCACCAGCCCTCAGCCCCTAGCCAAGGCACTCGTCACCTCTGTCTTCTGCATTTGGGCAAACTTCTCTTCCTGGGCTGCCAGCAGCTTTTCTAAGTCCTGGTGTCTGTGCAGCAGCAACTCCACATCTGACACTGAGTGCTGGGGAGAAGCATGTTCAGGTGAGGCCCAGCTTGTGGGGAGCCTGGAGCCTGGTAGCCAGCCAAGGGGCAGGACCCCCACTCACCCCATAGTCGGGCCTCAGCAGGAGGCCCTCCCGGCAGGCCAGCCAGGCCTCAGCCTGCTCCAGCCTCTGCCGAAGCTTCTGCACGCCCCAGCTCTCGGCACAGCGTTGCCAGCGCAGGGCCCAAGCCTCCTCCAGCTCCTGCAGCCGCCCTTCCAGCTCCTGCAGACACTCTGTCACCTGGTGGGGAGGGGCTGCTACAGGTGACAGCTTGGGTAGGGCTCCCACCATGGGCAGGGCAGGGCTGGAAAGCCAAGTGTTAATGGAAGTGCAGAGGGAAGGCTGTGAGACCCGCACCTGCCCCTTCCCAGCCTCTCTCCCTGCCTGCGCCCAGCCTTCCTTTCCCGCTGGTTTCCATGCCTGTGAGGGGCCCTGAGGCCTTGGGCAATCAGGCTGCATCCCCAGCCCAAACCCAGGCCCACCCTCTGAGTTCACACCTCCGGGGACATGAAGTGGCTGTTGTCCACCACCTGCTGTCCTTGCTGCCACAGGTCCTGGGCTTGAAGGCGGCACTCCCTGATTTCTTGCCCCAGCTCTTCATGCTGCCCAAGGAGCTGCTCAGCCCGCGCCATGTCCTCAGCCAGCTCCTCAGAGGACGCCAGCTCCTGCCTCTCCTGCGCCCATGCTCTGTGGGGCAGGGAAGGGGGCCGTCGTCGGGGCAGGGAAAGGAGCTGTTGTCAGGGCAGGGAAGGGAGCTGTTGTCAGGGCTGGCTGGGGAGCAGGGGAGGGCATGGGCAGGGGAGGGAGGGTCCAGCTCCCCCAAGAGCCAGGATACCCCCACCCCACAGGGTAGAGCTGAGCTGGCAGCCGAGGTAGGACACCTACAGCAGTTCCTGGCAGCGCCCGAGGAATGCATGGCCCTGTGCAGCCTGTGCCAGCCACTGGCCTCGCTCCTGGGCCTTCGCCAGCAGGGTGGCCCAGGCCTCCTGCACCTTGGCCAGGACCCCCAGAGCCGCAGGATGTAGCTGGCCCAGTCGGCAGGCCTCTGTCTGTACCCGTGCCACCTCCTTCTCCATAGCTGCCAGCTCTCTCTGCAACCAGAGCATGAGATCAGGCCTCAGTCCCCCCCACTGAGCCAATGCGTGCTCTCCATTCAGGAGCACCAGGCCTCTCTGAGGAATCACCTCCGCTCTGCTGCACAACCTGGGCCAAGTCCTAGGGCCCCTTGGGGAAGGATCTGGGTTTCTGGAGAGGAGGCTGAAGCAGGCTGGGGTGGGAGGGCCCTCACCTAGCACCTTGTGGGAGGGCTGAGATAGGTCCCCTCGGCCACCGCCTTCGGGCAGGGGCTCAGACAGGCAGGCTGCAGGGCGTGGGCCTCACCTCCAGGCGCCTGTGCTGTTGCTGCAGGGTCTGCACAGATGACAGGCTGTAGCCTCCGTCCTCTCCCTTCATCAGGGCCATCTTGCCCTGCATCCTTCCCTGGAGCTCAGCTGCTGCCTGCTCAAAGCTGTGGACCTCATGGGCTGCAGCCAACTTCTGGGAGAGGAGAAAGGACCTGCTCAGGGCTGTTCTCTGCTCCCAGGACTCCTTTCTCCCTGGAGACATGGCCTTCTGGGCCACCTCCTTTTGAACAAGGAGGACCATGGGGCTTGATGTGTCCCCAGGTACAGAAACCATCCTCCATGCTGCGGCCCTCAGTGAACGTAATGATGTGGGTCTGCGGCAGGCCAGGGGGTGGGGAGGGCGGGGAGAGGAGAGGGCCTCACGTGCATCTCAGGGAAAGGCAGACGCGAGGTGTTGGGTCCACGTGAGGGAGCAGGCCGGTTCTCGGGGATCTGGCTGACCCTGACAGTACCACCTGCAGTGCCTCTCATGGGGCTGGGGGACAGGGTCAGCTCAGGAGGCAGCCCCAGCCCAGGACCTACAGAGATGGAATGTCCTGGGCTGCAGCTAAGTCCTGGAAGAAAGCTGAGCAGGTGAGGGAGAAGGCGCATTCACTTGAGGCCAGTAAGGTGTGTGTCTTGTTGGAACCAAAGCCTGTGGTAGGGAGGGCTTAGAGGGATTTTTTGAAGACTCTGACACCCCTTACCTCGGCCCGGCCTGTGGTCACCTACCTCTGTGCGGGCTTTTATTGCTTGGTCCAACCTCTCCCAAGCGGCCTCAATGCGGCTCCTCTGGGCTTGGATGTGGGGATAATGCCTGGGTGCACCCCGCTCCAGGGTGCCTGCCAACTTCCTCAGGGCATACACCTTCGCCTGGCCCAGGCTCTGCACTTCCTTTCTGAAAGCATCAAACTTCTCTTCCAGCACCTGCAAAGGTGTGAGGCCCAGCAGGGTCACTCGAGATGGTATCATGAGCTCTCAAAGCTCATGAAGAGCTCAGCAGACTCGGATGGCTCTGAAATCCCTCAGCCCAGGTTCTGGAACCATCGGGATCCTCCCTAGGACACCCTCTCCAGGCTCCTTTCTGCTGACTCCCCAGCAACCCTTTCATCCCAAGGCAGGTCTTCCTCAGCCTCTGCCCACTCCCCGTGAGGTTTGCTCAGGAGTGACTCACCTTGACACCCTCCAGGTCCTGCCCGTAGTCCTGGGACTCGGCGGTGGCCACCTTGGTGGTCAGCCAGGCGTCGAGGAGCAGGGTCTCTCGCTCCAGCTGGTGTAGCTGCAGCTGCTCCTGCAGGCGGTGCCCCCTGGCCTCTGCCCTCCGCAGCAGCTCTGCGTGGGCCTCCCGAACTGCCTGCAGCTGGGCTAGCACCTTGGGGCTGCGGGAAGAGAGTGACAGCCTGGACTGCAGCCCTTCCTCTCCAGGCTGGAGCAGTCTCCTGCCACCTCTGTAGGGGGCTTCTCTCTGCTCCTTCCCAGATGGTGTGGCTCCCGCCCACCTTTCTGGGTTCTTCCTGCTCTCCAGGAGTGCTGCTGTCTGCTGCAGCCGCTCAATGCGCGGGCTGAACGCTTCCAGGTCTCTCTTGGTGGCCTCCAGCCGCCGCAGAAGGGCCTGTGTGGCCTCAGCACTGTGGCCCGTGTCCTCGCTGTCCAGGACATGGCCCCGCTCGGCCAGCCAGGATCCCGCCTCCAGGAGCTGGGGTGACAGAGTGGAGATCCGTTTTCCCGGGGCACCCTCTAGGGCCCAGGATTTACAGCCACGATTCCCAGCCTGGCTGCACATGGGAATCACCTGGGAGCCGTCATGCTCCCTCGGCCTGGCCCCACTCCTAAGCAGCCTCATCTGGTCCGGAACACAGCCAGAGCGGCAGTGTTTTGTAAAGGATCCAGGTGATTGTTTTTTTCCATGCAAAATAGACATTTTATTCTTGGTTCATAGGCATAGATTTTGTTTTTGTCACTTAATAAAATAAAACCAAGTTTTAGCAAATATTCCTTGCAGTGTTTCTCCCTTTCATTTATTAGCCTATTTACTTCATTTACTTCAGTTTTTCTTCCTTTACAATTGTATTCACCATTCTGAAGTAATTGAGGTATGATCGTCCAGGGAAGGTTCCAGGTGATTCTCATGCAAAGCCCTGGTTGAGAACCACTGGTCTAGAGGGAAAAAAGACAAAAGCCAACCCAGCCAGCAGCTGTGTTCTGGGAAACATGTGGAAGGAAGCCCTTGCGGGCAGGAGACCACTGAGTGGAGAAGACGAAAGGTGCCCAGGCCAGGAGCCCCGGAGTTACCTCCTGGCCGCACTCGCCCTGCGTTCCAGGCCTGCCTGCTGTGCCCTGCCCATCAGTCCTCTCACCTCAGTCAGAAACAGCTGGGCCTCCTGAGCCTGCTGCAGCAGAAGCCGCCTCCGTGCCGCCTCTGCCCGCAGGTGGGCCATGGCCTTCTCCAGCTGCTGCACCTGGGTGGCCACCTCGTGGGCGGCAAAGTGCCCAGCCTGCACCAGCTTGTGCCCAGTGCCCAGCACCACCCGGGTCAGAGCCTCGTGGCTGCTCATCTCACTCTCCAGGTTCTGTGGGGGAGGAGGCAGGAGGATGCGGATGTTGCTGACCCTTGGGGGACTCCCACAGTTGTGCTTGAAGTTTCACGGGACCCCACTAACTTGTCCCCAAGGAGTTCCCTGTCCCCATGACTCCCAAAGAATCCAGGGCATCCCTGGGCGCCTGTAGTCCCAGCTACTCGGGAGGCTGAGGCAGGAGAATGGCATGAACCCGGGAGGCAGAGCTTGCAGTGAGCGAGATCGCGCCACTGCACTCCAGCCTGGGTCCCTCTCAAAAAAAAAAAAAAAAAAAAAAAATCCAGGGCATCCCCAAAGCCCCCACAGGCAGAGAGTTCCTGGCTGGGCCACAGAGAGTGCCATTTCCTTGGCTGAGAAGCCCTGCTCACGTGCGAGGCCGGCCCTCCCCGGGTGGGCCCACACCTGGTGCTGCTCCTGCAGGTGCCGCACCGCACTCAGGCTCTGGCCATAGTCCTGGGCAGCGGCCAGAGGCAGCTTCTCCTGCACCCAGGCCATTTCCTCGTCGGCGTCCCTGAAGAACTGCAAGAGGAGGCTCCGGGCCTCCAGGGCCGTCCTGCGCTCCTGCAGGGGCTCCCTCAGGCTCTTGAACCTGCAGCAGTGGAGGGTGGAACCAAGGGAGGCAGGGACCAGGGTATCAGTATTAGGGATACCTGGTGACACAGATCACCCAGCTGTGGCCCTCACCATGGGCAAGGGGAGAAAGTGAGAAGACATCAGTTAGGGGGCAGGGGTGGGGGTCCCTCCAGGAAGGCAGGGGAGAGAAGCTGAGGGCACGGGTGGATCTACCTCTGAAGCAGCTGCCGGGCCTGCTCTTCCACGTCTTGGGCAAGGCAGTGGCCTTCCCTCACGAAGGCCTGGGCCTGGCCCAGCAGTGCCTCAGCCTGCCTGGCCTTCTTGTCCACTGCTGCCTCCAGCTCCTTCTGTGTGCCCAGGAGCTCGCCCTCCCAAGGCGGGGCCTGGCCCACAGTGGGGGCTCTCAGCTCAACCTCGATGGGCTCCAGCCAGTTCTCCAGTTCCTCCATGCTCCGCCGCAGACGCAGGGCCTAGGGTAGAAAAGTGAGGTAGGCAGGAGGGGAGTGGCCTGGAGCCCGGCCAGCCGCCCCTTGGCCTGCACAACCTCACCTCGCAGGCCTTCTGGAGCTTGGCCACCTTCTTCTGGAAATTGTCTTGCAGCTCACCCCAGAGTGCTCCCAGCTCCTCCAGTCGCTCCTGGATGGCCTCCGAGGCTGGGTGGCCTCCCTGCAGCAGCCTCTGTCCCTCCTGCAGCCACAACATGAAACACACCTTGTGGACTCAGGACTGCCGGTACCAGGGCACTTGTGTTGACTCTGACCACCAGCACTACAGCTGCAGAGTCCCTGTGGTCCAGCTGCATGATCTTGAGCAACTTTTTTTACCTAAGCCTCATTTTCCTCATCCGTATCATAAAGAAAATAATGGTTATTTTGTTTAAATGAGATAAGTCATATAAAATACTTAGCAGGGTGATTTATATCAGAGGGAGCCAACCTGGGGTCAGGACCTGCCTTCGCAGGTGGAAAAGACAATGTTTTAAAAAGTGCTATGCTGGGCACAGTGGCTCATTCCTGTAATCCCGGCACTTTGGGAGGCTGAGGCAGGTGGATCGCCTGAGCTCAGGAGTTTGACACCAGCCTGGACAACATGGCAAAACCCCATCTCTACCAAAAATACAAAAAAGTAGCTGGATGTGGTGGTGTGGGCCTGTGATCCCAGCTACTTGGGAGGCTGAGCTGGGAAGATCACTTGAGCCTGGGAGGCGGAGGTTGCAGTGAGCTGAGATCTTGCCACTGCACTCCAGCCTGGGCGACAGAGCAAGACCCTGTCTCAAAGTGGCTATGTTTTGACTCCTTCACTCACAAGACTGCTGGCTATGTCCTGTTCACATCAAAATGTTATCTTTAAAATTACTGAAAAGGTGCCATTTTTGGAGAGGGTGCCCCCCACCCGGGGAAGCAACTGCTTCTTACTACACTTCCGCCTACACAACCGCTTAGCCAGGTGCCTGCACACAGAAAGTACTGGATAACGTTGGCCACCATTACTGTGGTTCAGCACCAGCTCTGGGGCACCGTCCTGTGCTCTGCCTGGAGAGCTGTCCCACCACCCTCCTGCCCGCAGGGCCTCACCTGCTGCAGCTCCTGCTGTTGGTGCATGCTCGCGTCCAGCTCCGCCTGGAAATTCTGCTGCTTCAGTAACTGCGCTGGCAGCGTGGCTGTGTCCAGCAAACCCTCCTCCAAGGCCACCAGGTTCTTCTCCCTCAGCCACACGGCCACCTGGGCACATGGGGAGGACAGGCCTGCTGTCCAGGGCTTTCCCCTTCCCCCGACCTCTGGGATACCCCAGAGGAAGGGTGGCCTTTCCCTGGGTCGACTCCTTCCCCACCATGACTGCCTCCCTCTCCAAGCGAGGCGAACCTCCTGGGAGTCCTGCAGGAAGGCCTGCAGCTGCCGGAGCTCCTCCAGGCGATGGCGGCGGGTCCCGGCTTGCCTGAAGAGTGCCTCCTTCCTGCCAGGAGGAGAGGCTCGTGGGCCTGGAGCCACCCCCGGGGCCGGGTGGGGTGCCTGTCCAGCCTAGGCTTTCTCGGGTATGAATATACTCGGAGTCTGGAGTTTCCTTTGGAATAAAGGTAGATTGCACTCCCCCTCTGTATTTGTGTCTGTTATGCGCCGGATTTTGTACCCCCAAGTTTGTTTTTGTTTTTGAGACAGAGTCTCAGTCTGTCACCCAGGCTGGAGTGCAGTGGCACAATCTTGGCTCACTGCAACCTCCACCTCCCGGGTTCAAGCAATTCTTCTGCCTCAGCCTCCTGAGTAGCTGGGACTATAGGCTCACGCCTCCATGCCCAGCTAAATTTTTATTTTTAGTAGAGGCAGGGTTTCCCCATGTTGGCCAGGCTGGTCTTGAACACCTGACGTCAAATGATCCACCTACCTCAGCCTCCCAAAGTGCTGGGTTTACAGGCATGAGCTACTGCACCCAGCCTGTACCCCTGAGTTCTTATGTTGAAGGCCTAACTCCAGAAGTGTTTTTGGAGACAGCATCTTTAAAAGAGGTAATTAAGTGAAAATGAGGTCATATGGGTGGGTCCTAATCCAGTGTGACCTTATGAGAGGAGGAAACTGGGGCAGACACAAGCACGGGGGGATGATCTGCCTCCTGCAGGAGGGCAGAAGCCTGGGGCTGGAAGTCAGAGTGGCACTGTGCTGGGGGAAGCTGAGCCTACCAGGAACCACCTAAGGTGACTGGGGGAGGGGGTGGTGACAGAGACCAGCAAAGCAAAGTTTGCATTCTGTTAATTCAAAGACCTCCACAGGTACCCAGGTGTGGTCCACCTGCAAGAATGGAGAGGGGGTGGCCCTGACCACTGCCAGGACACCAGCACAAGGAGCCACGGCATTTGTGGGTGCTGGTTGGCTCTCTGATCGGCTCTCTGAGGACAAAAGCCCCCACCAGTCTGGGATCCGGCTTTTGACCGTATCTGCCTTGATCTAAAAGTGTGAGATGCTGCATGAAGCAGCCAAACCCGATGAGCTTTTACAGGGAAAAAAACCCACAGAGCTGGGGTCTCATGGGCCGTGCAGGTCACATGCATCTGTGTCTGAACTTCCGTTAGATGAGCTAAGACTTCTGCTAGCCTGCCTGTGGGGCCAGCACTGTGCTTTCGTCCTCATCACAGCCCTTAGAGCCCAGGATGTGAGGCTCAGCTGCCGTGAGGAGGAACTTGCCTGAGTCCTGCCATTAGAGGGCAGCACAGGGACTCAGGACTGTGACCCTGGAAGGCCGATGCTTGACCTCTGTGCCCTGCGACCTTCCGTTTCGTGAGATGGTTTCCTCTTGGTCTCCTAGCATAAGCCTCTCTTTAAACTCCCTTTGATCTCAACTGAATGAAGAAAGAAGTGGGATTTTCCACGTGGTGTTTGATGTCCATAACAGGCAGACACACTGCAGGGCCAGGGGTGGTGGGGACCCCTGGCATCTGACCTCAGTCCTTGGACAAGGCTAGTGAGCCTGGGCCAACTAGTGGAAGGGTGGGAAGGGAAGAACCGGGATGCCAGATGCCTGTGCCAGCCCGCCCACAGCACCCCTCACCCCAGAGCCACCGCTACCTCAGAAGCATGGCCTGGCACCTGCCCAGGGCACTCTGGGCCTCGGGGTGCCCACCCTGGTGCAGGCCGCGGGCCGTGGCCTCCAGAGCACTGATCTTTCCCGCCTGCACCTCCAGGTCCCGCTCCAGCATCTTGTGCTTCCACAGAAGGGGCTCCATGGGGGCCAAGGGGTCCTGGTGGGAGTGGGGAACCCAATACTGTCCATGAGGCTCCCCCTCCCATCCCAGGCTACCTGCCTTCCCGCCTAGAACCATCCTACCAAATGCTCATCCACAGAGCGGCTGCTACACCCAAACACATCCCTTACATCCCTCAAGGCTGTTTCCAGCTTTAGGACAGTGATTCCCAGCCAGGGGAGGCATTTGGGATAGGGATCAAGAGCCAGAATCTCTGAGGCAGGCAGAGATTTTTCATGTAAGGTGAAAGCCTGGAGGACTATGTTAGTCCCCAGTTATCCTCTGAGGTCTCCTATAAGTTACACTTGTCTGCTTCAGGGTTGGGAAAGTGGTGGGAAAAGCGAACCTCTAGGCATTTGAGAAGCGAGGACGGCAGGGGCGAGGCGGCAAGAATGGGTCAGGCCCACACAGGCACTCTAGAAGCTCCTTGGTGTTCGCAGTGGGGCCTGCCCACAGCTGCATGGGAACTGCTCTAGATGATGGGTAAGTAACTGCCCAGTGACGGATGTGGCCCAGAGTGGGGAGATGCCCCAGAAGGGGAGGATCCCTGGCCTGGGGAGCTCAGGCAGCACTGGCTGGTTTGACCCCTAATGCTGCTCTTGTAAGTCCCCCCTCCTGCCCATTCCTGCTGGGCACCTACCCATAGACCCTCACTGGCTAGGGAGTCTTCCTTGCTGCAAAGCCAACGTTCCATCTTCTCCACAGAGCTCAGAAACAGCTGAGAACAAAGGAAAAGGCAAGAGACAGTCGGCGGAGGGTCCAGCCACTGCAGTTGGAGTGACCGTTCCAGTGGCACAGGTTGGGGAACCAGGGTCCTGGAAGGCAAGAATGCTGAGTGGTGGGGAAGTCCCTGGCACAGCAGCCCCTCCAGTCTTAGCCTTGACCAGAGGCTGTGGGGTCAGCGCAGGCCCTGTTGCGGGGGGCAAGATGCAGGCTAGGGATGGGACTGTGCCTGCCTGTAGCTCCAGGGCCTGCTGCAGCTGTAGCTGATGCTCCTGCCAGGCCCCTTCCAGGCTGCTCAGCTCCTGTTCTAAGCCAGCTAGCGCCTGGCGAATGTCGGAGCTGGAGGGGTGCCCCGCTGTGAGCAGTCGCTGCCCAGTGCTTCGGGCCAGGCTGATGCTGTCTGTCCAGGAGTCCAGCTCGGCCTGAAACAGGACTGGGCTCAGATCACTGGGGGCTGGAAGCAGCCCAGCAGGCAGGAGAGACGTGGGGAAGCAGCTGAGGAGTGGGAGGCTGGAGGAGATAGGCAGGGCAGGACACTCAGGAGGCCCAAGAGCAAGGAGATGAGAGGAAGAGGAGGGCAGGGCGGAGGTGAGAGCCTGAGAAAGGCTTGGGCCAGCTGCCCGTTCACCTTGCGCTCCTGATGCTCTTCTAACATACGCCGGGCTTCCACAGGGCTGTGAGGAGCGGGGCTCGTGTCCATCTGAGCCCGCAGCTTCTGGGCGCTGACCAGCAATTCCTGCAGCATTGCCTGGAGTTTCTGAGCTTGGTGCAAGGCATCCAGTGCCTCCCTCCTGCCCACAGCGCTCATCAGCTAGTCGTCAGGCCTTCGAACCCCTCTCCCCCGTGCCCACTCGTGTCTTCTGTCCCTTAATCCCCTCAACCACAGGAGGGCCCACGGGCTGGGAGTTACTGGGAGGACAGTACAGTTATTTGAAGGGTGAAGAAGGAATCCTAGGGGAACACAGGGGCTGAGGGGAGGTGTGGGGACTGAGATGCTGGAGGATGGCTCAGTGAGGGCAAGGCCTGAGGGTTCATACCGCTTCTGGGCCCTGCTCTGGAGCTGCCACCAGCTCTCGGCCACCTCCTGCTGCCTGTGCCTGAGGCCGTGGGCTGCCTCAGGGCTTCTCTGGCAGAGGCGGCCCACTTCACGCTCTACAGACTGTGGGGGAAGCCGGGGTCAGAGGCTGGGGCACAGGAGCTCTGGGCTACCCTGCCATCCCAAAGCCCCTCCTCCCCGCTTCTGCCCAGGGTCCCACTGAGGAGGTGCCCTGGGCCCGGCTCCATAGCCAGCTGCGCACCTCCACCTGGGCCTGGATGGGGTGCACTTCCCGCTCCAGCTCCTCGTGTTTCCGCAGCAGCCTCTGCACGCTCTCCAGATCTTTCCCACAGTCCAGGGCCTGGATCAGGGCTTCCTGGAGGAGGGCACGGCCAGTTACCTGCTGGGCCTTTGCTTCGGCTCCTTCTTCCTGGCAAAGGGCCCAACCAGTGGCTTCTGTGTGCACAGCAAGTCCCCAGCGTGATTTCCTGGCCCCGGCTTTGAGGGCCACAGGTCTCTTCCTTATGTGAGGGGGACGATTCTGAGGAGCAACTCTGGATTTGGAGTCTCCTCTGAGGGAAGAACCTCATGTGTGTGCTGCTTCCCTGTACACTGTCTCACTCATTTGCCATTTTTTCCCCTGTATACCACATAAGAGAAATAGATGTTTGGTGTGTGTATGTGTAAGGGGACGGGTGTGGGGTGAGGAGGAGACGCTGAGATGCTGAAATAGTCACACTGAAGGCAGGCGCTGATTATCCACCACATCCAGGCATATGTCCTATCCCTTGAGGAACGAGAAAGAAAATAGATCAAGGATGGACAGACAGGCCTGTGCCGTCATTTGAGGGCAGGAGCCAGTGGAGGAAACAGCCAGGCGTGCCCAGCACAGGCAGCAGCACCTGTTTCACACGAGGGCTTCCTAGACCGGGTTCTAACTCTGCCAGATTCCAGCCCGGGGCTCTGTGGTTGTGTACGCAGTCCCAGGGCAAACCTCCCGAGGGTTTGGGCTTCCTCAGGGATGGGAGGAAACAAAGAGATACAGGCCTCTGGACTTGCCATGTATCTGGGGACCAGGATCTGGGGGAGAAAGGAGATAGGGGAGCCCCCACTGAGCTTGCAGTGGGTGCTTCTATGGTCCTGAGTTGATCCGGAGGACCAGCCCATCAGATGTCCCTGGTGCAGACCTGCTGGGACCCACCTCCAAGTACCCAGCTGAATGGGAGAGGCCAGTGAGGGGGAAGACGCATGGGAGACTCTAGGCAGCGCCCCATCCCCTGACTGCATTTGCTCACAGCCCCTGCCGGGACCTCTTTCCAGCACGTACCTTCTCCTGAATCCTCTCGGTGACATTGTCCAGCTCTCGGGACAATGCGTGTATCTCCAGGGCCCCTTCGAGCTGCTGCTGGTACCGGAGCAGGTTGTCATGGAAACTCGCCCACCTGGCCAAGGGGTGGTGGTGTCATGTGGAGCCTGAAGTGGCCTTCCACCCCTCTCCCGGCCTCTTGGTTCTCCACAGCCTGGGACTGGCCTGTTGTTGAGCTGGCTTCGCCGCTGGCAGATGATCTTGACTTCCTCAGGGTCCCGGTTCTTAAGCTGCAGTGACAAGTCACTGATGCTCCTGATGCGGGCATCACCCACTGTGTCCTGCAGGGGAGGTACGGGTGAGGGCATTGGCACCCCCCACACAGAGCCCCTTCTTCCCACCTCAGTGGGCACTGGGAACATGCCTGGGCCCCGGAGCAAGAGGAACAGCGTATTTGGGCAGTGGGAGGAACTGCCTCCTGCCTCCTCTACTGTGGCAGGTGCCTGAGGTCACACCGTCCAGGTGAAGTGAGCAAGATCACCTTGGAGCCTGCAGCCCCAGAGTCATCTCTAAGGCCAGAAAAGGGAATCCCTGTGTTGGGTACCACGTAGGAGGGGGAGAGTGGGCACATGCTCACTAACAGAAACTCTTGAGATGGAGTCTCCCTCTATTGCACTGTTGTTGCAGTGGCACAATCTCAGCTCACTGCAACCTCCACCTCCCCAGTTCAAGTGATTCTCCTACCTCAGCTTCCCGAGTAGCCGGCACTACAGGTGCCTGCCACCAAGCCTGGCTAAGTTTTGTATTTTTCGTAGAGACGGGGTTTCACCATGTTGGCCAGGCTTGTCTCAAACTCCTGACCTCAAGTGATCTGCCCTGGGATTACAAGTGTGAGCCACTGTGCCCAGCCACAGAAACTTTTAAAATGAAAATTCAGCTTCTTGGATGAGGAGAAGCAAAGGGAGGTTGTGGAATGGAACAGTGAGCTCTGGCTTCCTGGGGTTTGGGTGTCCCCACCCCAGGACTCCTCTGAGCGGAGGCTGGTGCTGCTTGGACACTGGGCAGGGTTTAAAGGTGCACAGGGAGGGGGTCCACCGCAGGGTGCGATTGCAGGTCTCCTGCCTCTGGCATCTGTAGAGCTTGTTTAAATTTCCAAAGCACTTTCCTATGAAGTGCCTCATGCAAGGGAGGCAGGGAAGGACATTCCCCTCCTTTTATAGATGCCGGAGCAGAGCTCAGAGGCTAATGTGGCTCCTCTGTGGCAGAGCCAGGATTCAAGCCCAGCTCCTTTAGAGTCTAGCTCTCTTCCTACTACAGCATCTGGCACAGCGTCTGTGAAATTCCACCATTAGCAAGGGATGTCTTAGGTTTAAGCACTGCCGCCTCTTAAAAAGTAATACATACATGTACCAGGGGACAAGGTTAGCACATTTGGTCTTTAATACCTGATTGTCAATACATTTGCCATTTTTTCCCCTGTATACCACATAAGAGAAATAGATGTTTGGTGTGTGTATGTGTAAGGGGACGGGTGTGGGGTGAGGAGGAGACGCTGAGACACTGAAATAGTCACACTGAAGGCGGGCGCTGATTATCCACCACATCCAGGCATATGTCCTATCTTTTTAAGAATTTTTGAAATAATTGTAGATGCCCAGGAAATTGCAAAAGTCCTGCAGAGAGGTCTATGTGCCCTTCCCCAGCTTCCCTTACAGCAGCATCCTATATAACGACAACATTAAAATGACAAAGCTGACGTTGGTATAATACTACCAACTAGACCAGACTTCATTCAGATTTTATCAGTTTTTGCAAGTATGCATCTGTGCGTGGCAGTGGGGGATAGGTCTATGCAGTTTTATCACAGCTAGAGATTCACGTACCTGCCACCACACATGTGCTCTCTTACCTCTGAGGTGGGTCCTACCCCCATTCTAAAGAGGAAGGAGTGAAGGCGGGTGAGAGGAGGGAGCCTGCCCAAGGGCATGGGAGGAGCAGGCATGGAGCCCACGCCCTGCTCTACAGCCCACACTCTTCACCTGCTCTCAACTGGATTTTCAGTGGGGGACGCGTGGCCAACCTCTACCCAGCAAGGCCCCCTCACCCCGGCCGAGGCTCCTCGGAACTCGCGGAGCCGCCGTCGGAGCTGCAGACAGTGCTCCAGGTCCTGGCCCAGGTCACCAACATTTATCTTCACCTCCTGTGAAGGCCAAGGGTGGGGAGGGAGCGCTCTGAGCACCAGCCCAGGCTCCTGGCACCGGTTGTTGGGGATCCCTCCTGTCAAGGGAGGGCTCCTCCCCCCATCTCTCAGCCCCCACCCAGCTGGGGCTACACCTTCTCCTGGATCCAGGCCTCTGCGAGGTCCACTCTCTGCAGGAACTCCAGGAAGTTCCGCCTGTCCTCCAGCTCCTGGCTCCTGAGGGCCACTGCCTGCCTCAGGTCCGCCCAGTGTTTCCACAGGCCCTGCAGCCGCTGGGAGACCTCTCCCGCTCGAGGGTGACTCTGTGCCAGGAGAGCCTCTCCCTTCTGGAGGGAGAGAGGGGACACAGGACATCTTGCCTGCCGCCCTTCCTCCTAAGACCGACATCGCCCCTGGGCCACACTTTGGGGCAGGCATGGGGCTGAGGGCCCGGTTGTTACCTTGGCAACAGAGGTCATGACCTCCTCATGGGCCTGGACTTCAGCCTCAAAGGCCTGGTGTTTCAGCAGGGGCTTCAGCTTATCTCTCAGGTCCCCAGGAGGGATCGGCTCCTTCAGCTGCTGGGCCCACGCCTGGATCCAGTCCTCAGCCTGGTGGGGGTGGGACATGAATGCTGCGATGTTCTGCAGCCTCAGGCCCCAGACACCACAGGCCTAGCCCCCAGTCATTCCCAGGAGGCTGGCCTCAGGGGTGGGGCGGGCAGCACCTGGTAAATGAGCCCTGAAGGTTCCAGCTCCGGAAGGTTCCAGCTCTGGAAGATTCCAGCTCCGGAAGGTTGCCGCAGGAGGCAGCTGGGCAGGGCCTTGGGTGGGCTTTCATTTTGGAGGTGTGGCCCCTACTCCTGGGGCCCTGGGCTGCTCTGCTCCCTTCCCCACCTCTCTTGCCCTGGACCTGCTAGAGCTCGGGATGCTGGTGGGGTCTCCACACAAAGGGGCTTAGATCCCATGTTCTGGGCTCCAGCGCAGCCTCTGGGAAAGCCATCCACCCCCTGAACCTGTTTCCGCCTCACAGTGTTGTGGTGTGAAGGCGGCTGAAAACTGTCGAGTGTGGTTCCAGTGGAAGGCCCTGGGCTGGGGGTGCCCTCTGACCTGGGTTGCGGCCTGGGTGAAGCTGACCATCAGCAGGGAGGCATGCAGGGCGTGTCCCCGGCTCTCCGCCAGCTCCTTCACTCTCACCCGGCGCTGCAGCAGGATGGGAAGTCGGTCCCGCACCCGGGGGCGCCGGAGCGTCTTCAGCCGCTCACGCAGGGCTGCTTCCTGTGGGGCAGGGGCACAGCTGCTGCTCTCCGACCCTGGGCTGGGTGGGAGCCCAGTCCTTTCTTCGAGGGCCCCGGAGCCCTTTCCTCAGCCCCGCATGGCTGAGAGGTGTCTGATCCTCCCAGCCACAAGCCAGACCAGTCTGCTTCCCAAGGACCACGTGGTGTGGACAGAGCCGAATGCCCCGTGTGGGTCTCTGCAGTGTGGCCCATCTCCCCCGGGCCCTCTTTTTGAGCCACACATACAACTTGCTCAGTCAACCCCAACCAGGCCCCCAGCCTCGCAGGCTCATCAGCACCGCCTCTGGGAATGCATCAAGCGTCCTGTGACCCCCTTCAGGACTTTCTCCCCACCCCCACACTCTGACCATGCCCAGGCCTCCTGAGTCCATTACTTTCTTGTCCTGGGCAGTCAGAACCTTCAGGAAGACCTCGTGATTGCGAATCAACTGCTCTACCTCTTCCACCGAGCTCCCCAAGGCACTGGTTTTCAGGGAGACCTGGATCCACAGAAAAGTCAAAGAGGCCACCAAGGCTTCCAGCCAGCCAGCCCCTCCAGCTGCAGCCTGTGCCCATGGGCACTCTGGGTATGGCAGGGCCTTAGGAGTGCCCACTGAGCTTGGCGTGGAGCTGTGAGGAGGAGTGGGAGCCCAGGTTGGGAGGCTGCGACACCTCAACCTCTGCACCATGTGGGGAGCATGACCAGCCTCTGGCCAACTTCCTCGGGGCTCAGTCTGGGATATGGGCTGGGGATGTCAATGGACGCTCAGGGGCCTCAGCGCTTCACCGTGGCCACCTGGAAGGACTTGTGCACAGCTGCCCCGTACTAGAGAAAAAGCCAGAGAGGCTGAGCGGAGAGGGGAATGGAAAGGAGGAGCAGGAGGCTGTGCAGAGTGTGAGGGCAGGAGGGGACCTGCCTCCTGGGCCGCGAGGATCTCCTCTAGGCGGCTGCACTCTCTGAGGAAGAGCTGCTCCTGCTGCTCGGCCTGCAGCCTCTCTTGCTTCTGTGCCCAGGCCTGATACACCTGGTCCCGCTGGTCCTGCAGGGCTCGAAGCTCTTCCTGGACCTGGGGATGGACACATGAGGAGCCTCAGCTGGGGAGGGTGGTGTGGGAGAGGTGAGGACGAGGTGAGGACTGGACCCCGAGGGAAGCTCCTGAGGAGAGGCCAGCACGGCACAGTAGGACAGGGCACCAGGTGGCCAGGCACAGGCTAGGTCAGCTAAGGTATGTGGGGACACCAGGAGAGGGGGCCCACCTCCTTGGTGGATGTCCCTGCAGCCAGGAGTGCCTGCTGGCCCAGCTGGGCGGCCTGCTGCCACAGCTTCTCCCGGGCCTCCAGCTCCGCCCGGAGCCACTGGTGGGCACTGAGCTTCAGCGGGCCACTGCTAGGCTCTTGCGAACTCTCCTCCACCTGCAGGTCCTGGCGCACACGGGCTGCCCAGGAGGCGTAGTCGCGCACCTGATCCCGGGGACACGGAGGGAGAGCTGGGTGAGGGCTGGGCTGGGCAGCAGGAAACCAGGTGCTGAGGCAACTGCAGCCCACCTGAGTCCGCTCACACAGCCCGAGCCAACCTGGGTCAGGGCCTCGGGTGAGACACGTGTGGCCCTTTGTCACTTGGTTTCTCCGTTCTCATCCAACCCAATCCTCCCAGAACCACGAACCCCCCACATGAGCCAGACCCTCACCATGACACATCTCTGCCCTTTGCTCCTCCTGCCTTCCCATCTCTACAGAGCTCACCTGGATGAGGCCATGAGAGGACTGGTGGCTAGCAAGATCAGCCCATCAAGACTGCTTGATGGGGAAAGAACGTTCACCTGCTCTTCAAGGGCCCCTTGGCTGCCTTTGCCTGGTGAAGCCTTCCCTGGTATTTGACATTGCACTGCTCTCCTTGTTCTCTGAATTACTAATTTAACCCTTACAGACTGTCTTCTGCTGATTTGTGTACAACTATACAAGATTGGTGCTGGAGGGACTTCAGGCCCTTGTCTAAATATCTCATTGCATGGAGGAAGGAAGGGTAAACGGCACAGAGTCTTGTAAACTCCAAGTGCATGACAAACCCAGGGTTAAGTGCCTTGCTCAAGCTCACACTGCCAGCAAAGCAGCAGAGTTGGGTCCCTAAACTCAAGCCTTTTTGCAGTGTCAGTTTGGGCCTCCTGGTCTGCCAGGTCCCAGGACAGGGGGATGCCGGGGACACCCCGTGGCCAGGACCTACTGTCCCAGTCTGATTCTCTGGGTTTCGGGCTCCATGAGGGCAGCAGTTCCACTTCCCAGAGCTTCTGTATTGCCCTCCTCTCTCCACCCGTGTCTTCAGCAGGGAGCTGAAGACAGACATTCAATAGATACTGGCTGATCCAGAGGTCACTGTCTAACATCTGGGTCTCCAGTTATGAGCCTTCCTGGGCAGTTCTTACTCCCAGCCCTGGCTGGGACCCCGCATGACTGCCCTGCCACTCACCTTGCTGGCACTGACCCAGACCCTAAGGTGTCACTGCTACGCCCATGTGCTCAGCCCCTGACCAGCCAGACTGACATCCCGTGTGCTCGTGCTCTCCCACCCGAGTCCATGCTTGTTCTCCCTCTGGGGCTGGAGGGCCTTACGCGTGCATGCCCGCGCGTGGTGCAGCACACACACATGCGCACACACGCCACTCAACGGGCGGAGCCCTCACCGCTGTGCGGAAGCGGGCCAGGAGGCGTGCCCGCTCCAGCTGGGCCCTGCGCTGCTCCACGCGTCGCTGCAGCACTGCCCACGCCTGCGTCACAGCTTGCTGCCTCTGCTGCACCGCATGGGCCTGAGGCCCCGGACACAGCTTCTGCACCCTGCCTGCAGTCTCCAGCAGTTCCTGCAGCTGTGGGAGGGGCAGGGAACAGGGAGGCAAGGGTCATGTCCTCCTGATTATCCCGCAGATGTATCCCTTGCCTGGGAACTCTGGCCCCCTTGGGCCATGTCCTGCCATGCACAGTAGGCCCATGGGAGGCCCTGAGGGACAGTGAAAAATCTGGAGGAACAGGCAGGCCAGCCTGAGGGGGCTGCAGGGGCCTGGGTCAGAGAGGCAGCCAGCTGGGCTCACCTGCCGCTCGGTGCCCACGAGTTCTCGCTCCAGCCCCTGGTGGCTTCTCAGCTGGGCCTCCAGCCCAGGCAGGTCTCGTGCCACATTGTTGGGGAGGCTCGTGGCTTTCTCCTGAGGAAGGGAGAATGCCGAGGAGATGAGGGATGGAGGGTGGGCACTGAGCCTGGAGTGTATCCGCTTCTAGCCACCCCTCCGGCTCACACCTGGACCTGGGTGAGGACTTCCAAGAGATCTCTGTGAACTCTGAGGGTGGTCTCGGCGTCTTGGAGCGCGTGGCCTCGGGCCTGGGTCAGCTCCCACAGCTCCGACCAGGCGGCCCTGCCCACGGTGTGTGGAAGACCAGCAGGGGATCAGCTGCCAGGCCATCTCATTCCTCCCTCCCGCTAGGTCTGGTCAGCCCCCTCCTCTCTGACTTGTATCGGGACTTGCCCAAAGCTCCTCCTTCTTAAAACCTCTCCCGCCTGTGGCCCTGCCTACGCGCCTTCTTCCTGGGAGCCTGTCTTCTAGCTTTACCATGAATTCAGTGCTTTGCTGCTGTAATGCTCGGCACTGAATGGTATCCGTGCTCTGTGATACTCCTTACATCCTGTGCTTTGACTCATAGTGCGTCGCCCGGGTTATGATCACAGATGCTTTGTGGGCAGAGGCCACATCTCTCCGTTCCTTGCTAACTCTGCAACTCGCTGAGCTCCTAAGGCTTCTGCCAGGCCAGGCTCTGGGCTAGGGGTTATGAACAAGTCATGACCTTGCCTCAAAGCTCACAGGCTGGGAGTGGATCCAAATCAGCCAAGTGGACAACCAGGAACGACATGAGGCATGGGCTGTCCCGAGTGAGCATAGGAGCTGGGGCAGCTCAGGGGAAGGCCCTGATGTCTGGCCCCACCATCTTCCCACAGCTCCTGCTCTCAATCCTGGGAGCAGGACTCTGACCTGCACACCCAGCCTCACCTCCCTTCACAGACCAGAGCCTGTGGTGGGCTCAGCTTCTCTGGAGCTAGGCCCCCTGCAGAGCCCTGTGGGCAGCCAGGGCCAGCGTGGCCCTCACAGCATGCCATTCTCTCTTACCACTCCGGGCCCTGCCTGCCCAGCTCCTTCCCCCAAACCCCATGCTGGCCTGGCCCTTTGGGTACTCACTGCAGATCCTGCTGCCTCTGACGGACCATGGGGCCAGCACTGTGCCCATGCTGTAGCAGCCTCTCCGCCAGCAGCCGGCAGGCGGCCACCCGCTGGCTGCCCATCTCCACTTGGTGCCGAAACTTTGCAAACTTGGTGCAGAGGTGCTGAGAAGAGGGGAGTGGGTGACAGGGTAGCCCCCGGCTGGTTAGGCGGCAAGCAGCCTGGGAATCAAGGCACCTCAGTGCCCAACTGGGTGATGTGGGCTTGGACGGCCACAGCGTCTGCCCGCACCACTCAGGACGCCCCACCTCAGCCAGGGCTCACGGCTCTGCCGCCACCTTCTCCCTCCGCCCCGCCAGGGCCAGCTTCCCCACCCCACAGGCTCTGCCCCAGGGCACCCTCCTTAACCCTGGCCCTCTTCTCACCAGGGCGTGCTCGGGATCCTCCCCCAGGCTCTCCCCTCTTTTGGCTGCCTGCTTCTGGCTTGCCAGCCAGCTCTGCAGGTCCTCGGCCTCCCTCAGGAACTCGTGCAGCCTCAGGGTCCCCTCCAGTTCCCGGTCCCTGTGGTGACAACCCGTGGTTCCCCAGAAGTGAGTTGCCCACCCCCCTGGGGGCCAGTCGGGCCAGCCAGAGGGGCCAATCTGAAAACTGGGGTTACTCATGGTCTCTGTGCAAGCCTGCAGCTCACAATTCACGGAGTAGCAGACACAGCAGGGCGGGTGTAGGGGCAGAGGAGGGTGTGGATGTGGGGAGATGGACAGCAGGGAGTTGTGGGGCCTCACTGAAGAATTTATGGAAAGAGGTGAGCAACACACACCCTTCTCCCAACGCATCTCTACAGCCTGGGGTCATGGGTTCTGATTGACTTTGGGCCATGGCATGGGAGCAGTCAGCTGTGGCTAGGCCTTCTGTACCCACTGATGAGAGGGGTTACAGTGCCCTCACCGTGTGGCCGCCAACTCCTGCAGTGCCCGCAGCTGCTCCCGGAGCCTCTCCCGCACCACACGCTGCTGCTCAGGCACTTCGGGACCAGTGAGGGTTTGGGCCCTCTGGTCAAGCTCCTCCATGGAGCTCCAGTAAATGGCTAGTTCCTCCCGTAGGGCCTGTGATGCACGAGGACCCATGCCAGGCTCAGCTGGGTGACTCATCCATCCACCTGTCCGTCCCCCACCCATCCAGTCACCAATCCTCATCCATTCACCCACCACTCACACACCCATCCATCTACCTCAACTCATCCATCCAGCCACCCAGCATCCATCTACCCATTACTGATGGAGTAAGTACTTATTGTTCCATAAAGTGAACACCTGGTCTGTACCCACTGAGGGCTCATTATTTAGCAGGGAAAGGTGAATGCTGGCTGATCTGGGCCAAGGAAGGGAGGGCACAGGAGGCATTAGACTGGACCCCAACATCCATGTGTAAGAGAGAGGCAGAGTTAAACAAGCTGTCCAGTATAGCCGGGAGACGGGTGCTCCATAAGGCCAAGGCTACAGGCCTTTAGAAAGACCTTCTCTGAAGGTCCTGTCGCAGAACACACTGGAACTGGGGCTGTGCAGAAAACATGCCCAGACAGGAGGACAGTTCAGTGACAGCAGGAACCGGGACTGCCGTGGGCTCCAGGCTTTGAAGCTTGTGTGGTTCTGGGAGTCCAAATTCAGGAGTGAGGAAAGGGACTTCGAGACCTCCCTCCCTTCAGCCAGGGGATGTTTGTGGGAGGAGGTCAGCTTCAGGAAGGGCATTTGGTTAACTCAAAGCTTGACAGGTAAAGCCTGGGAGGAAGACACCTGTGGGAGATGTGGAGCGGGCTGGGCAGGTGACCTTGACAGAGGAGAAAAGTGCCAGGGGTGGGGTAGAGAGGAAGCAAGAGGAGGAGGAGAAACCCCAAGGCCACAGGGAGAGGCAAGACTTGTAAGAAGATGAAGGGAGAAAGCGTGTACATCACAGTGCCCAGGTCGCCTTGGAAGAAGGGGCACTGTGGGATCTGGGTAGGCAGTGGGGATGGGGCTGTCTGTGTCTCCAGGAAGCAAGACCAGGGCTCCGTGCCTCTGAGAGAGGGAGGGTGACAGCCCTCTCCCCGTGGTCCATGATCACTCAGACCACACTGTTAGGGAGGCTCAGGACGTGGTACCTGGTGCTTCTTAATGAGACTGAGAGTGGCTGCCTCGTCTCTGCCATAGTCCTGACTGCTCACCAGCGGCTGCTTCTCCTCCACCCAGACCTCCAGCTCTGACACATCCAGAAAGTACTGCCAAGAGTGGGGCCAACTCACCTGGAGGATCTCAGACAGGACCCTCCGTCAGCCCTGGAGACATCTGCCCCTGCTCTCCAGCATCAAAGGGGCTTCTGTGCCCATAGGGGCACCCATCAGCTCCCAGCCCAGAGCCCCCACCACTGACCCGCCTCCCTGAGAGTCCCACAGGTGGCCCCTCAAGGAGCCCTGACTTCTGCCTCTTCCCCCAACCCCACCTCTCTGCATCCTACCTGCTGGAAAGCGACAGCCTGCTGCAGACACTGGGCCCGCGCCTCACATGCCCTCTCCAGCTCTGCCCAGTGGCCTTCCAGCTCCTGGCACTGCTCCACGATGTGTTGGGCTTGGGGGTGCCCCGAGGCTGCCAGGCTCCACCCAGAACTCAGCACCCGTTGCACCTGCCCCTGGTGAGCTTTTACCTCCACCTGAAGCTCCTGCCACAGAGTGGCTTGAGAGGCTGCTGCTCTTAACCCAGGGGTGTCCAGAGCAGAGCCATGGATGTGGCTCCAGGCCCCAATCACGGCAAGACCCCCAGGGTCAAAATAGCTGGGGCAGAGATTCGGAAATTGGGATACCCAGTGGGGAGGGCTTAGAGGCCAGGACACCTGAGCAGGGGCAGAGGGTTTCTAAGGTCTGGGAAGCGGATGTCCGTAATCCCGTAGGAAGAAGAGGGCTATTACCTTGTGCTTGCGGTGAAGGCTCTGGGCACCATTCAAGCACTCGTTATAGCTGGTGGGGCTGCCATGGGGCATGTGCTCGGCTACCCAAGAGAGCTCCATGTTGCTCAGGTGGCAGAACTGGTGCAGCTCCACTGAGGCCTGCAGCTGCAGGCCCCAGATGGCCAGACGCCCCTGCAGAAGCTCCAGCCTAGGAGGAGGAGGAAGAGATGGGAGAGGTTGGGAACAGAGTGAGGACAAGGCTCCTGGTTCTTTCCTTGGCCAAGCCAGGGCCCGTGAAGAACAAGACCAGGGAACAGAGCAAAGCTCCATCTGACAAAGGGAGGCAGTGGAAGGGCACTAGGTCCCACCTGATGGCCTAGATGACTCGCCTGACAGCACTGTGGGGATCCTGCTAAGGATGCATAATGGAGTGTCCGACCCTCCCATCCCAGAATGACTCTACTCATAAGGGAGGAGGTCTGGACACCCCGGTCCTGTGGGTGCCATCTTGCGGGACCTTAAATTCACATGGAAGAGTGACACACAGGTGGGTGGGAGGACAGGCCCCACCTCTGGAGGTGCTTCTGGGTCTCTTCCAGGATGGCCGGGGAGGTGGCTGCGCCATGGGCCTTGGAGGCGAGGGCAGCCATCTTGGCGGCCAGGGTCTGGCTCTCACTCTCCAGCTGGTGGTGCCGTTTCTGCAGCCTCTGGCTGGAGCGCAGGTCCTGCCCTGTTTCCGAGCTCTGCAGGGCCCCTTCAAGCTGCTCCAGCTGCTCCTTTGCATCCTGGGAGGGGACGCGAGGAGCTGCATTAGGTTCTCTGTGTACAGCACAGCAAGTGGCCTTCCCAGGCTCTGGGACTGTAGGACTTTTAGGACCAGATTCACCAGGGACCTCTGTCCCCACCACTGCCAACCCCCAGCCAGAAGTGCCCACTCTTCCCCTGTTCCCTCACGCTTCTTCCTCCCTGGGGGACTCAAATGGTGCTGACCACACGCTGGGCACACAGGAGAGAATCCTGCATTGGCTGACTGAGCAGAAAGCCACGCTCAGCTTGTCCTAGGCCAGAGGCCTCCAAAGGCTGCAGAGCCAGGGTCAGCAGAACACCCAGACTTCTCCCTCCCCATTCTCTCCAGCCCAGCCCAGCCCAGCCTCCGTCTCCCTCTTGTGCCCTGTCCCTCTTCCCAGTGGACCTGCAGCTGCCTCAGGAGCTGCTCCTGCTGTCCAGCCTGCCGGAGCTCGTCCCCACGCTCAGTCATCTTGCAGTTCAAGGCTTCCCACTTGCTCCTCAGGCCTTGAAGCCTGGTCTGTATGTCCTCCTGGCCACAGAGCCTCCTACTCAACAGCTCTCTCCCAACCTGGAGTGGAGACAAAGGTCCAGGGAGTTTGGCTGAGCTGCTGGTACCACCAGTGGCCGCAGCAGGCTGGACCTGGGTGGCAGTGGAGGTGAGGGGGTGGCCACAGCTGCACTCCACGGGCTGCCTGGAAGAAAGCAGTTCATGTGGCCCCAAAACTACAGGTAGGAGGGCTTTCCTCTGACCCCTGCAAATAGAGTTGGTGGCTGGGGAGAGCCATGTTCTGGGAGAGGTGGTCGGCTCTGGGACTTGCCATGGAGAGTTGTGGGGGAAGGGATGGATGGCGGCAGCTTTGGGGCTGGTTTGGGTGTCAAGGGGATGCCAGCAGCATCAAGGAGGCTTGTGTGGGGAGGTTCTAGGTTCATGCTGAGGCTGATTCTTCCTTCAAAGACTCTTCCATGAAAACAGGTGGTGTGGTAGGGTTGGGAATTTGAAGACGAGGAGGCTCTGCACCCTCTGTCCCGTGTCCCCCACCTGCTGCAGGGCCTCCACATGTCTGCGGGTGGCGAGCAGCTCGCTCTCAGCTGCTTCGTGCCGCTTGAGTGTCTGCAGGATGTTTCTGCACACTCCGGAGGGCTCATGAGCTGCCATCAACCCCTTCTCTTCCATCCACTGCATCAGCTCTGCCACATCCCACTTCCACTCCTGCCAAGAACCGGGCGAGAGTGGGTCTCTGAGCACGGGGGGTGGGGGCTGGTGCCTAGCCCTGCATCTGAGGGTGGTGCAGCCACAGTCCCCGTTTTCCTCATCAGGAAAAACCTGAGCTGTGTTGCCTGCCTCACAGAAGGTGTTGAGAGGATGAATGACACAGCGCGTGAGGAAAGTGCTCTGTAGGCTGCACAGAGCTCTGTACGGTCTCAGGCTTTCTTTTTAGGGAGGCCTCATGCACCCTGGGTCCAGCCCCTCACCTGGAGCTGGAGGGAAGCCAGCAGCTGCCTCCTCCTCTGCTCACTCCTCCCCTGGAGCCTGGTCCACTGTGCCTGGACACTCTGCAGCTGCTCTCTGACCCTGGAGGGCCGGGGCAGTTGGAGGAGGGCATGGGAGAGGACTCCTACCCCAGCACGAGGTGCATTCTCCCCCCACCCCCCACTCTCCCAGCCCCAGGGCGACCATCTGTGCAGGCTGAGAAAGGGTCATCTGCAGGTGCTGCAGACTGAGGCCAGGCTCACGTGTGTGCAGCTGGGTGCTGGCTCTGAACCAGCTTCTCGCCGTGTGCCCGCAGAGCCTCTGCCCGAGGCCCCAGGGTGCTCAGGAGCTGCCCAAACTCCCGGTGCTGCTGCAGCAGGCTCAGGGCCTCCCTCACGTCCTCCTGGGAGTGCAGAGACCTGAGGTCATGCCTGGGAGAATGGGGGTCAGGACCATCTCACCCGCCACTGCCCCAGGGGCGTCCTGCCCAGCCTGGCTTCTGGACTCAAGGGGATGAGCTCCCTCCAGTGATGGGGAGTGACAGCCTAGCTCCACATTCCTGCTCCATACCCCAAGGTTGTCCAGGTGCAGCCAGGCCTGGTGGTTGGCACAGGTGGCAGTGAAACCATCCACTTCTCGGCCAAACTTCTGCAGCTCCAGCCCCTCTTGCAGCCACTGCTGCCTCTGCTGCCACACAGCCTTCAGCTCCTGGCCCTGCTGCCCCAGGAGCCTCAGAGTGTTGGCCACCTCTTGGGAGTCTGAGAAGTCCAAGCCTGCCATGGGCTGGCTCTGAGCGTCCAGCTGCTGCAGCCTGACCAGGATGACAGGCAGAGTCAAACCCCAGCAGGCCCCCTCGTCAGCCTCCTTCTCCTCTCACCTCCAGGGTTCATGCATCGTGGAGCATGAATGAGACACTGAATGTGATAGGCCCAGCAGAGTGCTTAGGATGCAGGGGTTCCCAAGCCCCCGTCGGCTCCAGTCAGCCGTCCTTAAGTGTGGACTGCCAACGGCCGATGCCCGGCCTAGAGGACATGCGGAGGCAGCACAGTGTGAGAGAGAAAAATCACGCAAGCCACACAAGCACCTGACCGCAGGGCCACTGCAAGCCCCCATGGAGGCTTTGAACAATTAGAAAAGGTGCCCCTTTCAGCGGGTGGCTTGGGAACAGGTAACACCCTTGTGTGAATTAGAGCAAGGTTCCACTTCCTCTGAGCCGCTGCAGAACCAGGTACTGGAGTGGCAAGCTGAGGACCAGATGCATTTCAGTGCCCACTTGACCACCTGATCAAGCGCCCTCAGGTGGGGCATAGCCTGTGGACTGTCCCTGGTGGCCTTGCCTGCCTGCCAGCCCATAACATCGTCCCTGTAGGAGGACAGGCACCACCTTACTAAGGAGGTGGGGATCTCAGACCCGTGGATGGGTCCTGAGCCATTCCACTTAGGGGCCGCTGGGGTCCGTGTTACCAGGATGGCAGGGGAGGCTAGATGCCCTGACTGAAAGCAACGCATCGGGCCCACCTGGAGGGGGCCCGCCAGGCCTGGGCCTGGGCTGGAGAGAGCCTCCCAGGCAGTTCAGTGTCCTGGGTCTCTCCTCGAAGTGTACAGGCTGCCTGACCCAGTCCTAGATTATATCCTCCTCTGTGTAAACTTGCCTCAAGCACCATGCCAGACACCAACCAGTCTGGGCCCCTCCCTGGGGAAATCACACTACTTCCCCCATGCTCTTTCTGGGCCTGAACCCAGAGCCCAGAGCCCTGGGCCCATCCCAAAGTGCACCCCTTCTGCCCTCCTGTCCTGACCTCTCCTGCCACAGGTGGATCTCCTCCAGCAGGTCTTCGTGCTCCCTCAGCAGCCGCTGAGCCGAGGCCACATCCACCGACACCTCCTTGCTGCGCAGCTGAGCCTGGACACTCTCTGCCCACAGTAGCAGTTGCCGGCTGTCTTGCAGGAAGCTCTGCCGGGCCTGAGTCTCAGCCTGGCGCTGGGCCTGTTGGGCCACTTGTTCCTGTACTTGCTTCAGCAGCCCCTGCAGTGTCTCCACCTGTCCTTGCAGAGGCTGGATCTCTGCGTAGCCTGACTCCTCGACCCTGGGAGACAGGGTGTGCTGCACAGTTAGTGCCCTGTCCTGGGCCTGGTGCCCCAGGCACATGTCCTCTCCCCAGACCTGCATCCCCCAGGGAGAGTGGTGGTGACTCTCAATGCCCACCCCACCCTTGACCTGGGGGCAGCAAGAACATAGGGCTTGCCAGGCACAGTGGTTCAAGCCTGTAATCCCAGCACTTTGGGAGGTCGAGGCAGGCGGATCACGAGGTCAGGAGATCGAGACCATCCTGGCTAACATGGTGAAACCCCGTCTCTACTAAAAATACAAAAATTAGCCAGGCTTGGTGGCGGGCACCTGTAGTCCCAGCTACTCAGGAGGCTGAGGCAGGAGAATGGCATGAACCCGGGAGGCCGAGCTTGCAGTGAGCCGAGATCATGCCACTGCACTCCAGCCTGGGCGACAGAGCAAGACTCCGTCTCAAAAAGAAACAAACAAAAAATAGGGCTCTTCCTGTCCCCAGGAGCATTTTCTCCTGATTATCCCCCCATCTTTGCCACAGCCCCTCCTACCTGTCCTCTCCCCATCCCAATTTCTGTCCCTTCCTCATTCCACTGCTCTGCCCACGACTTCCCATGGTCCTCACTGCCTCCCAGTGCCGCCACTGCGCTGGCCGTACTTTACGACCACCCTTTGGAGGAGGTGGACCCTCCTCTCCAGCACCAGGGTCTTCTTCTGGGCCAGCTGCAGGGCGTGGCGGGTGTCCTCTGAGCTCCCTGGCTGCGGGGCCTCCAGCTGGAGGAGCACGTCTCGCAGCTGGACCTGTGTGGGTCCACACTCCTGCAGAAAACTGCACACTTCCACACTGTGTGCCAGCTGCACGGCCTTCTCCCTCTTCAGGGCCTCCAGCTGCCCCCACCTGGGCAGAGGGTACAAGGTTGTCTCCACCACAGGGACACCTCCCCATCCATCCTGGAGCCTTGGCCAGAGCCTCACATGACAGAAGCTGCCAGACTGGCTGTCCCTTGCCCCTTCCCTGTGCCTCGGACATGTCCAGCCTCTCCACCTGGCATGGCAGGAGGCAGGTGAGTCAGGCCCGGGCTGGGCACTGTGTCCGCCTGCCTCACCACCTGCACTCCTGCCTCGGTCTCACCTCTGGCTCAGTTCCTCCTGCTGTCGTTGGATTTGTGTGGAGTTCCCAGGATATCTCTGCCTCAGTTGCTCAGCAGAGCTGCTGACCTCAGCCCAGAGGCCCTTTCCCACAGCCAAGGCAGTGAGGAAGTTCTAGGGAAAAGGAGGACCCAGGCCTCTTGGGGGACTTTTTCTCTTTCCACACTCCCCTCTAGCCTATGACGGACCTCAGTGGTGCTCTCTGCTACAGGGATGCCCACGCTGCCTGCCCCTGGAAGGACAGCCATCCAAGTCCCTAAGGGCCAGGACGCCCTCGAAATTCAGGCCAGCTCTCTGCTCCCCTCCCCCAGGCAGGACGGTAGTTAAATTGGAAAACTGAGTCACAGCAGCGGACCACAGGGAGGCAGGGGCAAGGCGAGGAGGAGGTGCCAAGCTCCCAGGGCTGTACCTCATATTTGAGCTGCATGACCTCCAGGGTGTCAGCCTGGGGCTGCACCCTTTGGAGCAGTGCTGTCTGCTTCTCCAGCCACAATTGGAGCTCCCCACAGGAACTGCAGAAGCCGAACAGGGCCATGGCCTCCTCCAACCGGGCCCTGCGGAGCTGGGGAGAGGTGGCCCAAGGCTGGGGTGAAGGTCAGGGCCCCCGACAGGGCTCTCAGAGCAGGTCAAAGGGGTGCTCCTCCCCATCCCAGCCCACCAGCAGAGCCCAGGGTCAGGGCCAGAGGGGGTCCCTTCCTCACTGCTGGGCCCCACATCCTCTCTCAGAGGCCTCTTGGCACCATCTGGAGGGAGCTGGCAAGGGCTTAGGGTAGGGTAAAGGGCACTGGCCGTGTGCTCCTGTCTGGTCTTGTCCTGCTGAAACCCCTCAGTGCCAGCCCTGCTCTAAGGTGAAATCCATACCTCTCCCTCCGCCTGCTCCACCCCCACCTGCCTCTCTAGTCTCTCCTCTGGGCATGGCCTCCCCAGTGCTGCAGGCACCCGGGCCTTAGCTTCCTCCACTGGGCCTCCTTCCTACCTTTGCACAGGTCCTGGCCAGCACCCCTGGGTTTACCTGCTTTCTGTTTCTCATTCAAGCCTCAGCTTAAAAGTCCTTCCCTCCAAGGTGCCTTCCCTGACCTCCAGTCTGACCTGGGCTACCTTCTCATGTGATCCCATCACACCTGCATCTAATGAGTTGTCTGACATCTTCTCAGCCATGATAAAAGCTCCTTGAGGACAGGGAACATGTCAGTCACCGCCTTGTCCCCTGGGATCATTGCACAGGAGCTGCTGGCACAGGGTAAGGACTCGAGCATTTCTTGAAAAAGAAGTGTTACCTCCGCCAGGGCCCGCAGACCCTCATAGTCCTGACTCAAGTGGTCCTGTGTCTGGAGTATAGTGTTGGGATCAAAGTCAGGGTCAGGCTCAGCTGGGAGGGCCATCTTCCAGGCATCCCCAGGGCTAGGGTGGCAGGAAGCCTCACTCCAGGGCCCTGGGTTCTTCAGGCTTTCTCCTGGAGGGCTCAGGGCAGAGTTCACCTGTGTGACAGAGGGCAGCGTGTCTAGAGGGGACCCCATCAAGCAGCAGGGGCTTTGTCCAGGCCACCCCTACCTCCGTGCCCTGAGACCTGGAGGCCCTGAGCTGTAGCTCAAAGGGTGTGTGGGACATGGGTCTGGGGGACAGGAAGCTTCCTTGGGGCTGAGGGTCGAGGGGCCAAACGTGAGCACAGGATCTGATGGCTTTGATTTCCACATCGTGTGCTACACACACAGCTTCTTGAAAGAGGGCTGTGAGCCAAGCTATACCTGTTTTAAAGAACTTTGGGGGCTCAATGAACGGAGCAAGGGGTGTCAGAAGGCAGTCTGGGGTAGTGATGAGGCCATCCCAAACCAACAAGGCGGGCTAAGTCAGGAGAGACAGTCACTACTGGCCTGGGTGAAAGTGGAGGGGACCTTCCTGGAGGAAACGTGAAGGTCTGAAAATGTTGGCAACGTGAGCCAGGCCAAGCTGTATTTGGAGGCCCTCGGTTGGCGTGGGCAGACAGGATTCCACTACTTCTGGGCTAGGTCAACAGGTGAGATGCCATGAGGACTGGGATGAGGGACACCCACACCCACGGGAAGGCCACGAATCCCGGGCCAGAGGCCACAAAGGCCCTCCCATTTTTGTCCTCTGTGTGGCCCAGCCGCGGTGGAGCAAGGGAGACCAGGAGCCCTTCCCTGTCCCCGTCCGCACCGTGAACAACGACGCCCGGGCCGAGGCCGCCCGCCCCTGCTCCTCCAGCTGCCGCAGCTCCGCCGCGAAGGCGCGCACGACGCGCTCCAGCCGCACGTGGCGCCGCAGCAGGGTCTCCGCGGCCGCCTGGTCCTGACCGCAGGACGCTCTCTCCAGCGAGGATCGCCGCTCGCGCAGCCACGAAGCCGCCTCCGCCGAGTCCGCGAAGTACTGCGGGAGTGGGTCGGGGGTGGTGTGTGGGTGAAGGGGCGCGGCTGAGCGCGGGCAGGTGCTGGCACCCCCACCCCCGCCTCGCCGGGCCCCGCCCCCACCCCGCCTCCACCCCCCACCCCGCCCCACTACCTGCAGGACCAGCAGGGCTGTCTGCAGCCGTGCGCCCCGCCCCACCACCCGGGTCTGGAGCAGCTGCCACGCTCCCTGAACGGCCTCTGCCCGTTCCCCGGGATCCGGCTGCGTTGGGGGCCTGCGGGCGCTAAGGTCGCGTCCCCTCCGCACGAGATCTACGCACACGGCCTGGTGGCGGTGGACCTCAGCTTCCAGGGCCTAGTGGGGGGCAGAGCACGGGGCTCAGTGAAGGGAGAACAGGGGAGGGGGCCGGGGACCTGAGAGAGAAGGGCGAGGCGCTGGTGACCGGCGGGCGCGCGCAGGGAGCTGACACCTTGTGTTTCTGCAGGGCGCCTGCGATCTGGCTAAGATCCCGGCCCAGGGCCGCATTCCCCACCCGCTGTCCGCACTCCTTCAGCCAGGCTTCCTCCTCCTCACAGTTGCGCAGGAACTCTGCACGCTGCAGGGTCTGTTCCAGCAGGGCCCGCCTGAGGAACAATAGAGGCCACCGAAGGACATGGGGAGTCGTGGGGCATGGGCAGTGGGTTCCCCTCCGGGGTTAGACACTCCCCTTAGACAGGATTTTTCTTTTCCCTGGATGACTCAACAGGTGAGACAGAGGCTTTGGAAGTGAGGGTCAGTGTGGAGAAAACTGCCAGGCCAACAGTACTTTAACCTGGGCAGGAGATAATTTGGGTTACAGAAAAGTTCTGGGAAAGGTGGAAGAGTTGGGGCAGGCTCTTACCGGGCCCTGACAAGAGCCACCAGGCTCTGGTGGAGCTGGGCCAGTGTCCTGGCCTTGGCCTGCAGCACCTCCACACCGGTGCCCAGGGAGGAGTCCAGCTCTGCTGTCTGCTGGGCAAGATGGCTCACATGGGCTCCGTGGGCCGAGACTTGAGCCTCCAGCAGGTCATGCCTCTGCAGCAGCTCCACCACTTCTGCCAGCTGCTGCCCACAGGCGGTGGACCTGGCCGGCCCCTGGCCAGAGATGATGGTCATTGCAGTGGTCCCAAGGTGCTGGGTCCCTCTGAGCACTGGCACTGGGGAAGTCCCCCACCCTGCTGTGTTTCCCAAGGGCCTGCTGGTCCACTGCCCACCTGCAGCTCCTCCAGCTGTTGGGAGGCAGCCTCCACCTCCTGCAGCAGGCTCAGCACAGCCTGTATGTCTGCCACCTGCTTCCTCTGTCTCTGTAGATGCTGAAGGAGCCTCTGCCAGCGCACGGTAACTTCCTCCTGCCTAGAGGACATGAGAATAAGGGAGATCTCCTCTGGGTTGGGGCAGGGAAGCTACTTCAGGGTTCCTGGTCTGTGGTGGGGCTTGGCTGCCCTGGAGGAGTCTGACCTCTGTGGCTGGGGCAAGGTCTATGGACTCTGAGAGCATCCTGGCAGGTGGTGGTAGGGGCAGTGTGTCCTACCTTTGGACACATGCAGAAAAGCCAGAAGGACGGCCTGGAAGGATCAGGCCTTTGGGGGCCCCTACCTTGCATGCAGTCCCCATCTCAGTTGATGAAAACTCCATCCTTCCAGGTGCCCAGACTAAAATCTTTTTTTTTTGAGACAGAATCTGCTCTGTCACCCAGGCTGGAATGCAGTGGTGCAATCTCGGCTCACTGCAACCTCCACCTCCCGGGTTCAAGTGACTTTCCTGCCTCAGCCACCTGAGTAGTTGGGATTACAGGCATGGGCCCCCATGCCCGGCTAATTTTTGTATTTTTATTTTTATTTTTATTTTTTATTATTTATTTATTTATTTATTTTTGAGACGGAGTCTCGCTCCTTTGCCCAGGCCAGACTGCAGTGGTGCCATCTCGGCTCACTGCAAGCTCCGCCTCCCAGGTTCACACCATTCTCCTGCCTCAGCCTCCCGAGTAGCTGGGACTACAGGTGGCCGCCACCACACCTGGCTAATTTTTTTGTATTTTTAGTAGAGACGGGGTTTCACTGTGTTAGCCAGGATGGTCTCGATCTCTTGACCTCGTGATCCGCCCGCCTCGGCCTCCCAAAATGCTGGGATTACAGGTGTGAGCCACCGCGCCTGGCCAATTTTTGTATTTTTAGTAGAGATGGGTTTCACCACATTGGCCAGGATGGTCTTGAACTCCTGACTTCAGGTGATCCACCTGCTTTGGCCTCCCAAAGTGCTGAGATTACAGGCGTGAGCCACCGGGCCCGGCCTAACATCTTGATAACTCTCTTTCTCACACGCCACGTCTGATCTATCTGCAAATTCTACTTGGCACTACCTGCAAAATCTATCCAGAACCCCACCACTTGTCACCACAGCTGCTCTGTCCTGGATTACTGCAATAGCTTTGTAACTGGTCTCTTGGCTTCTGCCTTTGCCCCTTGGATCTATTCCCAACATGACATCCAGGTGAGCATCGCAAAACAAAAGTCAGATTGTGTCACTCGTCTGCTCCAGCCCTCCACTGATTTCCCATCTCTCTGAGTAAAAGCCAAATCATTACCGTGCCCTGCAAGGCCCGGCTTGACCTCCATCCCCACCCCTCACCCCTGTACCCCCCTGACCTCAGCTCCTGCCACTTGTTCACTTTGGCCAACACTGGCCTCCAGGCTATTTTTCAAACCTGCCAGGCATGCGCTCACCTAAAAGGACACTGCATTTGCCGTTTCCTCCGCCTAGAATACTCTGTCTCCCACGTCTGCATGGCCAGCTCCTCACTTCTTTCTGGTCTTTACTTAGAAGTCAGCTTCCCAGTGAATCCCCTCTAGCCACTCAAACTTAGCACCTCATATTCATTCCCCTATCCTCCTTTATTGTTATTATTGTTATTATTATTTTGGAGATGGAGTCTCACTCTGTCGCCCAAGCTGGAGTGCAATGGCACCATCTCTGCTCACTGCAACCTCTGCCTCCTGGGTTCAAGCGATTCTCCTGCCTCAGCCTCCCGAGTAGCTGAGATTACAGGCGCCCGCCACCATGCCTGGCTAATTTTTGTATTTTTTAGTGGAAATGGGGTTTTGCCATGTTGGCCAGGCTGTCTTGAGCTCCTGACCTCAGGTCATCCGCCTGCTACGGCCTCCCAGAGTGCTGGGATTACAGGTGTGAGCCACCGTGCCCGGCCTCTCCTTTATTATTATTATTTTTATTACCACATGCTATGAATTTTTCTTATTTGTCTGTTTTCCTTAGTAGTGTGTAAGTTCATGAGGGAAGGAATTTTTGTTTGTTCTCTTCTCTACTAAATCTCCAGCACCTAGCACAGTGTGTGGGACATAGTAGACACTCAGTAAATTCTTGTTTAGTGGATGAATCAGAGGCTACCTAGAAAGTGCTTTACCAATAGGGATGAATTACTGATGGTGGGCTTGCAAGCATCACGGGAGATAGATCTTTGTAGAGGGAGCCCTGAACCCATAAATCACCCCTCTCCTCTCTGGCAAAGAATGGGCACATGACGTGGAAGGATGGGGGTGTGGTAGGACAGCCTCAGCCGGCTGTGAGGAGAGTTCATGTGCTGGGGCTCACCTGTGGGCCACATCTGCCCAGCTGTGGTACTGCTCCTGCCGGAGGATATCTGCGATCTCAGCCAGGGCCTGGAAGCGCCCCTCCTGGGGCAGGATGCCAGCCTCCAGCATGCCCAGCCTCTGGACGGCTACCTCCACTATGGCCAGGCTGGCTGGCGGGGCTCTGGCCTGGTCCAGCGCCTGCTCTGCATCCTTAAGGAAACTCTCCCGGAGGGCTGCCTTGCGCTGGAAGCGCCGGGCCAGGGTTTCTAGCCTCTCCAGCTGCAGTAGTCTCTGCTGCAGGGCCTGGCTCCTTGCAGCCTCTGCCCACTCCAGCCCTGCCCAGCACTGGGACAGCTCTGCAAGGCCCAGGCCCTCATGAGGCAGGAAGGGCCTGCGGTTCTGGGCTTGGAATGCTGTCTGTAGCTGGAAGAGCAGGGCCTCTGCGGCCCCTCGCTGCTGCAGCCGGGGTGGCTTCTCCTGAGTGCGGAAGATGGTGAATGCTGCCAGTAGCTGCCGAATGGCGGGCAGCGAGTCTGGGAAATCCCGCGCCTCCAGCTGCACCTGCTTCTCTGCAATCCAGCGTAGCAGGTCGGCCACCAGCTGCTCGTACTGGGTCTGCAGCAGCTCTGTCTCCTGGAGCTGAAGCAGGATCTGGTGGAGGGCATAGGAAGGGGTCAGGGTCCTTCTCGGGGCAGGCCCTAGAATGGGCACTGAGTGCCAGCCGGAGTTCCCCAGGTGGGCTGTAGCTACTTCTCTGAGCCGAAGATGCTTTGAAGTGGTGGTACCCCCACCCCAGAGAACTGGGTTTGCTTGCATTGCACACTCAGACCCAGGAGCTCGGGGACCCTCTCCATGACTGAAGGTGAGGCTATCCTGCCTTCCTCCTCTTGTTTTACCCATTTGGCCTCACTGGTTGAGGCCCTTCAGGCTGCTGTTCTTTTTCTAGGCTGCCTGTCTCTTCCCTGAGCCCCCTACCCCATAAAGCAGCTCACAGCCCTTGGCCTGTGTCACCCCCATCCACACCCCAACTGAGATACCCACCCTGAGAAGAGCACTTCCAGGCCTCAGCCTCTGCCATCGTGTCCAGAGAGTAAGAAAGTCCCCCAAAAACATGAACTCTGTGTAGCCCTCGCTGGCAGAGCCTCTTCTGTGCCTGTCCTTGCAGAATCCTGGCTCTCTAAGCCTTTTAATCCCATTAGAAGCTTAATAGCCCGAGAGTCGGGGAGAACGGGGAGGCCCAGGAGGGGCCATTCCTCCCCTAGCTTCCCTTGTATACCAGGCACCGTACTGGGCCCATTACCCATGCTCCCTGGAACCCTCACAAGGGCCTTCTATTATCCAGGCATCATCATCTCCATGTGATAGAGGGTGCACAGTGAAGTTGGGTGACTTGGCCAAGGCCACACAGCTAGTACGTGGCAGGGCAGTCTTCACGCTTAGGCCTGTCTGCCTCTGGAGCCCTTGCTCACCCCACCCCTCCTTTCTCCCCCACCTTAGTGAGTCTCCTCTGGACAGTCTGCCCCCGATGCAGGCGAGAGCAGTAGTGGTAGTAGAGGGAGACGTAGGTCATGATGGAGCGCTCATCTGGCTGTGTGGCCGCCACGTCCTCGGGGTCCAGCAGCTGAGCGATGCCCAGCTCCTGCTCAGCCACCAGGAAAGCACAAGCGAGGTTGTGCAGTGGGCGGTCTGGACGCAGGGAGCCGTAGTCCAACAGGTCTGGCCTGGACAGACAGCGAGAAGGGCTCTTCACCAGCAGGAACCTACTGCTTTCCTTTAAGTAGAGTCTGAAATGCACTCATGCTCCTATTGGCCATTCACATCTTCTTGTGAATTCGTGTTCCCGACAGTTATCTGAGGCCCTGTTGAAGGAGGAGGACTCTGACAGAGAAAGAGGACAGTTCACTCGGCACAGGGACCAGGCTGGGGGGCTGGAGGAATCTCCAAAGGGCAGGTGCTGCCAAGGTGTAGAACATGAATAGAATTGAGGGGCACAGAAAGTGGAGAAGGCTGGGGTCAAAGGTAAACCTGGCCAACCTCATGGCATTGTCTGGGGAAGGGAAAGGGGCTAACCCATCAGCCGTTTCTACATCTGTGTCCGCTTTCCCTCCTTCAAGCCTAGGGATGTGGGAGAACGGGCAGGCTGAGGACCCAAACCCAGGAGCTGTTGGCTCAGTGGGCGGAGGCCTCCTGACAAGGGCGGGGTCACACCTGTGGGCGTGGATGAGGGCATTGAAGCCCAGCCCATCGCTCCAGCTTCGGGAGAAATCTGTAATGTTCACGTTGGTGTAGCTGGCCGTCTTCCGCTGGCACCAGACCAGCAGGGCTTCCTTGGTGGACAGCAGGGCTGCGCTGGCCCCAAACTCCTCCTGGCGGGACAGGGCAGCAGGGTCACCATGCGGGGACGGGGTGGGGAGGCAGAGAGCCTGCAGGCTATGGGAGAGGCAGGCTGGCCACAGCAGGATCCTGCTCCTCCCTGGCCCGGGGCCAGTGTGACTCTCCTCTCTTCAGAGTATCTGATTTTGCCCAATTTCATCCACGGTGGGCAGGGATTGGGGGTGAGAGTGACTGGCCTTCCAAAGAAGTGGAGCAAGGGAAAAGCCATCATTGCAGAGGCGCTGGCTTTGCGTCACCACAGGTGATCACACAGCAACAGCTCCCGTTTTTTGAGCCCTTCTGACGGGCCAGGTGCTGTGCTGACCTAGGCTCATGGGATTGTGGCTGGGCTTCATGAAACTGGGTCCCGTCACTGCAGGCTTTCTGTGAGCCAGGCCCGATGTTATGGGCTGGAGTGCAGTGGCACGATCTCGGCTCATTGCAACCTCTGCCTCCCAGGTTCAAGCAATTCTCCTGCCTCAGCCTCCCGACTAACTGGGACTACATGGACGCACCACTATGCCCGGCTAATTTTTTGTATTTCAGTTGAGATGGGGTTTCCACTATGTTGGCCAGGCTGGTCTCAAACTCCTGACCTCAAGTGATCTGCCTGCCCTGGCCTCCCAAAGTGCTGGGATTACAGGTGTTAGCCACCACGCCCAGCCTCACTTCCTGTTTACAAACTCAAAATATCAAGGCTCAGCAGGCTGCACTTCCCCTGCCCTCTGGGCCCCAGAGCTTGGGTAGGAAGGACGTGCACGGTGCCCACATGAGGGGGAGTGGAGTCTCGAGGCCCTGGGCCCCAGCGAGGTCAGGCCCCAGTACCCTGCACGGTGGGGCCAGGCTGGCAGATGGAACTAAGGAAAATGCTGGGATGGCTTGTGAGGAGTCAGGGCTAGCCTGAGCCCAAACACGTCTGAGTCAGCAGGGAGCAGGGCCGGAGGGGGCTGCCGACAGGCAGAGACGGTGCTGGTCAGGGAGGATGCCCACCTGCTGCTCCCAAGGGCCTGGGCTGCAGGGGGCACCTGAAACTGGCCAGGGGCCTGGGGAGGTGAGTATGGCATCCTGAAAGGGCTTGAGGTCAGTTAGAAATTCATCCGTCCCTTCAGCCTTCAAATAGATGCTCAGCCCTGCAGACACACAAGACCCCTGCTCTCCTGGGGCTCAGGCCCTGAGTTTCCAGGCCGTCTGGACTTGTGCCAGATGTCTGGCTTCTTTTCACGAGGGTTTCATTCTCCAGGTTGGCTTTCCTTACCTACTAGAATTGAGTTTTAGGTGGCATTTTGGAAATCATGAAACTATGAAAAAGCATAAGCATAAGGAATCTTTTTTTTTTTTTTTCCTGAGACACGGTCTCACTCTGTGACCCAGGCTGGAGTGTAGTGGTGCGATCTCGGCTCATCACACCCTCGACATCCTGGGCTCAGGTTAGCTTCCCACCTGAGCCCTCCCGAGAGCTGGGACTACAGGCATGTGCCACAAAGAGTTTATAGTCTTTCTGATCCAGTGTGGGGGAAAGAGGTGGAATGGAGGAAGCTGGGGACCATGAAAGAAATGCTGTATCTTTGGTCTGCAGGGTGCCAGGGACTTTGTAAACCTCCAGAGCTAGGACTCCCTCCACACATTTCATCTTCCCCAACAGTACATTGTGGTGTAATGGAAGTTACAGAGCCTCAGTGCCAAGTGGGGAGCAACACACAGGGGTGAAAGCGGGTGCTGGGCAGAGACCCTGACCCTCCCTAGTGAATGACTTGCCCAGACCTGGTTTGAAGCCCGTGGCCCTGGCCTTCACTTTAGCATATTACAATGTTACAATATCTCTAGTATCTTGGGTTCTTCACCCATGGTTGGTTGGAGAGTGAATATGGACTTTGCAGTTTCCAGGATCTCCTATGGGGATCATAAAAGTTGTGTGGAACTTCTCAGTCCGCAGGGGTCTGAGGTGAGGCCAGGGCTGGGCTGGGTCACCAGGTGCTGGGTGCTGGGGACTGAGCCATACCTTGTCCAGGGAGATGTGGGAGATCTGGAAACGCAGAATGATGACCCAGATGAGTCCCAGGATGAGTGTCTGATCTCCGTCCACGATGTTCTCTGGCCCGATGAGTGGTATTGGCACCTGTGGGCACAGTTGGCTGGGCTAAGCCATGAAGCCCATGTCCAGAGAGGACTCAGTCACCAAAAGCTTAGGGGGCCAGCTGCGGGATGGGAGGGTCCTGGAATCGATCCTGCCCCAGCTGGGAGGTCCCCCAGGGAGAAGCAGGCAGGGGATAAGTCCAGGAAAGCAAAGGCTTCCTGCCTGGTTGGAGCCATGGCCTCAAGCCCACCTGGGTGAAGCCCCAACCTGGTGAACTGGGCTGGGCCCCTAGAGTGGGAGGAGTCCCTGTGTGTGGGCTACAGGTAGACCTGGGCCGAGATCAGTGGTTCAGCTACAGGGTTTGGAAATGAGGGATCACAACAGTCAATGCATGAGCCCAACAGACAATAGCAACTGTCTGCCTCCATCTCCCAGGGTGTCCTGGGATCTTCAGGGGGTGACTGGGTCCCTGGGCTCACACCCAAATCTCAGCCCTCTTCTGTTCCAGCTCCAACGGGGCCAGCTATAAATCCAGATTCCTAGGCTCCACCCAATCAGACTGTCTTGGGCCAGAGCCTGGGAATTTGCACTTGAACAACACCTTGGGTGGCTCTTAGGTACACCAAAGTTGAGACTCCTCTGCCCTACATCTTGCCATTTGGACAGGGAGGATGGGTGAGTCAAGGGGAGAAGCCCTGCAGGGTCTGGGCCCCAGCCCCCTCTGGCTCCATCTTCCACCCTGTGGAATCACGCAGCTCCAAGGCCCATGGGATTCTTGTAGTTCCGTGGGATTCTAAGCACAGGACTTCAGGCCTTTGCGGGGCCGTGCCTGCTGTCTGAAAGTATTCTCCCAGGTATCTGCATGGCTAGTCACCTCCCTGCCTTTAACTCTTCACTCAGATGTTGCCTAGCCTGACCACTTTATTTAACATAGAAACTTAAGGACTATTTCTCCCACCCAAATACACACTCTCGATCCCCTTGCCCTGCTCAAGTAAGGATCTTGGCTTTGTTTTCTGGTGTATCCTAGGGGAGTGGCACACAGCAGGGAATCGATCAGTAAGTACCGAATGGAGAAAGAAAACGAGTGAGACTTTCCATAAAACCTGAAGGGCAACTGGCTTCAGCCGGCCACTACTAGCCCTGTGGGAGGAGCTGCAACCCTGGGTGTCCCCCTGGGTAAACTTTGGTATATCCGGCTGGCCTCTAAAGGATTCCACCCATGCTCCTGGGGTGGATTCCACCTGCCATGTCAATCACCTTGGCTTAGAGTTGGAGCCTCTGGTGAGTGGGGTGTTTGTCTGCTCCTCCCAGCTCCTGAGAGCCTATCCTCCTGACTTCCTATTGAGCGATGTCACGTTGGTGGCTTAAACTCGCCGTGATGGGGGTATTAACGCCATAGGATCAGCGAATACAGCACACTGGAGTTTTTATTTCCCCCAGAGAATCATTTGTTAAACATTTACCAGCACACCGCTGATCTGGGTTCAATGAATCTGTCTCCCATTGAAGCCAGGTGCCTTGAGGTGGGGGTCTGGGCTTTGCTTAGTGTAGCCCAGCGCCTGCATAGAATGCCCAGGGCATGGGAGCATCTCCATAAGCGAGTGCATCCCTCATTCTGCCACACATTCCCTGTGTGTTTGCGGCAACTCCGTCATCCTTTCTAGACCACAGTTGCCTCCTATGTGTATGGAGACAAGGATGTCACCCTCACAGGTATCAGTGACATGCTGTATATTAAAGCTTGGGGAGAGCTGCAACACCTCTGACAAAGGCTGTGGGGCTTACACCCTTCCCCGGTTCCTGGAGGGGAGATGACTGGCTCACAGGGTCATTGTCCCTGGATCAACCAGGGCCCAGCATTCTGCAGCTGGCAGCGTTCTGCTCTTGCACCTGCTCAGGACAGCAGTCACTCCCCTTCCCTTTGCTTGGGCTTCTCCCCTCCCTGGCTTTCCTTCAACACACCAGTACCCCAGGAGGCTGGATGTAAGCTCCACTCCAGGATATAGTGATGGGCACGCACAGTCAGGCTCCATCCAGCCAGGCCCACTCAGTGACTTCACAGCCTCCAGGGACAGCCACCTCCAGGAGCCCTTGGTCTTCACAGTTCCCAGTTCCCAATGATCCCTTTGCCCCACCCCACCCCTGCACCAGCCCCTCACCCTGGCCATGAGGGTCCCTCTGTCCCTGGAGCTCCGGCCTCCTTTTAGCGCCCATCTCCTTTGCCTGTGCCTTTCTTTCAGGTGACTCTGGCTCCCCCCATTTGCTGAGGCCTCCTCCCTCCTTCTCCAAGACAGGCCCTGCTCCTCTTCCCCACCTGCCGTCTTAGTGTCCAGGTCTCTTCCCTTTGTTTCCTACTCGATGCCAGGCCCCCATGGCCCCACATCTGGGCTCTGTTGGCCAGTTAACCATCGATCTTGCCTGGTAAATAATTCAGGGCCTCTGTTTCCCCATCTGTGAAATGAAAAGCCTAAGAGAACACTAAGATTCTTTCAGCCTAGAATCCTGTGAGTCTCTCTTATGACAGACAGTGACATTTTCCACCCCAGTAGGGACCTGGATTGCTCCTGCCATGGCCAGCTGGGTGCTCTCCAAGTCAGGGGTGCTGTGCAAGGAGGGCTTTGCTTCTGCTCCTCTGTGTCCCAGCCTCTCCTCCTGTACTCAGGCCCCAGCTCCTCTGCTCTGTCCTGTGGCCTGGCGCAGGAAAGGCGACCCAGTAGTTCAGCCTGTACCAGCTGCCTGCCCCAGCACCATCCCAGACCCCTTTCCCTGGGGCCCACCTTGGCCCTGAGGAAGGCCAGAGCTCGGCTGCTGTTCTCCAGGAAGTGCACACGCAGGCGGCCCCGGCTGGGGGGTGGCAGGGCTTCCCCTGAGATGAGCTCCAGCAGCCGCAGGAGGTGGATGCCGTCAGCCAGCTCTGTGTACAGGTTCTGGATCTTGATGCCCACCTGGGGAGGGGACGGGCGTAGGTATGGGGTCAGCCCAGCCTCACCTGTCCTCCCATCCTGGGACCTGAGAGGTGCGACCCAGAGCAGCTGCTTTGGAAGAAAGAGCTCTGGCCTCAGCTTGGCCTCAGGCAGATGACTCCACAGCTCACCCCGGAGGCCCACTGGCCAGAGCTGGGGGCGTGGTACGGGTGGGCTGTGGGTCACAGCTGGCTGTACTCACCTGGCCGCACTGGAAGACGTTGTTGATCCACTTGGTGAAAGTCTTCTCCTGCATCTGCATGTGCCGGGCCTGCAGCTTGCGGATGTGGCCCGTCTCGTACTGAGAGTCCATGGTGAGACTTGGACTGGGCGGGACCTGGAGCTCTGTGCTGGGCCTCCTGCTGCGGTGCCCTGCAGCCCTGAGGAGCTCCCGGGGACTGTGGGGCTGACCAGCCATCAGCCCTGCAGACTTTGGGGATGAGGAGCTGCTGGATGGCTCCCTAAACTTGGAGGGCATGTGCAGGTTAGGGGATGATGTGAATGGAGATGGCCCCTCTGCCAGGGGCCTGGGGTCCCACCTTGCCAGACTGTCCTCACAATTCATGGCAGTTGCAGCTTGGAGCCCAGCCAGGTAAGGGCCAGTGCTTCTGGTCCTCTGCGCTTGAATGGCCCAGGGCCCCCTTTACCCCACCCCACCTTCCAGATTCTTCTTCTCAGAGCCCCTGCTGCCAGGTCCCTCCACCACAGTGACTGGGACAGGTGGAAGGAAGATAGGAAACTGCTTACCTTGGTGATGCCTGGGTCCCGCAGAGGCTGCCCAGCCGGACGGATGGAGATGGCAGATAGCAGGGGCTGCTTACCTTGGTGATGCCTGGGTCCCGCAGAGGCTGCCCAGCTGGACGGATGGAGATGGCAGATAGCAGGGGCTGTGCAGGGAGGGAGAGGGACATCAGGAGAGGCCAAGGCTGGAGCAGGGCCGCACCACAGCCCTCCCCTTGAGCCAGCGTGCTGGGGTGACAGCACACAGGCAGCATTGTCCTCCCACCTGCCACAGGGCGTGGCCCAGACTGGGAGGGGGTGGTTCAAGAATGCTCCAGGGCCATTGCCAGATGATCTCCTCCTTCATCATCCTCCCTTCCCCGCCAGCAACTTCCCCAACTCCAGGTGGGGGTCCTGGCTCCCAGGATGCAGAGGCCCATGGGGCGGCCCTGCCACTGCATGGGGTGCTGCAGTCTGCGTAGCAGGCACCAAAGGGCGGAGCCTCTGTGGGAAGCCTGTGGACGCACTTCCCAATCTGAGACTGCCCTCTGTACCCTCGTGGGGCCTCTCTGTGAGCACCCAGGGTGAGGGGATGAGGGAGCGTCCTGGGCTGTGGTCTTCTCATTCACCCCCAGGGAACAGCCCATAGACTGAGGGCCTCATAGACCCTGTGCTTGGCTTTCCAGGCCCTGCCAGAGTGCAGCCTGCCTAGCCCGGGGCTGAAGGGTAGGCTCCCCAGAGGAAGGGGAGAACTGGAACTGTGAGGGCTGTGGAGTCTCCTCCAAAATTAGAGACACGGTGTTAACTCTGGGCTCTACAGAGCTGGCCATGGTCTGGGGCTCGGAGGCAGGGGTGCAGAGGGAGCTGGTGGGCGCCTATCCCTTCCTCCCTGAGCAGCTGTGGACTACATGCCAGAGTGAAGGCGAGTTCTAATTCTGGAGGTCTCACCCGCCTCTAGCTAAACTCAGGGTAGCAGTGTGGGCTGGGGTGTGTGTGTGTGGGTGTCTTCCAGCAGCCCCGGAGCCTCTGAAGCGACAGCCTGCTCCTCAGGGAGGCGCTCCTGGCAGCCACAGCCCACAGCAGGACAGCCGCTCAGCCTGCCCTTGAGTGCTGGGCTAGGGATGAGTCACACCTGAACCGCCTGGGCCCACTGCAGGCAGTCAGGGGTGACGCTGAGAGGTGCCGTGGTCTCGGGTGGGGTGCGGCTTCCTGCGTCTGAGAGATGCTTCCTCTCCTGCTGTCCTCTCCCTGCCAGGCCCTTCCTGCACCGGCTGGCTTCCAGACACCCTGCGCTCCTCCCTTGCTTGCAGGAGTTGCTGCAGTGGTCCTCCCGTGCACCCCCCTTCTGCCCTCACTGCCCGTGGGGGTCCTCTTCACTGACCCCCTAACTCGGCATGCTAGGCACCACCACCCCACACCTTTCCACAGTGCAGCTCTACTCACGCCTGTGAAGCCTCCCACAGCCTGGGAAGGAAAACCCAGACTTGCCAGACCTTGCCTCAGCCAGGCCTTTGAAGCCCGCCAGCTTACCTAACCAGGCTAGTCTGCCCCCCTCACTCTGGGTGCTCTCCATGGGCCACTCACCATTTCCTGAGCAGGACCAGAGCTCTCCTGCCCCAAGGCTGGGCTTCAGCTGTTCTTTCAGCTTCGAACGTCCCTTCCCACTCTCCATCATCCACATTCACCTATCCTGCCTGCCCCAGTTAAAATCCTGTTTCTTCTAGGAAGTCCCTCATCCCACCCGCTTACCCCAGGGAGACTGAGCTTGTTCCTTCTCCTAGGAAGACCCTCAGCCCATGGAGTCCTGTGTGATGTTGTGAGCGGGGAGGACAGACTGAACTGTGTGGTGCTTCACACATAGACCTCAACATAGATTGGCATTTTGAAGCTGTTGGCGGGGGCTGTGGACTGCTTTTCTTCCTCTCTAGCTCAACGGCAGCTAAAGCCACTGCACACAATGCAAGGACTGGCTCCTGTTTGGCCGTGACTGATTGCAGCCCCTGGTGAAATGAGAACCCTGTGGGTCGGAACAAAGTTTGGATTATTTATGTTGCAAGTAACCAAAATCTCAAGTGAAACTGGTTTAAACAATATATTTTTATTATTTATTTATTTGCTTATTTATTTATTTATATTTAATTCTTTTTTAGAGACAGGGTCTTCTTAGGTTGCCCAGGCTGGTCTTGAACTCCTGGCCTCAACGATCTTCCCACTTCGGCCTCCTGAGTTGCAGGGATTATAGGTGTGAGCCACCATGCCTGGCTTACACAGCATAAAGGGAATGCATTGGCCCACACAGTGGAAAAAAATATCTAGGAGGAATAGGACTTCAGGTGAGGTTTGATCCAGCAGCTCAAATGTTGTCACCACAGGCCTGGATTCCTCTGGCCTTTCTCAAGGTCTCTTTCATTTTTATGCTCCACAAGATGGCTTATGCCAGGCTGACCTCCCTCCCCTGACCCCAGCAGCTCTGAACACCCCTCTCAATGCCATTTATATTGTTGCATCAATAGGCTCATTTCTATATACTGCAAGGTTCAGAGAAGAGAGAATATCTCTCAAGAGTTCTAACAGAAGTCTGGGGGTCCTGGCTCTCATAGTCTTGAACAGGGCCACATGTCCATTCCTGAGTCAATATTTGTGACCAGGGGGATGTGGTCAATCTCATCCAAACCTCACTTGAAGTGAGGGTGGGAGAAGGAGTGCTCTGCAAGGAGAATCTAGGTCTGGACCACCAAAAAGGTAGATGGGTTGGTGGGAAAAGCCAGATGCCTACTATGGTAGTGGGCAGGGGGAGGGCACACTGGCGAGGTGCAGCAAGAGGCAGGGGCTCCTCCCTAGCACGACTGGAGAAAGGACTCCTGTGAAGTGGTCACCTCCACGAGTCCCTCCTGTCCTGGCTTCCAACCACTCTGAAGTGGGGCTTTTGTCCGCAGACCTGGCCTCTGCTGCCTACCCTCTTCTGCCCCCACCTGATGGGGCTGCTTTCCTTCTGAAGCAGCTGCATTTTGGGTTTCTCTCCACAGGAAGAGTTGGGGCTCACAGGCACACCCTCTCCCTAACTCTTCTCCCCCAGTTCAAACTGGATCCAGGGATCCACACTCTGCTCTGAGAGGCCAGCGCGCAGCCACTGGAAAATGAGCCAGTGGGAGAGGGCAGCTCCATGTTTATTGATCAGCAGACTGTGTCTTTTTGTTTGAAACTTCTAAATAAGATTACAAAAAGAAAAAAAATAGAAGCATTGCGTATTAACTGCATTGGTTAACCAACATTGGAACCCAATACTCTTGTATTAGGCCCGCATTTACCTGAGTAAACTCAGTGGTTTTCTGTCCTAAGCATGCTCGCCTGCCACATCCCATGGAGGAAATAAACAGTGAAACACTTTCCTCATCTTCAAGGCAATTGTTTCAGGCATCCTCCAGGCATAATGAACGAGGGTGAGCGAGGGTGCAAGGTGGAAAGGTCCAGGCTGCAGCTGTGACTCCCGCGGGTGAACCACAGCTCCACAGCCCCAAATCCAAATGCAGCTCTTGCTGCATCACAACAAGTGTTCAAAAGAGAACCAGGTCCAGCCCTGGAGAAATGAAAGCCAAAAGCCAAATGAATGAATGACCCTCCCCCAGAAGAGCGACCCTGCCCCCAGGCCATCCAAGTGTGGTGAGTTGAAAAAAGAATTGACAGACGCTCCAGGGCTGGAGCAGGAGGCGGAAGCAGGTTGGAAGGCTGTTGTGCGCCACCCCTTCCTAGGAGCTGGGGAGATTCCCAAGTCTTAGTGCAGTGCTTCTCTACAAACGGGGTCAGGAGACCCTCACTGGCAGGCTGACAACTTGGAAGCAGACTGTGGGAGCAATAGGCTGGAGTTTTCATTTTCCCTTTAAACTCAAGACCAGAAGGTTTGTGTTATGCGATACCATATGCTGTGTAGAAAACAGGGCCTCAGCTTCTTAGATGTTGTAGTTCTAGAGTTTAGGTACTTCCACCCCTCTCTCCTATACAAAAACACTCTGGGGAAGAGGTTCTTTGAAAATTGGGGTGGTGCAGGAAGGGCAACAGTGACGGTGAGCAGGCCCCAGGGTCGGCCCTGCTGCCCTGCCGTGTGGGGTAGGGAGACAGCTGGTGGTGTGGACACATTCATAGAACTTTGTACTGGTCCTGGGAAGATACGAGTCCTCACTTGGTCGCCATCTCTCATATTTTCTAGTGTTTTCTCTTCCAGTCAACTTTTCTTGGTGAATGACTGCATGTGAGAGGATATTAAGAAAAGTGGCCACATGATTTCCTTTTTTTTTTCTTTCTCTTCAAGAATATTACCAGGTGCCAGCAGGGAAAGGACTCCACTGCCTGATGCCTCTCCCACCTGAGAGCGCAGAGGTAGGGAGATCACAGTGCCTGAGAGGTTTTCCTCCACGGAGAAATCGGAGACCTCAACCTGCTGCCCTCTAAAGCAGCTTTCTGTATCCAGACAAAACTTACATATGTACATGTTGTTTTAAAACGACATACTCATGTGACATACATGTATATAAATTCATGTTTATATATGACAATTGAGCAGAGTTAAAGAACAAGATAATTCTGGATGGAAAAATCAGTTTGCCTGGGCATCTGTAAGCCTTTGGGCAAGTGAATTCCCTGTTCTCTTCCTCAGTTTACCCTTTGGTGACCTCCACTGTGGCTGCAGACTTCAGGTGGTCCTCACGCATTCACAGAACCGTCTGTTTAGGTTACAGCACTTTGGGAGGCCGAGGTGGGTAGATCACGAGGTCAGGAGATCGAGACCATTATTGACCAACATGGTAAAACCCCATCTCTACTAAAATACAAAAATTAGCTGGGCGTGGTGGCAGGTGGCTGTAGTCCCAGCTACTTGGGAGGCTGAGGCAGGGGAATCGCTTGAACCTGGGAGGTGGAGGTTGCAGTGAACTGAGATCGTGCCACTGCACTCCAGCCTGGTGACAGAGTGAGAGTCCGTCTCAAAATAAAAATGAAAATAAAAACAATAAAATAATAAATGGTTCTTTGCTATGCGTCTAATGAATTTAAGTGCTTGTTAAGACTAAAAACCACGTTATGCATTTCCTGCTCTTAAAACTAAATTATGTAGAAAGTAAGCTAGGGAGCGTGAGGGTAGGCATCTGGATATAAATGCTTCTCCCAAATCAAGATTTTGTCTTCAGTCTGTGCCTTTGACCCTGTCACCAAAGGCAGGTGACAGAAAAAAAAATTATGTGGCTTTTGGAAGACTCAGTGGGACGGTTCTGATTTCATTCACTTCTGGTGCCAGCGGGACCCCATACCATGTGGCCATTGCTGTTTTGTGTCTCTTCCTGCATAAATAATGGTGGATGGCACCTATCTCCCCAAGCTGGTGCCCACAGAGGGGGAGGCACCTCCACCTGACGCAGGTGTCTGAGCAGCAGTCCAGAGAGGTTTACTCAGGGGATTTGGGGAGAGCACACTCTGGAGCAAAAGTACAGGTATGTGCCCGAATCCTGCCTCATGATGGGCGTTCATGATACGAACCACACAGCCTTTAAAGAAAAGGTTTTATATGAAAGGTTCCATTTTGTTTCTGTATAAAGGCTTTTATCCTGTAAGGAAAAAAAAAAAAACAAAAACCCTAGACATAATAAATGCCTGTTTTCTACAAAAACAATGTCTAACTCTGGGTGGACTGATCTCTTCTCAACAGCCCAGGGCAGGGCTGGTCCCTCATTCACCTGTGTCCACAGGGCCGAAGACACTGCACACACTAGGACAGGATTTGATTGAATTTAAATCCTGCCACCCACCAAGCAGATCTGGGGACATTTAATGTTTGAGGACCACACTAAACGATCACTGCAGAGAACCACCTCTTGTCTTTACTGTAGTTTAAGTATGATAAGTGGGTTTTGCTATTACTTATTGGAAAAACCAGTAAGAAAAGCTAATCTTCAAGCTTCAATGTGATTTGACATGCAAATGGGAAGTTTTGCCAGGGGTTAATAAAGGTTGTGAATTCCAAATTCCTAGCCGAATATGGCTTTGCTGGAAAGCCCCCTGGAGGGGAGGCTGGGAGGGCTGACCAGATGGTCATCGGGGCACTGGGACGGATGCACGCTGAGGCCTGGCTGCCTGCTCTGCTGGAGACTGCAGAATGGATGGGAGATCCACAGTACATCCCCCTTCCAAACCCAGGAGGCATCTGTCACCTTCTCTTTGGTAGACAGTCTGGAGACAGCAGAAACCTTCTGCTCTGTTTTTTTGCCACTCTAAATATAGCAGAAAACAAAATAAAATAAATAAGATAATCTTTGCTGGAGTAAGATAATCTTTGCTGCCTCCAGGTGCCCTCTGAGGGGCAGACAGCTGCTCCAGAGTTGTTCATGAGGACAAAAAGCCCAGGCAGCCTGAAGACCCAGCTGCTCCAGGTGAACCTCGGCTCACTTCCTGTGGTTCCTGGGACTCACCAGGCCCACCCCTATGCGCATTTCTCCAGGCAGGTTCTGAGGACTCTTTGGACAATTTCTTTCTTCTCAACCCTTCAATCTCCTAATCCACCCCCCTATCCCCAATATTTTCATAGAAACTAATGGAATTTTGGAGGTGAAAGAAGTCATCTAGTTTCCAGTGTCCACCCTCCCCATTCTACAGATGGGGAAACCAAGGCACAGAGAAGGCAGTGCCTTGCCCAAGGTCATTTGGTGAGTCAGTGGCAGAGCAGGCCTGAGGCCCAGGTCCCCCAGTTCCTGCCCCGTTCTGCGACCCACCCCTCAGTCGGCCTTGGGCAGGGACTTCCTGTGCGAGGGGGGCACGAGGTGGCGGGGCAGGCTGCTGGGCAGCTCGTAGCCGTCGAGCTTGATCTTGATGAGGTGCTTGGCCAGTGCGAACTCCTCCTCGTCCAGCATGCCGTCGCAGTCGCAGTCGGCCAGCTTCCAGATCTTGCCCAGGACGCTGTTGGGCAGCTTGGAGGTCACCATCTCCTTCTTGGCGTTGACACCTGATATCTTGCCATTGATGGGCGACAGAGTGTAGAAGAGCTCGTCGTAGACGGGCTTGTCTCTGGCCACGACCCACTCCTCTTCGTCGGCGCCCTCCTTGGCACCCTCCCCGTAGCCCTGATTGAAGGGGCCCTCGGTGGTGCCATCGAAGGCGCCGCCCTGCACCAGCTGCGTGGGTGTGCTCATCTCCTCCTGGCTGATGAGGTTCATGAGGGGCGAGATCTTGTTGCTCAGCATGTTGTCCACTGCCTCGATCAGCTTGGGCTTCAGCGAGTGGAATTTGGTGAAGTCATAGTTCTCAAGCTGTTCCTGCAGAAGGACAAACCACAGGATGGGTTACACGCGGTCTCTTCAGGGGGAAACAGTTGGGGGCCGTTGGAGGGAGACTAATTCTGCCCCAGGCAGACATCCCACCCACTACTCAGGAGTGCACTCTTTGGGAGCTTCCCACATCCAAATGTACCACATATAGGAATGGTTGTTTTGGAACAAGAAACAAGTGTTTTTCCTATGGCAGCCAATCTCTGCTGGTGGCCTCATGAGCGACAGCAACCTCCGAAGACTCAGAAACCTTCTTTCACCTGCCTTTTTAAAAATGCTCTAGAGTTATTATTCTATTTCTCAAGGGATTTCACTACACACTTCAGCCGATCCTCACAGCAATCCTGGGAGGAAGGAGGGGCAGGCATTTAGAACCCCATTTTACAGAGAGCTGTGAGGGGCTGTCTGGCAGAGTCAAGGCAGAGCCCCTGCCTCCTGGCTCTTGACTAATGCTCTCTGTGCTGGAACACAGAGCTGTGACAGAAGGACTATATTTACATAAAACAACTAATTAAATACCTTGTTTTCGGAGCACCTAAAAAAATGTAGTTTAGGGCAGCTTCTCAGTGGCTCTAACATCTTATGAATGAGCTGAGGGGGCTACTCAACAGGAACCTTGTAGGACCAGCTCCACCAAGTACGGCCTGACCAGGAGCACCCATGCTACCCCAGGAAGGTATTGAGGCAGGGCCACGGAGACCTTGCATATACAACATAATCATCATGAATCCACTGTCATTTCAAAAATATGGACAAATAAGCAAAAGCTGGAACTTGTAAGAGCAGGGAGTAGGGCTGGGGAGCACGAGGGAATAAACGTAGCCAGTAAGCCTGAGTATCACTGGCCAGGTCAGGACATGTCTTAGCTCCACCTGTTGAGTGAGGCAGCCTGTCAGCAGTCAGAGCAGCAGAAGCACAGGCTCTAGAGGGGGCCTGGGAAACACTGTGACTGCCCAATCAGGCTGGGGCAGACTACAGGATGCCACACAGGCTCTGTGGATGGCACCGTAGAAACTGACCTTCCTACCTTGGTTCTCCTTGGTTACTCCATCCATCCATCCATCCATTCATCCATCCATCCAACCATCCACCTGTCCAACCAACCCTCCATCTAACCATCCATCCATTCAACCAACCCTCCATCCATCCATTCAGCCAACAATTCATCCATCCATCCACCTACCTGCCCAACTTTTATTTGTCATTTACTCGGCACCAGTCCCTGTTCTGGGGCTTGGGGATATAGAATAAATATGAAAAGCCATAATTCCTGCTTTAAATGAGCTTATGTTGTAATGGAGGAAGGACACTCCAATTGTTTAAAAAAGGACTTGACATAACACAGTGAAAAGGCTAACATGAAATTTATAAAGTCATTAGAAAGAAAAAAGCCAAGTCATTAAAAGGGAGAGGGGCCAGGCTCAGTGGCTCACGCCTGTAATCCCAGCACTTTGGGAGGCCAAGGTGGCAGGATTGCTTGAAGCCAGGAGTTCAAGACCAGCCTGGGCATGAGACCCATATATACATATATATATATATGTTAGGGAGAGGAAGGGAATAATCACATCAGATGGCTAAGTTTAAGGAAAACTACCGCCTGTATATGGAGAAGAGCTCAGTTGCCCAGGGGGACCCCTGGGGACCCTCACTGTCTAAGGAGAGAAAACACTTGTTTATTGCAAGAGACAAACTTTCTGTGGCCCTGAACTGTGAGAGTTACCTAGAGCTTTACATGACGGGCTTCAAAGATCTGATGAAAAATGTCTTCAACAGTAGTTTTACTAAATAAATGCAGAAATTTTCCAGGTATGGCAGCTTTTATATGTGAAGTATTTCTTTGGTACAGTTCTAGAGGGACCAAAAGAGAGGCCATGCAGGTGTGCAATTTTCTGGAGATGAGGCAGAGAGATTTGCAAGGAAAAGTCAGACTTCGCTGTTTTGGACAGAAGCAATGTGACAGGCTGCTAGATGAGAAAAAAAACTTGGTGTTATCATAAATATCATGCTTTCTTGTAAAAAAAAACTGAGAAAAAACTGGTAAGCAAAACTAAAAATTTAAAATAATTTATAATCTCATTATCTGGCAAAAACCTCTGCTAGCATATCTGGGCATGCATTTCTAGCCATTAACATACACACACACACACACACACACACACTGAAACAATACCACACCATTAACAAATAATATGTCATATATTTCTGTGGTATTAATTTTTACATAACCTTTCTCTTAACAGCTACAGAATATTGAACTTAAACTGTAGAGCTGGGCCACTCTTCATTTACCCTGTCCGCTGTAGCTGGACACACAGGTGTTTCCAATAGAGAATCAAAATCATGGTCTCTAGGGTGGCAGGGCAGGAATTCTGGGCTGACATTTGGAAGGGGATTCCTGGGTGGTAGATGGTGGGGGAAGAGAGCTGAGAAATATCAGCTAAACGGGCTGACATTTCTCTAGGGAAGGGACTCTGACATTCTTCTCAGGTAGCAAAGTCAGCAGCCATCAAACCGTGCAAACCCAGCGTGTGGCCCCTGTTCAGCTCAGAGCAGCGGGTACTGCAGGCCGGGTCTCTCAAACGCAGTCACTAGCATGTCACCCCTGACATCAGCACCAAACAATGTGGCCTGCACTTCGGGCTCCTGCCACCAACATCTCAGTGGGCCAACGAGATGGAAAAGAGAACGCTAAGCAGGTGGAGGAGCAGGCATCCCCCACAAAAATCCCAGTGCTGCTGGGTCAACGAGTTTGGATTCCCTGGGTGCGTGAACACCTACCCCATTTCCTTAAGAATGAGCCTGCGCTCGGAGCACACACAGAGCCCCTGTGTCTGGCCCAGCAGACAAAGGAGGGTGATGCCTGCCCAAACTTCCCACCAGCCTGCAGGGGCCGTGGATTCCGACTGCAGAGCTCTGGAAAACTGGCAGGGGGAGTGGCCGCATATTTGCAGGGGTGGACATGAGGCAGCAGTTATTCCCGTCCTGGGAGGCAGGCAAGAAATAAACCCTCCGTTCTCATCCCTGTGGTCCCCCCCAGGCTTGACTGGGGACTGCGGGGGCACCAGTTAAACCATCATCATGTCACTCCTGACATCAGCACCAAACCGTCATCATCCCTGCCCTCTGCCAGGGTGAGTCCAAAACAGTTCTTATTAGGATGAATACACACTGGGGAACTTAAAGGTATTTGCCCATCAACAGTTGTATCCACTGAGCCAGGACCCTGGAATTGCTCCCTCTCAAGAGGCAAAGGTCAGTTCCCAGACCCGTCTCCGGTGGGGTTGTCCCTTGCTCATTAATTGCCAGCATTCACCAGAAGAGTTTTCAAATCCACCAGAGGGTCTGAGCAGATGGGGCTGACTCTGCTGCCCTCTGCTGTTGAAACGCTGCCAACTCATGAGCTGAGGGGTCCAAATTCTCCTTCCAGTCAGAGGAGCAGAGTCAGCAGTAACCGTGGCCCTTCAGGTGCTCATCTTGTCCTGCAATATTAACACTGTGCTGTCGGTCACGGTCCCTCCCCAGAGCGTGCCAGGCACGCACAGGCACCCACACAGGTGGGTTTCAGGGCCTGTCCCAGCTCAGGGAAGGGCCTTCAAAATACACTCTCCTCTCACTGCTACAGCCAAGAGTCACTCTGACCGGCTGGCTCCATGAGAGAACAGGGAGAATAACAACCTAAAGCTGGCATCAGAGAGCTCTCTGCATGACCCTGATATGTGCAAAGATCACAGTGTGGTCACTTCTAAGCGTTATGTCCCCCCTCTGTCAAAGCCTATGTTACAGACGATGTTAGACTTTAACAGCCTCAGGGATGGGACATGTGCCCTAACCCACACATGTGCCCCTCAAAGCTTCCGGTGACAGCAAGCTAGCTTGCAGTATCAGGTGTCACTAAGCATTCCTGACAGGCTCCAGGCAGCCTTGTTCCCTGGGGATTCTCCGAAAGAATGGGGTGGTATGACCAGGCCTCAGCTTACTTCCCAAGGAGGCCACTTCCTGCAGCTTCCAGGGGTTGGCACGGGGAACCCCTGGTCTATAAGCCCTGTGGGAATCGAGGCTGGGTCAGGGCCTGAGAGCCTGCTGTGATATGGCCTTACACTAACTTACTAATTCACTTGGCATGTGTTAACTGAGCACTCATCACGTCCTAGATGCTGGGGATACGGCAGTGAACAGGGCATGGGTCACTGATCTCATGAAGCCGCAGACTTATGTGGGAGAGAGATACTAAATATCAGATGTCAGATAATTCAATTACATGGAAGCACAACAGTGCTCATATTGTAACAAGAAACATGTGTCCTGACAATGGGGTTGCTGTCAATTATTTTTACCTCCACTTGTTCATTTTTTCTGTTTTTTGAGACAGGGTTTCCTCTGTCACCCAGGCTGGAGTGCAGTGGTGTGATCATGGCTCACAGCAGCCTCGACCTCCCGGGCTTAAGCCATCCTCCCACCTCACCCTCGCAAGTGGCTGGGATCACAGGCATGAGCCAACCACACCTGGCTAATTTTAAAATATTTTAATGGATATAGGGTCCCACTATGTTGCCCAGGTTGTTCTCCAACCCCTGGACTCAAGCAATCCTCCCATTTCAGACTTCCAAAGTGCTGGGATTACAGGCGTAAGCCACCATGTCCAGCCTCATTTGTTCATTTTTTTGTGTTGATTTATTCCAGGGGCCTAGAACAGTGATAGCAGCAGGAGGCAGACAAATGCTGAGGCTCCAGTGAAACCCTATCTTCAAGCCAAAGGCAGTTTAAAGCCTGCAGGCCAAGCTACAAGTCAAATCCATGGACTGGATTGAGAACCTGTCTTTCCATTTGGCTGCTTTTCTTTGATTGATCCTCACCCTTCGCCTATTTTACATATACCTACCCTTCCCTAATTGTTTTTACACTGTCATGTCCACCTTTGACTGGTGCCTTTGTTTTAACCTTTTTTGCATACTCACAAATCAATCAGCATGCACTCCTCTATCCTGTGCCTGTAAAAACCCCAGACTCAGCCACACTGGGGAGATGACATGACTTTGGGAGAGACAACCCAATCTTCCCATCCCCTCTTCACTGAGAGTTGTTTTGTTGCTCAATAAAATCCTCCACCCTCATCACTCTTCAATTGTCAGCATGACCTTATTCTTCTTGGATGCGGGACAAGAGCTTGGGACCCACCAAACACAGGTACCCAGAAAGGCTGTAACACTGGCCCTCTGCCCTCACCGTTGCAGGGTAGCCGCGCCACTCAACAGAAGCAGTGGTGGGGTTGAGCTGGACCGGAGCCATGGGCCAGAGTGGGGCAAGAGGGTGACTGAGCTGCTAACATGACGCAGAACTAAAAGAGCTAATTAGCACACTGTAATACCCCCTCTGGGGCTTTGGGGTTGCGGGCATCCCTGCCTGGGCACTGCCACGTTCCCCTTGGGGTGACACACCTGGTCTGGCTGCAGACCATGCACAGAGCCTGCTCCTATGTCAGCACTTGGAGTGGCTGGCTGGATCCTGTACTTGCTTGCTCACCCACCTTCAGTGGTGCTAAGGTACTGGGCATAGACCTGACTCCAGGTGATTCTCAGCAAAGGCTTGGCCCTCCTTGTACCCTCCATCTCAGTAGGCCACGGCTGCTCCTGAGATCATGCTTTCCTTGTTGCCTTCCCCCAGCTCAGAGGACCCTGGGTGTCTTCCGACCTGGCCAGCCCAGGCTAGCTTTGTCATGAGTAGCTCTGGTCCCAGAGTCTGCTCCCTACGTTATCGGGCTCACAGGGGACCAGCAGAAGAGGCCTGGCAAGGGAGGCCTCCGTGGAGCCCCAGGGCTCAAGAGCAGCGTCTCCCTGCGGCGAGGCACTGTAGCAACTTCAGGAAGCCAGCGAGGCACAGAGGCCCCCACTGGGCCACAGCTCAGGCTCTGTATTTCTTTATAACTTTCATTTAGGTCAAGAAACCAAGTTCCCTTCTGAAATATCTGAAGGGTACAAGGAAACAGCTGTCTTACTGCTTGGTCACGGGATAGAGGGCATAACCATGGGCGTGAATGGGGAAGTTGCCCAGGGAAACTGCTCCTGGAGGCCACAACAGCCCTCCAATACCACCTAGTGACCAGAAAAACCCAATTCAGCTTGTGAGCACATGAATGCCCATTTCACTGCTGGAAGAGAAAAGACATTTCTCTGTGGTGTGTGTGTGTGTGCATATTTTTTTGAGACAGGGTCTTACACTGTTGTCCTGGCTGGAGTGCAGTGGTGTGATCTTGGCTCACTGCAACCTTCACCTTCAGGGCTCAAGTAATCCTCCCACCTCAGCCTCCCGGGTAGCTGGAACTACAGACATGCACCACCACGCCTGGCTAATTTTTTTGGATTTTCTGCAGAGACGGGGTTTCACTACGTTGCCCAGGCTGGTCTCCGACTCCTAAACTCAAATTATCTGCCCGCCTTGGCCTCCCAAAGTGTAGGGATTACAGGTGTGAGCCACTGCGCCCAGCCTGTATGTGTATGTGTATATATATTTATTTATTTTTTGAGATGGGGTCTGCCTGTGTCACCCAGGCTGGAGTACAGCGGCGCAATCTCGGTTCACTGCAACCTCTGCCTGCCAGGTTCAACAAATTCTCCTGCCTCAGCCTCTGAAGTAGCTGGGATTATAGCCACCACACCCGGCTAATTTCTGTATTTTTAGTAGAGACGGGGTTTTGCCATGTTGGCCAGGCTGGTCTTGAACTCCTGATCTCAGGTGATCTGCCTGCGTTGGCCTCCCAAAGTGCTGAGATTACAGGCATGAGCCATCACACCCAGCCCTCTGAATATATTTTAAAATAAATACAGCTAAACTGTATTGGGTCAGATCAAATGTATTAGACTCATTCACTCTGAATCCAGGCATAAAGAGCTGTCATCAAAACAGCAAGAAAAACCCACCTCTGAGTTAATGTGTAATTTATATAAAGCTTACATTAAAAAATCCCTTAGGATCAAAGTTCCCCTCTTGCCACCTGCTGGCCCCTTGCCTCTTCTGCCGGACCTTCCCCTCTCCCTGTATCCTCTCTGCTTTCACCTCTCCCTCCTCCTGCCTCCGGCTGTACCTGCTTGCAGTTTTTAAACTATGCTGGCTTCCATGCTGTCACTCTGGCTCAAGGCAAGAGATGGTAACTGGTGGGCTTTGTGTGCAGCCCACATGCAGGTAGGCTTTGTTTGTCCTATATAGTATTTTTTTGAGCCGAACTGTGAAAATCAGGTGATCTGACATAGAAATCCAGATTTCCAGCTTCTCTTGAGCCTTCCAGGTCTGTATTCCCACAGGGAAGTGACCACTGGGCTAGACAGGGCTTCTGCATTGTGCAATCTGCCCCACCATGAGACCCCTGACACGTTCTTGGCACACCTCAGGATGGTTTTCTTCCTTGCTGACAAATGTTTCTAGGAACCCTCTTCTCTATCAAATGTGGGAAAACCAAAGGCAGCCAGAGAGGGTGACAGAGTTTCTCTTTCATCTGGCCTGCTCCACTGTTTGCATTATTGGGTGGTGGCTGCAGGCATCTGAGTTTGTGGCTCCTGCTTTACAGAGAAGACTGTGGCCCCCAGGGCAGAGGGGTCCCTGCACCAGATAAGAAGACGGCCAGCTTGGCTCTGTGAGGACTGTCAGCCCAGAAGCCACACGGGTGAGGCCACACGCTTGTGAGGACACGCTCGTCTAACAGCAGTGCAGAGAGGTAGATATGCCGGTCAGGGCAGGGCGGCTGAATGCAGCACCCATTGTTGCCTGGCTGGAGCCGCCTGGCTACAACTCAAGAGAGGCCTTGACAGTGGGCCAATGGCTGCCCATCACCAACCTTTAAGCACAGTCCTACCTGTGCCCACACAGTCCAGCAGCGTCCGCAGAGCCCCACAGCCCCTGCTGGAGCCCTTGAGCCTGCAGCAGCAAGGCTGCCTGAGCACATAATCCCACGGCATGGGGCAGGTCAGGGCAGGGCTGGAGGAGGCCGCCCAAGGTGACCCTGAAGGCCACTCCCAGCTGTCATTCCCTCACAGTTCTGGGATTCCAAAAAGCAGTGTCACCGCAACATCAACCAGCCTCCTTGGACACAGTCTAAGAGGGCTGCTCACCTGACTTTCTCATGGGAGCTTCATTTACCTTTGGCCATGTGTCTCCTTTGTTTATGCATTTTGGAAGACAGGCAATTTCTGCTTTATTCATATGCTATTATCATGGATCACCATTAGGAAGATGCATTCTCCTTGATCCTAAACCATGGGACCCTCATTTGTCTCCAGCAAACAGCCAGACAATGTGGCACTGCATCTCTGCCCTCTGCCCATGACATTGTAGTGGGCTCCCAGTACCTGCATAGCCTTGACCTCGGGGAAGTCCCCTGCAGAAATCTGGTATTCTCGCTGTAGCTGAATGTAGATTTCTGGTAGCCTGCTGATAAGCTCTCTCTTCTTGTTTTCCTTTCCAAATACACTTGGCATCTCCTTCTTCAGGTAGCTGATGATGTAGGCATGCACCTAGAGGGGTATAGATCAGGCAGGGAAGTGTCATTTAGAATTGCACCAGAGAAGGAACAAACAAGATCGCATCTTAACTCCAACATAACACATAACAGGTACCCACACAAACCAGGTCCCAAGGACAGGAGGAGGGGAGGGTCCAGGGGGAGTGGAGCTGTCCAAGGGTGGCTGGAATGCGGCCAGACTTGGGGAAATTCTACAGCTACTGTTCTGTTGTGCCTCTGAGTGGCAATTCTGGTGTCTGTAGGGAGTGAGTGGTATGGGTGGGGCCTGGGTGGGAGAGCTCTTAGTTCTCGCAATTAACCAGAATACCCAGGAGAAACTTTCACCAGGCTGGTGCCTGGGAGCACCAGGAAATGAAACCGGAGGCTGGCATCAATGGCTGATCAACATGGAAATCTGTGCCCAGTGAACGATGAGATGAGAATCCCCATAACCCCCCTGTTATGGGAGGTTTAGACTCTGAGATCTCTACTGGTGGAACTAAAGTCATTCTGCACAAGACCAGCTGCCTGGGATCAGGCTGAATGGCAGAAGATCCCCCTGGGAGAAGAGCCCAGAAGCCCCAGAAACCTTGATTACTGGGGCCTGGGGTAGCCAGCAGGCTGTCATTGGAGGGGCGAGAATCTAGCCTTAACATTTCCACTCTTCTACTGATTTCCAACTTCAGGATATTAAGAAATGATCACTCCAAAAGTTCTCTTTGTATATATATTTTTTTGAGATGGACTCTCACTCTGTTGCCCAGGCTGGAGTGGAACAGCGCGATCTTGGCTCACTGCAACCTCCACCTCCTGGTTCAAGTGATTTTCCTGCTTCAGCCTTCCGAGTAGCTGGGATTACAGGTGTGCGCCACGACACCCGGCTAATTTTTGTATTTTTAGTAGAGATGGGGTTTCACCATGTTGGCCAGGCTGGTCTCGAACTCCTGACCTCAGGTGATCCACCCACCTTGGCCTCCCAAAGTGCTGGGATTACAGGCATGAACCACCGTGACCATGTTAAAGAAAACAGACTTCTACTGTAATCTTGAGGAAGCTGAAATTAAATAAAGGGGGTAAGCAGATACATTCCATAGCTCAGCTGAGGGCCCATGTGTGGACACATGCTGGACACAGCCAAAAACATTTTGCGAGGATTTGGACGCTAACCTAAGTACCTAATGCAAGGTCTGACATGCTGAGGTCAGAAAATGCCAACTTCCCATCCGCACAAGGGTCGTTTAACAGAAGCACGCACTGTGCAGCCTGGCTACTGCTGAGAGGATGGACTTGGAGAGATGATGCTACACCTTTCTGTCACCAGCAAACTTGTTTATGTACTTATTTTTCAAATGAAGACAACTGAAATGATTTACAAGATTCTTAGAGATAACTTGAGAAACCTGAAGTTTGGGATCCGTTATTTAGAATCCTGGGCTTTAACCGCTGTGATGAGCAAGTGGGAAGATACCAACTCCTTTGCCTCCGACAGTGAATGCCTGGCTTGGTGTGGCTGGGCTGGGGAGGGCCAGGGCTGAGGGAGCACCCTTGGACTGGAGGGGCTGCCATGTTCCATCACGAAGAACCAGCTGCTCACCAGCTGTCCTTGCATCATCTCCTTGACCTCTACCTGCCTGGAAACTCTGGACTGGGCCTATGAATATGTTCTCTATGTATACCTATGTATACCTCTCTCTTCTGTGCTCAGGCTCACCCCACCCTGGAGCCACCCCAAGGGAAGCAGGAGGCCCCCACAGCTGCTCAGTCTCCCAAACACAAGGGCTTCTTATTGAGACCACCCCCTTCCCTGCTCTGGGGCCTAGCCCTGGAGCAGCTGCCTAGGCCTCTGCAGGGCTTCCCAAGACCCCTCACCACCTACTAGTAAGGTACCTCTGAGCCGCCAGGCCCCAGCTCAGGGAGGGCTTAGTTCCTGCTCATCTGGCTGACTCCTCACCCAGTCCCTGCCCCCCACCCCCCGAGGTCGGACACACTGTTCCTGAACACTCCCTGGTGCCCAGGGCCTGCTTTACCTGCACTGAACTCAGCTGATGTGCACCTGCCACACCCTCCACCCACTGAGTGGCACCTGGTCCCTCGTCTCAGGCCTTGTGGTGTTTGCTGGCTGATGACCGAGGCTGCCCTGACACTAGGCCTCCACAGCCCTGATAAACCTCGGGCTGATCTCGTGCCAGGTCTCAACTCGCTCCTCCTTCCACCAGCTTGGTGCCACCTGAGTCATGACCCTTAGGTGACCTGCTCACACTGCGGCTGCTCTCGGCCCCAGCCTCCACTTCTAGGAAGTTCCATTAGCGAGTTTTATGGAAGTCTCCTGTTACGCTGCCTCTGCATGTCCACCCGCGTCCTGCCCTTCCTGGTGCGCCCTAAACAATAACCCAGGGCCAGCTTCTGTGCACAGACCTGCTTTCAGAAGTTCATCAAGTTGGCCGGGCGTGATGGCTCACGCCTGTAATCCCAGCAATTTGGGAGGCTGAGGCAGGTGGGTCACTTAAGGTCAGGAGTTCGAGACCAGCCTGGCCAATGTGGTGAAACCCTGTCTCTACTAAAAATACAAAAATTAGCTGGGTGTGGTGGCGGGCACCTGTAGTCTCAGCTACTCAGGAGGCTGAGGCAGGAGAATAGCTTGAACCTGGGAGGCGGAGGTCACAGTGAGCTGAGATTGCCCCACTGTACTCCAGCCTGGGTGACAGAGCAAGAATCCGTCTCAAAAAAAGAAAAAAAAATTCATCAAGTCACAAGGTAAATTATAATTCTTAGCATCATGGAATACTGAATCTGGAAGTGACCCCCGATATCTGCTTTAATTCCTGGTTCCAGGACATCCATGTGACTCACTCAAGGTCACACAGCTAGTTGGTAGATACAGAGCTGGCACTAGCATCCAAGTGCCTCATTCCTGTCCCTAAAGAACTAATGACTCCCTGTGGGTATGCCCTGTGGGTATGCATTAATAATCTTACTGAAGTTGTTCAAAATCTGGAATTCAAAATGAACTGTGTCCCACAGAATGAGTTTGGAAAACTTTGATCTGAGGTTTGACTTCTGCTCGTGCCTAATTCGCTGAGAGGCTTTGGAAGGGTCCTTTATTCTCCCTTTCCCCACACATCAAACACGGACACAATGATGGCACGCAAACGTTGGGACACCACGTGGGAATGCGGGTGAAGACTAAGAGCTGCTGGCAGGATGGCACCCTGTCATTTTCTAAAGTCTTCTGGTAAACAGACGGGACAGCTTGAATGGCTAAAATCCACAGTCAGCCTCCAGAGCTCACCCCTGCAATTATGTGTCAAAGGTGTCTCCAAATACATGCCAGACCCAGGGCCAGACCTGGCGGTTGTCCCTGGGGAAGGAGGTGGAAACACTCGGGTCTTTTGACCTTTATAACCAGAAAAAACTAATTGGGAAGAAGAGGAGTAGGAAAGAGAAGAGGGTGACTAGACCTGGAGCTGGAAGATGAGGCTCAGGCCCCATGACTACTGCCTACCTACTGAGCAACTTGGGGCCAGGCATGGGATCTCCACCTCAGCATGCTCATCCACAAATTAGAAATGACAACAACATTCATCTCACAGAGTTATTATGAGAATAGAAGAGGTCATGTATTTGAATGCACTCTCCTCACTAGAAAGAGGAGCTAATGTAACTTGTTATCAACTAATGGCCAAAGACCAACAGCTGGAGGTGCAGTAATGAGAGAGAGGGCTCCTGGCTGGTTACTCCTTACCAAATAATTAATAAACTCTCTACATTTAAATAGTAATATAATGAATTTGGGTTCCAAGTGTTTAATTTACATTGACCCCTGGGGGCTTCTGAACATTCGTATCTTGTTCAAGTCATCCTTTGCCTTGTGTAAACTTGCAGAAGCCCTAAGGCATCTAATGGGGATGACTGAGGGAAATCAAATGGATCAAAATGACAAAATGACAGTTTTTCTCTAGGCTAATAACTCAATGAGCAGAAAGGAAAGTCCTCCCTTTTAAATGTATATGAATGTATATGTAGTTCACACTTACACTCTGACACAGATCTCATTAATTGTGTCCAATGATGTGTGTGTGTGTGTGTGTGTGTGTGTCTCCAAGACTGAGACACATGTACTAAAGAGTGATACTGGCCACATCTACTCTGGACTTAGAGGGTAACTTCAGCGAGTGCTGGATGCTGGAAGCGACCAGTGCTGGAATGAAAAGCTTCATGGAATGTGAGGATCAGGCAGTAGTTTGGGGAAGGCGGGCTGGGAAGGCATGGTGACACACTGTGCCACGCTCATCCGCAAACTTAATGCGACCTGCTGGAGACCTGCGGCTGGAAGCCCAGCTCTGGAAACCTGCATAAAGTATTTAAAGCCAGGGTATCAGCACGTTTATAAAGTGGGTTTATGATAATATAAAAAATTCAGTTAATAAGCCTGAGACCCAAAAGATGAACCCATGGGGTAACAAGAGTGTGAGACTGTGAGAGGCAGAGAAAGGCAGCTGACGTGTTCTCACTTGAGCAAGGGTTTGTTATTCTGTTCAGATCCAAACTGGCACCAATGGCACATGTAATTCCATGCAGCCTTAAAGGGGACCCGAAGGGGCTGCACACTTGTCTGAGGTCAACCTTCAAAGAGACAGGCTTCCATTTATGGGCTCAAGCACTGACACACACACATCCACAGTAGCTCGGGGCTGCTGACTGAGTTATTTTTAGAGCCCTGCCGAGAACTAGGCAATACCAGGATCTTCATGATCCATTATATCATGATTCTCACACGCTTTAGCCTGAATCCATTTGGTGCACAAAAAATGCCTCATTTCTTTATAGGAGAATTTTTTTTTTTGAGATGGAGTCTTGCTTTGTCACCCAGGCTGGAGTGCAGTGGCACGATCCTGGTTGACTGCAACCTCCGACTCCTGGGTTCAAGTGATTCTCCTCCTCAGCTTCCTGAGTAGCCAGGATTACAGGCGCCCACCTCCATGCCCAGCTAATTTTTGTATTTTTAGTAGAGACGGGGTTTCACCATGTTAGCCAGCCTGGTCTTGAACTCCTGACCTCAAGTGATCTGCCTGCCTCGCTTTCCTGAAGTGTTGGGATTACAGGCGTGAGCCACCGTGCCCGGCCTATGGAAGGAATTTGACAGCGCAAACGGACAAGAAAGCCAGGCTCTGCACATCACATGTGACTGAGAAGAGTCTGCATTTGAAAGAATAAGCTAAATTCCACAGAACTATAGTGAACCTTGAAAATCACTGACCTCTCCTCTTCTTTCTCAGTTTTACTTGTTTCTTCCTCAAATGTTGCCTCATTTTTGTTGAGCCAAGATCTCCAAATGGGTGACAGCCTTTCCTATTCTTGGGCAATACGTTTCTAAAGGGTGGGGTCTGATAGTGAACTTGCATTGTTTGGGATTTGTATGAGTCTAATTTCTTTAATCTGGCTATTTTAATAATAGCTGAATAAAAGTAAATGACATTTTCCAAACCCTTTTTTGGGCTTTCCCCAAATAGCTTCCTTTAAAGAATCATGAAATGAACCCTGACTGGCATCTCAGAGTGTGAGCCATCTTCCAAGAAGGATGTCTACTGAGATTGTAAGAAGTGATCTTTGAGGCTAACCAAAAACCCATTCTAAAGGTTCCCTGTTCCTTAAATACAGAGATGTGAAAAAAATATATAAACAGAAAAAGAAGGGAAATGAACTTCAAGAGCTCTTTGGGAAGAGTATCTACTTTTCATATTATTAAAATGTCACCTTTATGACACTTTGAGTTTGATTAAAACGACGCACTTGCTTTATCTGGATGGGCCATGAATCCTGGTTAATTATGGTGTTCTATAAATAAACATACTCCACAACCCAACTCAGACTTGACACCTCTTAGCTGACATCTGAAAACTTACCCTTTGCATGTTTTCAAAGTGTCAGCTTGATAAACCTAAACTTTGTAGGGTTTCTGTGGATGCAGACTTTTATAGAATAAATAGAATAACAGATCAGTGCAGAAAACAAGGACACAAGGGAGGAGGTACTGTAGCTGCCGTTCACTCCCGATGTCAGGTGACTGCTTTCTGGACTGAGGTGTCACACTGACCGAGGTTTGAACGTATACTTTGCAGCTTACAGGCTGTGAAGCCTTGGGGACATAACTTCACCTTTCTTAGCTTCCATTCCCTCAGGTGGGAAATGAGGACAAAAATGCCCAACTGTGTGTTGTCAACAGGATCAAACAAAATAACACACGTGATGCAGACTACAGAGCTTTGGAACACTGTTGGTGTGAAAAAGGAAAACTGGATCAAGAGAAAGGTTAATAAACCAAAATAAAAGCACTTTTGGAAAATATAAACACTCCGAAAAGAAAAACTCAGGTAAGTATCTGTCCATTTAAGCAGAAACAAGTTCAGGGGTGGAACATGAAACTGCAGGTGGTGTGAGGTTAACGTCATGAGTTAGTGGCCAAGGCTGCCGTGCTGAGTCCGGCTTCTCCTCCGGGTGAGCCCGCTTCCTGTCCCCGCTCCTCAGCATGGCACTGCCCATGAGCAACTGGCACTGAGAAGCTCCGGCTGCAAATACCCATACTTCAAACATTTTCCTTTGTGAAAAGGAACAAGCCAGATACTATTCTTAGGAAGAAAAAAACCACAAGCCTTTTTCCTGCAAGTAAGCTCAGCAAGTTTGACCGTCCCCCACTCCCCGCATCCACACAAGGGTTTTCATTATTCACAGTGTCAGAATACAGAGCAGCGTTCTGTGCCTCCAAACCCAGGCCACGCTGGCCCGTTCAGAGGGCCCGAGGCTCAAGGATGGCAGGGAAGCTCTATGGATTAAGGCACTTGGCATTTCCAGCGAGCTCTCTGCTCCTTATTTATTTATTTATTTATTTGAGACAGAGTCTCACTCTGTCGCCTAGGCTGGAGTGCAGTGGCACGATCTTGGCTCACTGCAACCTCCGCCTCCTGGGTTCAAGCGATTCTCCTGCCTCAGCCTCCTGAGTAGCTGGGATTACAGGTGCCTGCCACCATGCCTGGCTAATTTTTGTATTTTTAGTAGAGACGGGGTTTCACTATGTTGGCCAAGCTGGCCTTGAACTCCTGACTTTGTGATCCACCTGCCTCGGCCTCCCAAAGTGCTGGGATTACAGGCGTGAGCCACCGTGCCCGGCCTCCTTATTTATTTATATGACTGAATACAGCAGCATCTCCAGTCACTGGGTCTTCATTTACCAATAACTGGTAAATGAAGAATGTCCATGAGCATTTAAAAATAATTTAAAAAAATCTCAAAATCTGCAAAGGCTATGACATGAGTCACCAACTTTGGTTATAAAATAATGTGGGGTGTCACACACCTTGAAGGTTGTTCAGTTGTACCTGCTGGAGAAAGGAAACACCACAAACCAAGGGATCACCGAGTGGAAAAACAGCCTTCCTGCTACCAAGCATTAGGCCCAGGACAAGGGCGAGGGCGAAATCATTTCAGGAGAGCTGCACGTAAGTAGATTTACAAAGTAGTCAGCACAACTGCCTTGCAGAACTGGAACAAAAATGGCTTGTAGTTCTGGAAAGGAAGCCACTTGGAGCAGGAAGAATGGATAAAGAAGGGTGACTCACACAAGCACCACACCACTGCAGGTTAGCTGAGCCATATGGGAGAAATGCGTGCACATGCACTGGGACACAGGTGACAGAGAGGGACACAGGACATCGAGGTCCTGTGTGAGGGGCAGCAGCAGCCAGGGAGGTGTTTGTTTTCACCCAGGCAAGAGGCTGCCCAGTGAGCACACTGGCACTAGGACAGGCTGCTAATGAGCAGCAAGAAGGAGGAAGAATTGTCCCCATCTTGGCTGTCCCCATCAGGGAAGCCCTCCCTGCCTCCTGGCCAGGCACGTAGTCACCCTCCCCAGAGCACTCATGGCAGCATCCACACCATGACTGGCACATAGCGAATCACCTAGGGAGCTTTCCACACACACACACACACGCGCGTGTGTTTACACACATGCATATGCACACATGGCCATGTGTGCACGCACACCCCTATATCCGAGGCTCTGGGGCAGGGCCTGGGAATGCATGTTGCTTCTGATGATCAGCCAGGTTTGAACTTCACTAGGACTAGATAAAACTCTAAAGGCACTTCCAGCATTAGAGGACAATGATTTTATGAAACATGCACACATTTTTTAAAGAGCCATTTTTTTCTCCATATTTTCTCTTGGAGGAGGGATATGCTTTTCCCTCTTTGGAGACATGAATTGACTCTGTCACTTGAGGGATGTCAGCAGGTCACCTCTCACTGCCCCATTGGGCACACACTCCTGGGGCTGCTGAAAGGCTCAGCTATGAGGCAGGCGGGCCAGGAGCCCAGGCATGCAGGCTAACAGCCCGCAGCCCAGAATGAGGATGGGGTGTGACCCAAAACCAGCACACTCCAAGAGTAAGACTGAGCCAAACTTCTTCCCAGGGCTCCCCTGGATCCAGGTGGTAACACTGGCCTTTGGTGCACGGGGACCAGCAGTGGCCTCTCAGCATCCCGTTGGTCTCACCAATGCCACCTCTCTCAGGTTTGGCTGGTTATATTCCTATCGTCCTGACATCCTAACAGCTACCATGTAGTGGGTGCACTGATTGATCCCCCTCCCTGTGCACCAGGCACTATGCCAAGTGCTCTGTCACACTGACCAACTGTCACCCCAAGTCCTTGTGAAGTGCTCTTATTAGCTCCATGGTACAGACTGGAGAACAGGGTTAGTCATCTGCCCAGGAGTGCAGAGCCAGGAGCTAGGGTGTCAGCAGGGCCACCTGACCTCGAGGCTGTATTCTTAACCTAGCGCACATTCATTCCTTAAGCCTTCTGGAACGAAGCCTCCTCCCACCCACCTTGCCTCTGGAGAGGAGACAGCAGAGTCCCAGACCCTGGCTTCTGTGCAGGGTATCTCCTGGCTTACCTTGGCCAGTCTCGCTCGCTTGATGAGGTCGTTGAGCTTGCGCACCGCTGCCTTCTGGGGGAGGCTCTGGATGTCTCTGAAGAGGTCCTGGGCCTCAGCCTCAAAGAGCCGGCGGTTGTCTGTGTTCTGCAGGGGCTGCGCCCAGAAGGAGCCAATGTAGACGCGCAGCACCTCGGGCGTGTTGATGACCTTGCCCAGGGACCACATGAGGGCCCCGTAGACCCGCATCAACTGCTGCGTGTCCACTTGGTCGGCCTTGTTCAGCACGACACGGATCTTGTCGTCCTGGCCCCGGAAGGCCTTGATGGCCTCTGAGAATTCATCTGAGATGTCCAGCTTGTGAGCATCAAAGAGCAGGATGATCCTGTCCACCCTCTCGGCAAACCACTGCAGGACCTGGCAGAAGTCATAGCCTGGGTGGAGAGAAGGACACGTCAGTGTGGCCACTGCTGCAGGAGACACGTTTACTGGGAGGGCTCAGGAACAGTCTCGCTCTCCAGCAGCTGCCAGGGAGAGAGCCCTGTCTCCAACCTGGAGGCAGTGGAGGCCTGGTGACATGAAAATCACGGGCTGGATGAATCCGGGCAGGAAGGACCTGGGGAGTCCTTCCACAGGAGGAGGGAGGAAAGAGAATGGGGCTCATGGTCACTTTGGTAATTGCTGACTTCCATATCTGTGATTTCATTTAGTCCTCATGAGTGTTTTATTTCACCTAATACAGACCTTTTGCTTGATGGCAAAATTGATCAATGGTTTTATAAAAACACAGGCCATGGGTCAAAAAATCTTACTTCTGAAAAGTCTCACTTTTCTGAAAGCCCCAGATAGAGAAGAAAGAGAACCAGAGGCCACCTGGCATCCCATGGGGTATCCAGTAAGCATAACAGAAGAGACATCGCCTTCAATTAACCCAAGTTTGTAGAGTGCTGAGGAGGTCAAAGGTTGGCCCAGCCAGCGTTGTGATCAATATTTATCTTTGGACTATTTATAGCTCAGGTATATTGTGAATATTTTTTTTAACATTACACATCACAGCCATTGTGTAAAATGGTCTCTTGCCAATTTCTTTTTTTAAAATGGCCTGGCCCATAGCAAATTCTGTTCAGCCTATTCTGGCCACCTCCACAAATCATGCAGCTGCATAAACACTCTTTAGCCCAAGGTCAAGGATCTCAGGCCTTTCCCCAGGGAGGCAGATTCCCACGAAAAGCAAACAAGAGGAGGCCAAGCCCATAAAGTTGACTTTTAATCTGTCTGATTAGTTGCAGAAGCAGAGTCTCAATCCAGCCCAGCTAGTGCTGAGATGTCACCTGCCTGACCCCCATGCTAGGGGTCATCTCCCCTCTTCTTTTAGAGTTTGAAAACTTTCAAACATACATAAACATCTGTGAGTCATATTATGAATGCTGATGTACCTACCACATAATTTTAACAAATGTTGACACTTTGCTTTGTTTGCTATTTCAGATATGTTTTAAAACCAAGTATAGTTTCTTTAGATAACAAAATACCATACAGTGGTGAGAAGGAACTAGATCTTCACTTGTCAACACAGGTAAATCTCCAGAAAAGAACAAGAGTAAAAACTTAGTTTCAAAAGGACATGTACGGCATGATAACATTCACGTAAAATGTTAAAATACAAAATACTCAACCATCTATGGATACAGACTATAGCACAAATACAAAAAAGTCAACATCGATTGTGAGACCCTGGTTGGCCGTTGGGGTGGAGAAGGTGTGGATCTAAGGCAGAGGAAAAAGTATCTGAGGTGAATAATCTATTAGGTGAAAATAAAGAGGGTCTGCAGACTAAGGTTTCCATGCATTTGAAGAACAGGTGTTAGAGGAATAGCTGAACAAGCAAACTGGATTCAGGTCCATTTTTCATAAAGAAAACAAGACACTTGGTAACGCTGAAGCCCCCTGTGCACCCCTCCCTGAGCCCTTCCCCCGGCTAGGAGGCCGCTGTCCTGAGTGTGGTGTTTATGCCGCCACACGCGTGGATACTTCCAGTTCATGCTTTTCCTTTCTCTGTTCTGTCTCACTGCGGCACTCCCTGCCTCCTTGGTGATAAGGAAGGCAAAGGCAGTTCTCGGAATGTGGGCCAGAGTTTATTTTCATTGCTGTCAGCAGTCAGTTTAGGTCAGAGGAATATCAAAGACCTACTGACAGGGTCACACATAGTATGCAAAGATTTAGAGTCAAGGTTTCACTCTGAGTTCTGTCCCTGAAAGGCCAGAACAAACTGCCCCCTAGGGTAACACTAAGTGCTACTGTCATTTGAGACAGACGTGTGCACAGACAGCCCTAGCTCACAGGATTGCAGGTCCTCAGCGGATAAATGAACTGGCTGTTCGCTGGGTGCTGGGAAGATGCTTTGGAGCCACCCATAGATGGACCTGCATGGGGACTTGCTTTTCCAGGAGAGATGATTGATTCACCATGCTGACCTGACCACTCACCCACATGGTCTTCCTAGTGTTCAGATGGGGTATCTGAAGGTTCAGAAACAGACCAAAGAAAATGCTGTGCACATGGAGTGAACGTGAGTTGGTTTTGCTGAATACCCTTCCTGTTGGGTCGGGAGGTATCCTTTATGGGCTGTGGAGGCTGAAGGTGTGGTAGAGAGTCCCTCGCCCCATTCCTTAGCAAGTTGGGGCATAAGCATGTGATCTAGAGTTAGACATTCACTTCCACCAGAGAGGAGTGCTGAACCTTGGGGAAATGACACAAAGACACAGTGAAAATAAGAATTTACTCATGGTGGTGGCGGTTTCCTAACTCTTTTCTAAGCCTAGTTCTCCAACTTTCCCATTAATCTTGTGAAAAATTCTCCAAAACATTTTCTTTTCTGCTTAAATTAGTTAGAATCAGCTTCTTTGGTTTGCTATTGAAAACGATGATAAGGCTGGGCACGGTGGCTAATGCCTGTAATCCCAGCACTCTGGGAGGCAGAGGCGGGAGGATTGTTTGAGGCTAGGAGTTTGAAACCACCTGGCAATATGGTGAGACCCTGTCTCTACAAAAAATAAAAACAAATTAACTGGGCATGGTGGCATATGCATGTGGGCTCAGCTACTTGGGAGGCTGAGGCAGGAAGATCACTTGAGGCCAGGAGTTTGGGGCGGTGAGCCATGGACACACCACTATACTCCAGCCCTGGGTGAGAGAGTGAGACCCTGTCACAAAAACAAAACAAAACAAAAACAAACAAACAAAACCACAATTGGTAAACAATCCTCCCCTCACCCCCATTTAAGATTTCGGAATACCTCTTACTGTCAGTTCCGAAAGAAACCTGCCACCCAAACTGAAACACAGCTGCTGCCACTAGCTGTGCTCGCGCCAACCCTGCCGTGCTTGTGCCAACCCAGCCATGCAGATGCAGTCTCTCTTTCTCCCAGGGCTGCCTGGGTTGAACGGTTAGCTTTGATTGCAACACTTGTATTTAAACTTTAACTTAAATTTGAGTTCCTAACGGTTAATTTAAGTATCTTTAAAAAAGATGCCATTTCAATGCTATAGTGAAATCAAAAGTTATTAGGAACAGAGCTGCCAGATTTAAGTTTACTATAAGTGACGCCAATACTCATGTCTGGAGGAACAGGTGCATATCCATATTTTCTTGTGTTAAAGCAACAATGAGAGCTTAATACAGTTCGAGAAGTACAGGCAGGCAGAGCTGTGTTTGTTCTGTCCCTGAGCAGGTGTGACAGGCTGAGGACGGCCTGTCACACACCAGGCAACACAATCAAAGGAGTAGAAATCACCGTGTCCAAAAGAGAGCAAGGAATGATCAAAGCTGGGAGAGGTTGGACTGCTTACCACCTCCCCCTACAAAGTTAAGATTATTTTGCTACTTTAAGCATTTTAAGTGTACTGCCCAGTGGCATTAAATAAGTCACATTGTTGTACAACCATCACCACCATCCAACTGAAACTCTGAACCCATTAAGCACTAATTCTCCCCTCCTCTCTCTAGCCCCTGGTGACCACCATTCTACTTTTTGTCTCTATGAATTTGACTACTCTAGGTACTTCAGAGAAGTGTCCTTTTGTGTCCGGCTTCTTTCACTCAGCACACCGTCCTCAAGGTCCATCTGTGGTGTAGCATGTGTCAGAGTCTCTCCCTCCTCCTAAGGCTGAACAGGTCCGCTTGATTCTCGTGTCATGAAGGACTCAGGCACCAAATACCTAGCTACTCAAAAATCCCAGTGGATCTAACTTCCAATATGTCATTTAGTCTGCCTGCTAAAGGAAAACAGTGATTCAGAAGGACCTAGAGACCACTGATCCTCAAAGCCTGTTCCTGTGTTGGAATGAAATAAGGGGCTTGCTAAAGTTTAGACTCCTAGGCCCCTCCCCAGAACCACTGAATCAGAATCCCTGGGGCTGAGCCTGGCGATCTGCACTTGGAAGCTCCCCAGGTGATTGCAATGCATGGTGCAGTTTGAGGATCACTGTCTAGACTGAATACCAGGGTAGGGAAATTGTACAGATAGGTTTATGTTCCTGTTGGTTAGCAAGCAACAAAGCAAATCAAATACATTTAAAGTAGTATTAGTTCCTTTTATTCCAAAAAGTTACCAATAGATGTTTAGGTGATGCATCACAGGTCGAGGAAACAGAACTGGAACATGCTTATTTGAAGACGGATTTTAAAACTCACCCAAGCTCCCTGCTTTTGCCCATGCTGGGCCATGGCCCTGGCAAACCCTTCCTCTATGGTCTAGACTGAGCCTAGAAAGCCAGCCCAAACCCTAGTCATTCTTCAAAATATCTGGGCCAATTTTGATTAAGTCAGACATTACTTAACTTTAAGCTCCAGTTTTTTTCACCTGTAAGATCGGGTTGTTGAGTGATTACATGAGAAAATGCTTTTATCCATAAGGCATTGAGACTTTGTTAACTTTCAGCAAATTTGAGCTGTGGTTACTCTGGTTTCCTCAACTGCTCCCCATCCTGAGTTCCCTTGCCTGTGCTGCCTATGGCACCACTTCACACAGGGTATTAAAATCAGAGGGATGGTCTGGTCTCTCTTATTAGATTATATATTCTCTAACCATAGGAACCATGTCTTCATCATGGTCACACAAGATAGTGGTGGACAATGTGGGCCTTGGGGCCCGACTGCCTGGGACCTTCCTGGCTCCATCAATTACTAGGTCTGTGACCTTGGGCAAATTACTTCACCTCTCTGTGCCTCGTTTCCTCATCTGTAATAATAGTGTCTTAGGGCTACCCTAGGGCTGATAATAGTATCCACAGGCCTCAGGAGCTGCAGAGTTAATATACGTGAAGCATTTAGAATCACCTTGGCACCTAGAAAGCTGTCCAAAATGCTATCTACTGGTTATTTTAAAAATCTTTGTATCCAGTGCCTGGCATACAGTGGGGATGCAAGCAATATTTGTGGGAGAAGCACAGTCTGCAGTTATAGAAGGAAATAAAATTATTTAGGGTGAAGACGACAGTGCACCAATGCTTGAGCCAAGTGAGAGAATCAGTGCTCAGAAGTAGACAACAGAAGACACCAAGGGAACAAAAACACTGCTCATATACGATCAATAGAGCAGCAGACTCACAGAAGCCCAGTGGCCTTCCTTTTCTACCAGCAGGTCTTAAAGATTCCAGCTTGCTCCTAAATTGAATCTATGATTTTAATCACAGACACTCCCCAGCTCAGGAAAGTCCTATACATACCCATGCTGGCTGGGATAACGCAGGGCACACATTTGTACCCAGAAGGATGAGAATAATGAATTTTTCCAAAGGTTCTATTAGAGGGTGGTTAGGTTCCCAGGAACACTAGAGGTTAGCTACACTGTGCTACGTAGGCCTGGGAAAGAAGCGATCACTTAGAACAAGGGTGAAAACCAGTGGACCTCAGACTGAATGTGGTGCTCAGCTGCTGTTTTGTTTGGTCTGCTTAGCAGTTTGTTTGTTTTAAGACAGGGTCTCACTCTGTCATGTGGGCTGGAGTGCAGTGGGGTGATTATGGCTCACTGTGGCCTTGACCTCCCTGGCTTAAGCAATTCTCCTGCCTCAGCCTCCCAAGTAGCTGGGATCACAGGTGTGCGTCACCACGCCTGGCTAAGTTTTAAAAAATTTTTTATAGAGATGGGTCTCACTATGTTGCCCAGGCTGGTCTCAAACTCCTGGGCTCAGGTGATCCTCCTGCCTCAGCCTCCCAAAGGGCTGGGATTACAGGTGTGAGCTGCCGTGCCTGGCCTATATAGTGTTTTTAAAATTCTGAGTGGACTGTGTTTGGTCTGGACGTGCACCGTTCAGTTCTTACAGACATCCCAGTTCATAGATGCATCCACCTGGTGCCCAGTGCTGGGTAGAGACACAACAGCTCGGACTCAGCCTTTGAGACCAAGCTCTGTGTCCTCTGAGAAGCAGCCCCTGCTCTCCTGGGATCCTACAGGAGTCCTACAACCCTGCTGGGCTCTAAGCTGCAAGGGTGGGCCTTCTTACCTGCTGGTCACAGCCCAGAACAGTGCTGACCAGGAGAAGGTCTCAGTCAATGCTTCTGAAAGGACTGAATGTTTTCTGTGAAAAAATCTGTTCAAAATTCCCAACATTGGCTTTAAACAATCTTTTGGAATACATCTCTCTGGACATTGAGAGTACACTGAACATCTTGGAATTTTACGAGACACTTCAAAGACAAAAGTAAAGAAATGGATTGGTGAGTAATTATGGAGTGTCTAGGATGTGGTTGGAACTGTCACTGAGGGACACACTTCTTTTTTTTGAGATGGAGTCTGGCTCTGTCACCCAGGCTGGAGTGTAGTGGCGCGATCTCAGCTCATTGCAAGCTCCTCCTCCCGGGTTCACGCCATTCTCCTGCCTCAGCCTCCCGAGTAGCTGGGACTACGAGTAGCTGGGACTACAGGTGCCCGCCACCATGCCCGGCTAATTTTTTTTTTTTTTGTATTCTCAGTAGAGATGGGGTTTCACCGCGTTAGCCAGGATGGTCTCGATCTCCTGGCCTCATGATCCACCTGCCTTGGCCTCCCAAAGTGCTGGGATTACAGGCGTGAGCCACTGCACCTGGCCTGAGGGACACACTTCTATAAGCCCCAAACTAGAAGCAATCTCATGTCCCTCAATGGGACGCGATGGATACGCTGTGGCACTATTCAGTGGAATACTACTCAGCCGTGAAGAGGAATGAACTGCTGACCTGTGCATGGCTGAACCTCAGACACATTATGCTGAGTGAAAGAAGCCAGACACCAGAGAGTGCTTTCTGGGGGATTCCATTCCTATGAGATTTCAGAAGAGGCAAAGCTAAACTATAGTGACAGAAAGCAGGCAGTGGCTGCCTGTGACGGGAGCCTGGCTGGTGAGTGGAACGGACAAACAGGGAGCATCTCAGGGTGATGGAAAGTTTCTATATCTTGATGATGGCTGTAGTCACATGAGTATGCAAATATGTCAAATTCAACAAACTGTACAATTAGATAGAATAGATGCATTTTTCACGCCTGTAATCCCAGCATTTTGGGAGGTCAAGGCAGGTGGATCGCCTGAGGTCAGGAGTTCGAGATCAGCCTGGCCAACTTGGTGAAACCCTGTCTCTACTAAAAATACAAAAATTAGCCAGGCTAATTTTTGGCAGGTACCTGTAATTCCAGCTACTTGGGAGGCTGAGGCAGGAGAATCGCTTCAACCCAAGAGGCGGAGGCTGCAGTGAGCCGAGACTGTGCCACTGTACTCCAGCCTGGGTGACAGAGAGGGACTCCATCTCAAAAAAAAAAAAAGGTGCATTTAATCATATGTTATACTTCAACAAAATTGACTTAAAAAGCAAAAGTAAACAGGAAGAAAAGAAAGAAAAATCCCAAGGCTGCTAAACTTGTTTAAAGATACACATCTCCACAAACTGCTGAATGGACCAGGAAGTTGAAATCTGTTCATCAAGGGGCTATTCATACCTAAGCTGGCTGTATATGGAGGTGAACGAAGCTAAAGTAGAAGCCTTAAGCTTTAGAGGAAATCGGCCTTAAGAACCACTCGAAGCAGCTAACCTGCATCCCGCTTTCTGGCCAAGGTGATGAAAACCTCTCATGGTGACAGAACAGGAGTGAGAATGCTCCAAGTTTGTGAGAATTGGTTTCAGCTAGGCACAATGCAATGTGGCCTGGGGCATGGAACGATCTGGACCTAAGTGTGTTTGCATGTACGAGTGTGTGTTGTGGGTGCAGGACTCAACATAATCATAGAACCATCCCACTGTGCTCAGTATATTTTCAACACTTATTCATGCAATTAATAGAAATTTCAATTCTTTAAGACCTTCCAGTGAAACCTGTATTAGTCTGGAACAAAAAAGAGATGTAATCAGTCCAGTTGCTTCAAAATATAGTTTCTTTCTTTGCCAAAGGACCCAAAAGCTACACAGCTTGGGGAACTAGGAGAAAGAATTTGTCCTGCGCAAGATCCCAGATTGGCATTCCTGGCTCCATGTTCTGGGAACAAAAGGAGGGGGCAGGAAGGAAGGAGCCCCTTCTACCCAATCAAGGCTTCCCGTCACAGCCCCTGTGGAAACTGGGGTCCTCCATCCTGGCCAGAGAAAGAGCTACCAGGAAATGGCATAAGGGGTTAGAACAGTGGCTCCCTGGCTCAGGTAAATATAGCACGGGGGTCCCTGAGGAAGAAAATTTGGCAGTCTATTTTTAATAAAATAACAAGAGAAAAATAATGCTTACATTTCTTTTCAGAGCCAAGTTTCTAATTATGAGTTTTAAACAAGATGTGTGTCTATGGCCAGGCATGGTGGCTCAGACCTGTAATCCCAGCACTTTGGGAGGCCAAGGCGAGAGGATCACTTGAGCTCAGGAGTTCGAGACCAGCCTGGGTGAGTGAGGCCCTGGCTCTACTTAAATAAAAAAAACAAAGAAAGATGTGAGTTAATGAAAGGATGCAAGGCAATGCAGGGCAGGCAGAAATGCAGCCAGGCTCCCCCTGCCGTGTCCCTCCTCCCACTCCTGGGGTGGGCAGGGCCACTTGCCCGTGGTGGTGACGGAACACTGCCTAAGACTCTTCCACTCAAACCTCTCCTCTTTTCGACGCCCTGACCGCCCCTCCCAGAGTTAGCAGCTCCAGTTCCATGTGGGCATTCCTACCCCTGCCCCCAGCACTTTCTGTGTGGCTCTGTCTGTGCAACCCCAGGCTCTCCTGGCTGCATGTTCACCTTTGTGTCCCTCCAGCACCCGCGCAGTGAGCGTCCAGCACGAGGCAGGCACCAAGAGTGCCTTCTTGTCCCCAGGTTCCATCCTCACCAATCCAGCCCTCAGACGATCCCCACCCCTTCTTAGAACTCAGAGATGATCTCCAAAACTGTGAGTGTCCCTGATCACTTCTAGAATAAATGTTTACAGAACAAATTCTCCATGACTAGCCTCTGCCTCAACTCTCAACCTTTGCTCATAGTCTCTTACTAAGCCCCACCCTCTCCACTGCACAAACCACACTGGGCTCTTTGCTGTTCCCCAGTAGCATCCTGTACTTCCCTGTCTCCACACCCTTGCTTAGGCTTTTCTGTCTGGAATGCCCTTTCCTCTTCTCCATCTACAGCCACTCATCCCTCTGGGGCACTTTCCTCCGGGTGGCCTTCCCCCACCCAGTGGAACAGAACCACCTTTCCTGTTTCCTCCTGATGGGGTCTGTAGCAGCCTGAGAGCAGGGCCAAGTCTTCACTGTGTCTGTAACCCAAAGGCCCACTGCAGATGCCTCACACTATCAAATCAGGTTCCCGGGGATAGAGTCTTATAGCTTTAATGAATTTCCTTCATAGCACTTATACTCTGAAATGGTATATATATTTGCTGACTATAAGACAGAAATTCTGAGGGCAGAGACGCCACTCCTTATTCTGTTCACCACTATACACCCAGGAATTACTACTGAACACAGTAGGTGTTCAATACATTTGGTTTATTCCTCCAAAAATTAAAAATGGAACTATCATATCATCCAGCAATCCCACTTTGGGTATTTGTCCAAAACAACTGAAATCAGGACTTTGAAGAGATATCTGCACACCCATGTTTACTGCAGCATTACTGGCATCATTTCTTTATCCATTCATTCATTGATGGATGCTTAATGGCAATAGCCAAGATGTAGATATAAGAAAAGCATCCATCAATGAATGAATGGATAGAGAAAATGTGGTGTACACATCCAATGGAATACTATTCAGCCTCAAAAAAAAATTCTGCAGTATGCAACAACATGGATGGCCCTTGAGGAAAAAAACATGCTAAGTGAAATAAGCCCATCACAGAAGGACAAACATACATAATTCTACTTGTATAAGATATGTAAAATAGTCAAACACACAAAATCAGAGAGGGGAACCGTGAGTGCCAGAGGCTGTGGGGAGAAGGAAATGGGGCTTTGCTAATCAACTGGCATAAAATTTCAGTTAGGCAAGATGAATAAGTTCTAGAGATCTGCGGAACCACACTGTGCCTACAGCCACATTGTGCTTGTAATGGATACTTAAAAATGCAGAAAGAGGGTAGATTTTGTAAGTGTTCTTATCACAGTAAAATACAGTAAAATTGGTTTAATCAAGTGAATTCACTTGAACAAGAAATGTAACTGATTTTTAGCAATCTGGCAGGTTTAGTTGCTTAAATAGTGGTATGCATTTCTAAAAAAGGGTTGTTACTAACTAGGGGAAGTGTAAATCATCTCAAAGTAAACATCAACTATCTGGGATAGCTCAGGTATTATAAATACACTTCTAAAAGAGTCCCTTTAGTTAATAATAACAGCCACTTCGGGGCAAGGAGTCTCTGCATTGTTGCCAGGCTGAGTTTACTTTGCAACTAGGAAAGTCTGCTTCTGAAAATGTCTTCTGAAAATGTCATCATGGCAGAGAGCAAAATGATAGCTATAAATCAACAACTGCAGCAAATATTTACTTAGCTCTTACTACATTCCTGCACTGCCCTGTGAGCTCCATATCACTACAATCTTGTAATCCTTGCAACAATCCCATGAAGTAGGTACTTTTATTACCCCCATTTTACAGGGGAGGAAAAAAGACTCAGAGAGGTTAAATAACCGACCCAAGGCACACAGCTGTTTCTCAGGGGAGCCCGGATTCAAACCCAGGGACTCGGATCCTAGAGCCTGTGCTTTCACCCACTGCACTGCACCATATGTGTACCAGGATGGTAGAATCAGAGGTGAGTGTACTTCATTTTCTCCTTTTTGATTTGTGGTTTTCTAAGTGTTCTACAATGAATATATATTATTTTTATATCAAGAAAACAAATATGCATACTGTAAAAATTATTGGCCCACTTGCATTATTATTGAGGAGGTTGTTCTTTTTCTTCTACAATGGCGCTTTTGCTGAAGGTCTGGATTCCAGCACTTTCCTGCCAGAGGCTATGCTGGGTGTGCCGAGCACCACCCTGAGGGAGAAGCAGTAACTCAGCAACTACACTCCCGAGGAAGAGGCAGTCCCCAGTCAGCGGGAGCAATGGGAGCTGCTGATGACAAAATAAGCCACAGAATGAATGGCTCTGCTCCACCGGCCTTCTCTCCTCCCTGCCCCCTTCTCCCCAGCTGACCAGACGCAGGGCAGTGGCAGGGAGGGGCTGATACCAAACCCGGTCTGGGAGACTGCCCGGAGGGAACACAGGTTCCCAAGCTCCTTTTGGAGAGGCTGGATGTGAGTTCACCTTGAACCTTTCAGCTGGTAATGGCCACCTCTTGGAGAATGTAACTGGTTACCAGAAAACCCCGGAGGTTGTCTCCCAGTACCTAGCCTGAAGTGGGTGTGGCCACAGAACCTACCAAAATTTAAATAAAAGCAAGAACCAGGCGTGCCCAGGGATGGCGTTGGGCTGTTTATCCGCTCTCTGCTCTTCCCATTCCTCCTTCCTTTGGGATTTTGCCCAAGACTTTGTAAATTAATTTTTCTGTGCCTGTTTCCTCATAAAATAAACAAGCTAACCTCACAGCCTGTCCCTCCTTCCTCTGGGGGATGCTGTGACAATAACAGATGGGTGAGCCACATGTCCCTGAAGGCCCCTCCAGGGCAAGGGCGGGAGAGCCCCACATCACAGGTTTGTGCCACGCCACAGACATGGGAACAGCGGAAGGTTCCACGCCAGTACTCGGCCCACTGAACGCTGCTGCTTCTGGGCATGTGACCAAGTGAAAGGGAAAATTGGGTTTTGCATCTCACTTTCCATCTCAGATTAAATACCAGATGAAGAAGCAGGCCCATTTAAAGAAGGCTGAGCCCTGGAGAAAGACAGCAACATGGTATTATCAGTCATTTTAGGCTCTTTGCTGGAGAGGGAAGTTGGTAAAAAACCTACAACACATCCTGTAAGTCCTGGAGCCTGGCTTAACAATTTCATTCTGCTGGGCCTCAGTTTCTATACCTGTGAGTCAGATGATCAAAAAGGATTCTTTCTAGATCTTAAATTTTAGCTATCTAAAGTGGTTCCAAAGAGTAAGATTCTTTGAAATAAAAAGCCGGATTCCCAGGAAAATCGATTTAGCTCAGCATCTGTATAGTACAGACACGAACTAGTTACAGTGCCAGCCTAAGATGACCCTTCAGATGGCTACAGTAGACCCTTCAGATGGCTACAGGAATACTGAATTAACAACTCTAAATGACACAATTATCATACAGTAAGTTTCATTTTATTACATCCCTTCTACTGGATTCATGTGCTATAGCATTTGGGCCAATTTGAAGGTCCTTGAGTGTTTCTATAGGTGTAATTAGTTGCCCTAAAGTTTAACTTATTGTCATCCAATTCCAAACAACTCTATACTGAAAGAAACTATCCGGAGGAAGGGTTGTGGAATGTATGACTTCCAAGGATGCTTAAGAAGTCACCCCATCTAACCTTCTGATATTATTATATATTAGGATGAACAGATCCAGGAATCCCGTGTCACGCACATGGAAATTGTCCATTCCTCATTTTTCAAGTGGGCTTTGTGTATAAGTCAGGCTAGAAAGTCTCATACAATATGTCTATAAATCAGACGGAGTCGGCTTGGCAAACATTACTTGCACTGAATTTTCTTGAGGCAAAATGCCAACAGACTCCGCCCAAACGTGATAAGGTCAAACATTTATAAACAAGGCTCTGACTGTGACAATGCATCTTGTCATTCTGTGGTTCAGAAGGGCAAAGGTAATGTTTCTTCAGGTTACAGTTTTCTAAAGAGAAATGTTAAACCAAGGGGATGACAACTGGGGTCAAAAAGGGCTAGAAAGCAACTTCTGACCTGAAGACCCCGCCCCTCACCCTGCTGTTCCTCTTTTCAAACATCTTGGCATTGCACAAGTGTCCAGCATGCCTGTGGACAACAGCCAGCCCTGCAGACCAGCTCTAGCAATTAAGTTATCAGCTAACCAGCTCCTCAAGCCAAACTATTACTCACAGACAGTTATTTCTGGGCTTACGTCACAGATGGAAAGAAAGACCCAGTCAGTGGGAACCATGGGAATCCACACGGGGCTCCTTATAAAAAAATGACTCACTTATTTTGCTAAAAGTAGTCCACGTATTTACCAACAGTATTTCAAAATAGTCAAATACCTCCAGAAAAGGAAATACTTTAAAAAGGTATACATGAAAAGATGCTCAACCACACTAACCATGAGGAATGAAAATTAGAATCATAATGAGATGGTGAGCATGTAAACAGGCATGCCTTCTACAGTGGCATTTTTGGCACCAGCTAACATAATAAAAAGACCGCAGTTCCTTTTGATTCCAAAATTCCACTTCTAGGAATGCATCTTAGAGTTACATCTGCACATTTTTTGGATTAGTCTCTATTTCATTTATTTTTTTACATTGATGAAGAAAAATTGTATATATTTATCATGTCCAACATGTTGTTCTGAAATTTGTATACGCTGAGGCTGGATGCAGTGGCTCATGCCTGCAATCCCACCACTTTGGGAGGCTGAAGCAGGTGAATCACTTGAGCCTAGGAGTTTGAGGCCAGCCTGGGCAACAAGGTGAAACCCCATCTCTACAAAAAATGCAAAACATTAGCTGGGCATAGTGGTGCGTGCCTATAGTCCCAGCTACTCAGGAGGCTGAGGTGGGAGGATCACTTGAACCCAGGAGGTCAAGGCTGCAGTGAGCTGTGATCGTGCCACTGCACTTCAGCCCGGGTGACGGAGCTTCAAGATCCTGTCTCAAAATAAAATAAAACATAAAATAAAGTAAAATTAAATTAAAATAGAATATGCATTCATTGTGAAATGGCTAAATTGACAATGCAATTAGCATATGCATTACTTCACATACTTGTTTTGTTGTGGTAAGAACACTTAAAATCTACTCAGCAATTTCTTTTTTTTTTTTTTGAGACAGAGTCTAGCTCTGTCACCCAGGCTGGAATGCAGTGGTGCAATCTCGGCTCACTGCAACCTCCACCTCCCAGGTTCAAGTGATTCTCCTGCCTCAGCCTCCTGAGTAGCTGGGATTACAGGCGCATGCCACCACGCCTGGCTAATTTTTGTATTTTTAGTAGAGACAGGGTTTCACCATGTTGGTCAGGCTGGTCTCGAACTCCTGACCTCATGATCCGCCCGCCTCAGTCTGCCAAAGTGCTGGATTACAGGCGTGAGCCGCCGCGCCCAGCCAGCAATTTCTTTTTTAAGCTCCTCCCTACTCAGCAATTTTCAAGATATATTTGCACGTTATCGTGCCAACTGTATACACTTGCACTGTACATGCTAAACTGTCTAAATCCACTGTGGCACTGTTTGTATCAGCAAAAGATTAGGAACAGCCTGAACGTCACCCACAAAAGGATGGCACCTATTAATTCTGGTCCATTTATATGATGGACTGCGGGAGGCAGCTCCAAAGTACAGACATGGACAAGCTACAAGATTTACTATAAGTGGGAAAATCAAGACACAGGGCAGTGGAGCGAATCCCACCAGGGCTCCACGTGAGTGGGCGGGTGAGCTGGGAGGAGCCCCAGGGTCTGCAGACAGGGTCTGCTCTGGGAGAGGAACTGGGGGATATGGGTGGTACAGACATTCTTCACTATCTTTTTGTAGCCTTTTGTCCCAAGCACATACACACCTACCCACCGCAGGGTGCTTCAGAAAGGTGAAACGCTGCATACATGGTTTGATTTGTGCTTTGCATCTTGATTTGGATTCCAACAGGAGGCGATTTTGAGAAAGAGACTAAGATTACAGGTGAATGGAGGTTTCTTGAGGAAACTGCATCAGGGCACATGTGAGAAATATCCCTAGATACAAGAAAGAGGATTACGGCAAAAAGAATTGGAGGAGTGCCAGAAGCCGGTCCCCTCAGCCACAGAACACCGCTCCCAGGTCATTCTCTTCAGCAGGTTTCCCAGCTCCAGCCCTTGTCTGCATTCTCGTGGCTTTCCATAGCTCTACGGTCAGGCCCAAATACTTCACGCACCCTCACCGCCCCTGCTTTGGATCTCTGGAAGAGCAAGGCCCTTGTCTGAGTCCCAGGACTCGGCCATCCTCTGCCCTCCCCTGGGAAATGCTGAGCGCTTGGCTGAGCAGGCCCTCTGAGCTCGGTCCGTCTATTCTGGGACCACCCCAGTCCTATAAAATGAATCATGACAGCCCCTATCACCAGTTATTAATCATGATCCATGTTAAATGGTTTACACATGTTATCTTCAAAACAACCCTGGGAAGGAAAATTCCCTCACTTTATAAAAGCGGAAAGAGGCTCACAGGGCCCCATGCTGGGATTCGAGCTCAGGTCAGCCTCCTCCAGGGCTCACAGGAGTGTGCCTGCATCTCCCCACCTCCCTCTGTCTTTCTAAGGAAAATACAGACGTTCCCTGAAAGCCTTGTTATTTTCAGCGTTTCCCCATCCACAGGCTTGTTTGGATGGTCGAGATGCCTGCCTGCCTGCCAGGCACAGGTACATGAAACCTGAATTCAAGCCACACGTGTATCCTGGGGAGGGCCTTTTGCTGTTTCCCTCTCACTCTGAGCTTCACAGATCACAGGAATGGCTGATATCTATGGAGCGCTTAGGTATGAACACAGATCATTCAGATTCTCGTAAGATCCCACTGTACGAGAGAAAGTACTTTCCCCTGTTTTAGAGCAGGGGAAAATGAAGCTCAAAGAGGTGAAGTAACTCGCCCAGGTTGCCCAGTTGGCAAGGGAAAGAGCAGGGGACAGGGAGAAACGTGCCCGGCCAGTGTTTCTCGGCATGGACTGCCGCTGCCTCTCTTCCACCTAGAATCCTGCATTTATAATCTTTCCCTCCCACCTTCTAGGCTGGGGGTTCCCCACTGGTGCACAGTGATTAGGAGGGAGAGAGGCTTTACCACCTCTAGCAACAGGGATTGAGGCTGTGTAACAGGAATGTCCCCATAACACCAGGGAAGGTTATTAAACGTTTCAAAGTGTACCTGAAAACTTCAAAAAAATTCCTTCTTTATTTTCATTAGGGGTCCCTAAAAATCCTAGCTTCCAAAGTAGGCTAGGCAGGGGTGCTCCTGCAAGCAGTGAGACACAGACTGAGGACCCAGCATCAGGCCTCACGCCCTCCCTGTCAGACACCCATGAGGCCGACAGGGTCACTTGGTGACTCCCGTGGGACAGTCACCTCTGCTTCCTTCCAAAGCCCTGCCCTGGGAGGAGGCTGGTTAGTCACAGAGCCTGCCCCACCCCATCATCTCTCTCACTCAAATTCTCCCCTCTGTTCACTGAGAGGGCAGCCTTCACCCTGGGGCATACGGAGATGCACGACAAAGCCCAGGTTGGTTTCGGTAGGTTCTCCAAGTTTGCCAGCCCCTTCTTTCACTTGTTTTGGGGATGGCAGGGTATGTAGGAGGGACAGGCTCAGGCTCAGGAGTGGTGGCTCAGCCCTAACCCAGATTCCTCAAAATGGGGCCCTCTGTATCAGAACCCTCTGGACCCTGCCCAGATGCCCCTGAACCGTGTGCCAGGAAGTTTTTTTTTTTTTTTCAAATAAATAAATGGCATTTTGCTCTGTTACCCAGGCTGGAGTACAGTGGCACAATTATAGCTCACCGCAGCCTCAAACTACTGGGCTCAAGATTCTCTTGCCTCGGCCTCCCAAGGAGATAGGACTACGAGAATACACCACCACACCCAACTAATTTATTTTATCTTTTGTAGAGACTGGGTCTCTCTATGCTGCCCAGGCTGGTCTGGAACTCCTGCCCTCAAGTGATCCTCTCGACTCAGCCTCAAGTTCTAGGACTACAAGTGTGAGCCCCTCTGCCTGGCTGAAGCAGCATTTTAACAGCTCCCCAGGTGATAACTGTCTGTGGACCCTGGGGCTCACCGTGCTAGTCTTCTGAGCATCATTTGCAGCCGTTTGGACTCCAGAGCAGGAGGGAGCAGCAGGGAGAGGCTGGCCTAGAACACATATGCCACACGTATGACAGAGAAGGAAAGGACAGCAATTGCATGGCCCAAGGAAAGAGAAAAACCAGCAACCAAACACACCCAGAGAACTGAGTGGCAGGCCCAGGGCTGTTCTTGCCCAGTACAGGAAGACCCGGACATTCCAAATAATTCTAGGTAATCAACAGAAGATTGAAAAAGACAATCCTTCGGTGGCTTCCTGGTACTCTCAGAGAAAAATCTATGCACTTCCCCAAGGCCTACAGCTCACAGCAGGTGGCGGGGGGGCCTCCTGATCTCATCACCCACCACTTCCTGGCTGCTCCCTAGCCTCCGCCTTCCCCGAACCTGCCAGGTCTCACCTACTCTCTGCCTTTGCCAATGCAGCTCCTCCCACTGCAGAGCTCTTCCCCCAACTCTCTGCCAGGCAAACCCTCCATTCTTTACGTCCAGCCTAAATGCCACCTCCTCAGAGAGCCCTCCCTGACTGCCCACCCCTTGCTGTGGGACACGTCTTTGTTTCAATTGCATTTGTTTTGTGTTTTGGCTCCTCTGTCTCCCCTAGTATATGCTTCATGAAGGCAGCCATGAGGTCTCACTGTTGCTGTGAAACCTAAGGCACCTGGTACCTGACACATAGTAGGTGCTTAAGAAATTGACCAGGGGGCACAGCAGAGTGGGGTGCACAGCAGACATTCAACATAAGAAAACCTCTTTCCCCTTTCCACTATCCTAGGAGTGAGACTGCAGGGTAGTGTGTACTCTTTTCCAAGCAAAATTATCATCAAAAATTGCTAAAGGAAAAAAATAGAAGATTTGATGTTGTTGGGGGAAAGCATCAATTACATTTTCTCATGGGGTTTGCTGCCTTCTCCGTGTGTGTGACTGGCAGCTGTATTTTGCCCTGGTTTGCATCCACCTCTCTTGTGGTTAACAGCATGCACTCTGGAACCAGACTGCCTGGTTTCAATCCCACTCAACCACTTATTGACTATTTTGGTCATCAGCCACCTTAAAATGTAGTGGCTTAAACAATAACTTCTATTTTCTCTGGTGGTTCTGTGGGTTGACTGGGCTCAGTTGGGTTCTCACTTGGGGTCTGTCAGAAGGTGATAGTCAGACAGTGGTTGGGGCTGGAGTCACCTGACAGCTCAACTGAGCTGGTTCTGTGATGGCCCCTTCACTCACATCTCAGCTGGACCAGCCAAGGAGGCTGCCTGGGCCTCTTGGCCTCTCCCTGTGACTAGCTTGGGCTTCCCTCACAGAATGGCGGTCTCAGTCACAGTATGACAACTACTAAGAGTAGTTGTACTTTTTAGATGGCATTCGGCTTCCCACAGAATGAACACTTGAAGAGATTTAGGTGGAACCTGCAGGGCTTCTTATGACCTAGCCTTAGGAAATCATGAAGTATCACTTCTGCAGAATTCTACTGATCAAAAGTGAGTTAGAAGGTCAATCCAGACTCATGGAGAGAAGACTCCCAAGGCACGAATGCTGGGAGGCACAGGTCTTGGCGTGGCGGTGGGGGGAGGCAGTATCTTTGAAGACAAGCTACCATACTTGCTACATGATTGTCAGCAAATTTCTTAAGCTCTCTGTGCCTCAGTCTTCTCTTCTATAAAATGGGATAACTGCTCCTACCTCACAGAGCTTTTGTGAGGAGCAAATGAGTTAATAATATGTGGAAAGCACTTAAGAATGCACTATGAGAGTATTAGCTATTATTATTATTACTCAAAAGAGTAAGGAGCAAATGTTTTTCTCTGATTAATCTCTGTATCCCAATGTCTGAGATATCCCGTGAAATGTTTTATATCATAAACATAAATATGAAATGCTCTATATGCAAAGTAAGTGAAGTGTCCTTCTCCCCATCAAATAAAATTTTTTGTTTTTCATGTAAAAGTCAAGGTTTCAAGTTTAGATAAAAACAGTCATTTCTCACAATCAATAATGCATTTGATGTATTAACAAAAACTCAAAATAGCTGCCAGGGCTGGCGAATGCTGTTGTGAGTCACAGTGGCGATATGCTCACATCAGGGCCGGAAGCAGTAACACTTGTGGTGTGGAATTTCCCGTGGCACCAGCGGAAAAGGAGTCTGGATGCGTTTGTCAAAACTTCCCCGAAACAAAAATCAGGATTTCCTGCTAGAGGCCCAAGTGGCTAGTGATGTCCAGGACCTCACAACCCAACCTCAGACTGGCCTTAGCCCTGGCTGGAAAACAGGATTTGCCAACAAATCATCAGGGCTGGGCCCCCGCCTCCAGAGATGGACACTTTTCTGTCACCGCCAAATCCAGACAAAGCTCAGTCAGGTCACTGAATGCAAACTCTAAATTAAAAAATGGCTTCATGATCCGCGCCTGTGGCTGCATGTTCTATTCTACATTATTCTCTACCACGTCCTCCCATACCTCCTACCCCTCAGTATTCCATGTGGCCTTCAGGACAAATTCGAGTCTCCTGCCACGTGCGCCCGCCTGCCATGGACCCATGTTGCAGCCACACGCACAGCTCCCATTCCTCCAAGGGCCCTGAGCTCACATATCTCTCTCTGTTCTTTCACACACTCTTTCTGCTGTCTAGAAGAGATATCGACAGGAAGGGCAGCCACAGTCATCTCTCCCTTGACTTGGGTGCTAGGCAGGGGCTGTGGTAAGAGTGTCATGTCTTCGTCTCACTTTGTCTGCACGCTGGCCCACAGTGCCCTGCCTTGGCTGGCTAGAGAGCTCGCCCATCTCTCCAGCCAGGCTCTGATCAACAGCCTTTCAGAAGGACAGACACATAGACCAATAGAAGGGAACTGAGGGTTCTTGGTCTTTTAGGAAAAAAGACTCATTTCTTTTTTGCATATGTGTGTGTTTTCCTCTCAAATCCTTCTTGTTACGAAAGCCTGAGAGGGGAAGTCATTCTTATCTGGACATCTCTAAGTGTTCTCTCTCCTTTCCCGAGCAAGCTTCAAAATCCGGTCTTTTGTCTTCAAAGTTCAAAAGTGGATGCGTTTGTACTTCCCTGATTGTGGTCTGCTGGTGTCTTTTTCATTTTTTTCTGCACCCCTCTTAGTCACAGCTTGGATGTCCAGGCCCCGTTTCCTAGCTCTGTCGATTCTTTTGAGATATGGGTTGAGTAAACCTTATCCGAAAAGGTTGGGACTGGAAGTGTTTTGGATTTCAGATTTTCTGATTGGGGAATCTCTGCATATATATATAATGAGAGATCTTGGGAAAGGGACCCAAGCCTAAACACTAAATTCATTTATGTTTCATAGACACCATATACAGATGGCCTAAAGGTAATTTTATAGAACATTTAAAATAATTTCGTGCATGAAACAAAGTTTGGATTGTGCCCTGTCCCATGAGGTCAGGTGTAGAATTTTCCACTTGTGGCATCATGGCAAAAAGTTTTGGATTTTGGAGGATTTTGGATTTTGAATTTTCAGTTTCAAGATGTTCAACCTGTATTGTGTTTGAGCACCTTAGCTATGTTGGCAGACCCTTGAAACAGCCTGTTCTGTTTATATCACTACCCAGGTGCCTTTTTGATTCTTGAGGGCTTTCCTTAACATCTCCTTAACATTGCCTAGGAGGACTTAAAGATGTTTGTATATAAATGTTAAAATGGTAATCAGTGATTCTGAAGTTTCTGTTATTGCCTGTCATGTTATCTGAAGTGCAGTTAGATCCTCCCGGTTTCATGTACTATTATTGTTCACTGCTTTTACTAGCAGGGCATTTTCTGTCCTTTTATTTTTCATTGTCTTCCCAGTTCTATTCATTGATTTATAATGAACAGGCTGGGATTAAGAGGCGAGGGCTTAAACATCAGGAAAAGACACTCTCGAATTTTCATTTGACAGCTGTTGTTCCTGAGAGAGTAAGTCGATCTGTTACAAAATTTAGATAGAGTTTTTTCCTTCTAGAGTTATTTAAATTTTTAAAAGGGAAAAGCTGTACTATTTTTATTACCAAAATCAAGTCTATTGAAGGCTACACAAAACCTCATATTCTCAAGAAACCATAGAAATAATCTGTGGCTAAAACAGCACCTTGAAAATGCCAAATGCTAAACAGATTGACAAGAATACCAGTTGCTACACTATAATTTTTCAAAGGATGTTATGATTGGAGTCAGAATCCGGAGGTTTGTACTAAGTAGCTGGGAACACACTTGTATTCATGCTAACTCTAGAAACAAATCCTAGATTATGTTTAGGTTCAGCATGAACTCAATAGTATTCCAGGAAACAGTATTTCAGTGGCCAGCATGATAAGAGGTCGAGTGGGAAGGAAAATGCTATGTGTATGGATAAAGGTGCTCTTTCTTCTCATCGCAGAGGCAAACACCTGGCTGCTATCGTCAAGGGCAAAGGATGTTCTGAAGAGTGAACCAACTCGGATTTACCCATACACTTCAAGAAAGCAATTTAGAAAACCGCAGGAATCCAAACATTCTTTCACTGGCTACTAAAATACAAGAAAAGAAATCAAGAAAAGTTTGTAGGACTTTTAGGAAGCTATTACTTGATCAGAATATTATTATTATAAATATATCAGAACACTTTTATCCTTGCTTGATGGGAGTTCAACACTTCACGTCAGCCAGGAAAGCTACAGGTTAGTAACTAAACTAACCTAGTCTGTTGTCCGTAAAGATTTTCTGCCAATGGCCAGGCATGGTGGCTCACATCTATAATCCCAGCACTTTGGGAGGCTGAGGTGGGCGGATCACATCTGAGGTCAGGAGTTTGAGACCAGTCTGGCCAATATGGTTACCATACTGATTACCATTTTAACATTTATATACAACATCTTTAAGTCCTCCTAGACAATGTTAAAGAAATGTTAAGGAAAGCCCTCAAGAATCAATATGGTGAAACCCCATCACTTCTAAAAATACAAAAATTAGCCAGGCATGGTGGTGGGCACCTGTAGTCCCAGCTACTCGGGAGGCTGAGGCAGGAGAATCACTTGAACCTGCGAGGCAGAGGCTGCAGTGAGCACTCCATTGCATTCCAGCTTTGGTGACACAGCAAGACTCCGTCTCAAAAAAAAAAAAAATTTTCTGCTAACCATAATTGAACTAAGGAACATTTGAGGGGTAAGGAGTTTCCATATGGAGTAGTATACTAAAAATTGCCCCAAAATCAATTGCCTTCATGGGTTTCATTTATACAGCTCCTAAACAGGAGATTTAGATGACGTTTACTCCCTTGGAATGCTACGTATTTTTTCTTTTTTTTTTTTAATAAATAGAGATGAGGTCTCACTATGTTGGCCAAGCTGGTCTCGAACTCCTGAACTCAAGGGATCCTCGTGCCTTGGCCTCCCAAAGGGCTGGGATTACAGGTGTGAGCCACTGCGTCCAGCCACTCAGCTTTTGAGGGTTAATTATCAACTGCACAAAGGGGAAAGGAGGAGCAGTGGAGGGCAGTACACCAGCGGCCACCTTTCCTCCTTCTCAGGCACAATGCCCATAAGGGCGGCAAAGACCCGCCAATAAAGTCCATGGGGGATGCTTTAAACATCTTGTGGGGTCACAATTTGTACCCAGTCTATTATCCCATGTTGACATTAATTCCTGGCAAAGGTGGGGCTGTGGTCTTATGAAGCTGGTCTTACGAAGCTGGGTGTAGGTGTGAGTATACGTGAGAACGTGGCACTGTTTGCAATCGTTTGAGCCGAAGCTGCTTTACAACAGTATGCATTCTTTGGGGTTAGTGTGTTGAAAATGTCAGCTGAGTGACTTCCACCACCAGCTGTGCCCCTAACACCGTGTGGAACCGGGCTTGGGAACCACGGCTGTGGCCCGTTGTGCTGTCATCGCTTGTGGCTCTGGGTCCTTCCCCACCTGTTGCTGTGTCCATCAGTGTGGCAGGGAGCACCGACTACCTGGAACATACATGCTATTTCTGTGCATAGGATGTGAGTAAGTACATGCCACAATAAGTCAGACCAGGATATGAGTCAGATCATATTATAAAGTGATACAAAGAACTGATCTTCAAAGCATTCTGGAAGCATTAATCCATGTGTCAACACTATTGTAAGAGAGCTACAGTTTGAAAGACACGATTACTAAGCAAAGGAGAGACGCTGCAAGACTCAGGTGAACAGAATTGGCTAAAGGCCTGCCAATGAAAACAAATGCATATGGTGGGAGCCAAAATCTGGGGGCCTTAAAATTTAGAGGTAAAAAGAAAGAGTTACCAGGACCACATATTTCTCCAGCATATTCAGTCAGAAATGGAGAAGCAGTGAAACATGGGCAGCTCAGAATAGCTATGGAACACGGGCCTGCTTTATTATCCATACTATCTGCAGAGCAACCTTTCTGGGGCTAAATTAATGGTCCTCAACTGACTCTTAAAAAAAAATTGATTGGCACTGAGGTATAAAGATACACATAAAAAGACGACCATCCACAGCACTATTTGTAAGCATAAAAAATGATTAACAATCATGATGTCCACAAATCAGCAAAATGAACTATATTATGTCACTTTAATGGAACCCAAGCAGCTATTAAAAGGAATGAAATAATCTGAATATACTGGCATGGAATGATGTCCAAGATAGACTGTTACGAGGAAAAATAAAGTTGTAGAAAATGTGCATGGTAATCCCATTTCTATTATAAATGTGTTTGCATATGCGTAGGAAAAAGTCTCTAAGAAGTGAGAGAAAACCATTAATAATTGTTAAATGTGACAGTGAGTTTTTTTTTACATTCTTATTCATTGACTGAATCCTTTGCCACAAACATCTATACTTTTATAATAGAAAATAAAGCCAACAAGATATTTATGAATAGCATTAACCTGTTTTTTTTTTTGTTTTTTGTTTTTTTTTTCATAATTGCAAGGTTGTTGGAGGCCCGGGAAAGGTGGCCTTAATGGCATTCCATAGCTGGCAAGTCCCTGACTGAAACAGTGAAGGCACAGCAGGCACCCTGGGAGGCCTCGGCTCAGCGCAGCCCCGAGCTCTCTGTGGGGCCACGGAGCAGCAGAGATGGCATTCCCAAAATGCCAAGAGAAAGGAGGGCTTATTGGCCTCGGAATCCCTTTCTTGACGCCTGTCACAGGACCCTCGCTGGCCTATGTAACTGCACTTCTGCTTTGTGAGCTGTGGGGTGTTCACTGCCTGGTCGTAACCTGCGACCGTGACCCCACACAGGCTTCTGCTCAACCCTGGCATGCCCAGACTTCTCAGCACGGTGATACCGACTTGCTGTTCAAGGGGTTGTGAAGAGTTCTCAGCCAGAAGTGACGGCAGCGATGTATCTGCTTCATCTCCTCCCTCCCAGCAACCCGCCTTTGTTTCAAGGGCCAGGGCAAGGGAATGACTTGAGCTGCCTCTGGACCTGTGATGGCAGGAACTCATCCTGACCCTCCCGATCAGGCATTTCCTCTCCGTAAGTCAACTCTGTCCTCTGGTCTGCCCCTGATGCCCCCTTCCTCCAGGATGGAGGGAGACAGCAGGCCCACCGTTTTTTTTTTTTTTTTTTTTTTTTTTGAGACGGAGTTTCGCTCTTTCGCCCACAGGCTGGAGTGCCGTGGCATGATCTCAGCTCTCCGCAACCTCCACCTCCCAGGTTCAGCTCTCGTGCCTCAGCCTCCTACGTAGCTGGGACTACAGGTGCCTACCACCATGCCCAGCTAATTTTTGTATTTTTAGTAGAGATAGGGTTTCACCATGTTGGCCAGGCTGTTCTCGAACTCCTGACCTCAGCTGATCCACCTGCCTCAGCCTCCCAAAGTGCTGGGATTACAGGCATGAGCCACTGTACCCAGCAGACCCATCTGTTTTGACTACAAAGCACAGGCCTAGAAGCAGCTATTGCCTCAGCCTTATCTTGTGAAGGCTGGAGAAGCTTATGCTTCTGCACAAGCATTTTCTATCCTTCACAGATCCCCTCTGAATGCTTCACAGTTTCTCCCTACCCCACAGCTTCCCTTAGGTAATTCCTACTCCTCCTTCAGATCCTAGTTCCAATGCTGCTTCATCCAATGCTGCCTCTCCCAACACCCCGAGGCCAAGCCAGGTCCCCTCACACCTCGATACCTCCCATTGTTTACCCCACTCCTCATCTTCATTTACTCATGTGTAACTTGACAAATGTCTTTCTCACAGAATATAAGCCCCTGGAGGGGGCAGAGTCTTTGATGCTATGAACTCCTGGTTGACACTTGGGGCCCCTTCAGCTGCCCAACAGCTGTCCTGGAGGATGGATAGAATAATATAGGGACAGAAATCCTCTGCTCACAGCAGAGAGGGCCTCAGCCAGCACTTGGTGGGGAGGGGCGGGGACAAGCACTGACCTCGGCTGATGCGCTGCTTCTCCCCAGAAAGGATGCCAGGGCTGTCGATGATGCTGATGCTCTTCAGGACCTGATTGGGGAGCTGTGAGCACATGAATCTGGAAGAGACGGATCAAAGAGGGGTCAGAAACTGGGCATCGCAGAGTGCTCCAACCATGGGGCTCCTTGGCCTCTCTGGGCTTACTGACATCTGTAAAGTGGGGGCCTGAAGGAGACTGACAGAAACTGAGGATGCCTAATGAAGTCGTTTGTGAAGTAGGAGCTTGGAGGAGATTGACAGCACCTCCATCCTGCCACAGAGAACAGATGCTGGCCCATGGGACAGGTATGGAAAGTGCACAAGCACCTGCTGCCATCTGCCACCTGATGCCTTTCTGTTCATTTTGATTTTAGCTAACATTTATTGAACATGTAGGTATCTTACAAATATCCTCTCATTTGATCCTCATATTGACCTCATGAGGTGAAGGAATTATCCTTAACGTAAGAGAGGTTAAGTAATGCTCAGAGTCACTCAGGAGCGGTGCCTTAAACCCAGGTCAGCCTGCCTCCAAAGCCATGGGCCTCACCTCTCCTGGCTCCATGCTGGTCCCTGCCCAAGCATCCTGGGCCTCTCCCCCTGGGAATCCCATGCCTTCTTCAGGGTGCACTGGCCCACGGGGCTGGACAGCCCCAAGCTCCCTGCCTATTCCCCAGCATGAAAGCTGGAGGGACTGGGGCCTGTTTCCCCATCTGATGCCCCAGGGACTTAGCATCCAGCCCGGTGTCCCCTATGGCTTTAGGGCCAGGGAAGGGCAGGCACCTGTGACACCCAACATCCTCCAGGTGCTTAGGAGTCTAGGGGAGCTGGCGAGTAGGTGAGGGGACCAGGTTGGGGAAGGCCCTGGCTGAGCATCTTTAGGCCCCTCTTGCTCCTCATTCGCCTGATACCATCTCCTCCTCCTGATCTTGGTCCCTTTCCCTGTAGTCACTGCCCTTGCATCCACCCCACGGAAGCAGAGTGGGGAGGAAAAATCTAGCCTGTGGGTCAGCAGACCTGGGTTCAAGTTCTGCCCAGCGTTTCCTGATGATCTGCTATGGGACTCTGGGTAAGGGCCTCCCTGCTCTGGGTCTCAGGTTCCTCACATGAAAATGGTGGTTTCCCGACAGGGTCTGGCGATGTCCTTTTAGCTTTCAGACTGAGTAACTCCACAAGTGATGGCAGGAAGTGCTTTGTTACTTCCACCCTAGGCACCAGGGCCTGGGCTAGACCTTTGTGAGGCATTGTGCATGTTTAAGGCAGAAAGTGGAGGATGCCTCTCCTTTTCCTTTACTATGGATGGCTGACATCTGTGTCTGTGTGGGCAGAAAGCTAAAAGCTCAATTCTTCCGTGTGGTGGAAGTGGTGGGGATTACTCACAAAGGAAAAATGCTGGGAATGCAGGACAGGGAGGCCTGGTCAGCCTCCACAGCGCACATGTGGACACCACAGCCCTGGGTATGAGCGGCCGTTACTGACATTTCAAAATCACTTTCTCTGAAGGGGCTTGGGACACGATTTTCACACAGTCTTTCCTACATTTTCAAATCGGCCCAGGAAGATATAGGAAAATATATTAGGACCCTTTTGCAGGTGGAAAAGTTGAAGCACAAAGCAGTTATGACATTCTGAGGCCGTGCTGTTAACACACGGCTGGTTGCAGACTGCAGCCTACTGTTTCTGATGTCGGTGGGGTGGAATTTAACCCACAAAGTTAAAAACCTCATAACATTAAAAGCAAGGCTCAAGTTAGTGGAAGAGAAGCCCCCCATTTCTACCTGTCTGCAGACACTTGTGCACAGTCCCCTCCTGTACCCCAATCTTTAAATAAACCCTACTACCCAACACGGGGAGAGGTTTGTGGGAATAAAGCACATGAGGCTCACCAAGCATTCTTTGTAAGTTCACAGAAAAAACCCCACCATGCCATTATTCAATTCTCTAGAATTGGGGTAGGAACAGGGCTCTGGGCGCGTCTGTGATGAACCTCGTTTCTTGTCAGGAATGATTGTCTCTCAGTGCCATCCCATCCTTTCCATCAGATGGCCCCAGACATCTGGCAGAGCTGAACACATCACACCTACGTGAAACAATTTTCTGCAAACCATTCCTGTGGAGAGGCTGATCTTTTCCCCAAACCACAAGCTCACACTCAATATCCATTTTTCCAAAACAGCCAAACCCTAGATTCTCAGGTGAGGCTAACAGAGGGATGCAAAATTTGCACACTGTTCACTCCCTGCGTGTAAAGTGACAGCCTTTCCACAGCTTCCAGGCCTCCTGACATGATAGCAGAGGCCAAGCACGGGAGCCACAGAGCAAGCCACCGTGAGATGTGCTGACGTCACCACATGGCATACAAGGGGGCAAAGCGAGGAGCCCAGGATGGCTGAAAAAGAGAGGATGAGGAGGAGGAGGGGAAGGTGGAGGGAGAGCTTTGACTGGGGCACCTCAAGAGTGGGCGGCTGGGGTTTTGTGTGCACAGCTGGACTCTGCTCCCTGAAAGACAGTGTCCAGGGGTGAAGGGCAGGCAAGAGAACAGAAAGGAGCATTGAGACCCTGTGGTGCCATGCTCATGCTGCGAGGTGACAACTGCATACGAATGCATTCCTATGAAGTTATGCTGGGATCAGAAAAAATCCTAATGGTGTTCTAGCAATCATGCCTCACGCTTCTGCTCTGAGAAAGGGAGGCGCACAGCAAACATCCTTGCTGTGTGTATAACAGCAGTGCAGCGGCAGTCGTAGCCCAGTAGTGAAGAACGTGGGCTCTGCAGTCAGCACTGCCAAGTTTATGTCCCGACCCCATCAACTCACAGCCATGGGACTGGGCAAGGTATGTCGTGTGACTCCTCTGCGCCCAGCCTCCTCCTTTATAAGCAGAGGCTCACAGCCCTACCTGTAAGGTTGCGGTGAGCCTGGAGTTAATGTGCACGGAAAGTGCTTCGAACGGTGCCTGACACCCAGTAAGAGGGCCCTGGCCGGCCCAGCTTATTGAAATGCTTCCAAGCACAGATTTGCTGTCCCAAGATGGATTTCCTACTCTTTCCTGGGGAGATTGACACCAGGAGGATCTGTGCCTTGCCCTCTACATTTCACGTAAAATATGCAGACACATGCTGGTTCAACCCAGGAGCCTCACATGGCTTTTTTGAGTGGCCCTCACCCGAGGATGACCTGATAAATGTTGTCTTCTGAAGTAAGAGAAGAAGACGGAGCAACTGAAGATCCTAGGCTGCCCCCCCAACTCCATATCCTCTCCATGTCTAAGGAAGGGCCAGGGGTAGCAGAGACGGGGGATAAAGTAATGGTCCAGGCTATGAGGTCTCAGGCAAGCTGCTAGGAGTCCTGCCACACAGTAAAAGGAGAGAGTAAAGCCAGGCACCGTGACCCTCGCCTGTAATCCCAGCACTTTGGAGGCTGAGTGGGGACGATCTCTCGAACCCAGGAGTTCAAGACCAGCCTGGGCACCATAATGAGACTTTGTCTCTACAAAAAATAAAATTAGCCGGGCATGGTGGCATGTGCCTGTAGTCCCAGCTACTCAGGAGGCTGAGGTGGGAGGATAGCTTGAGCCCAGGAGGTCAGAGCTGCAGTGAGCTTTGATAGTGCCAGTGCACTACAGCCTGTGCAAGAGAGTGAGACCCTGTCTCAGATAAATACATACATACATACATATCTACAGAAGGAGGGGGCAAGGAGATTACTTAAAATTTCCCCCAAACACTAAAATTCCAATTAAATGATCAGCATTTTAAAAACTAGACTTTTAGAAGAACCAGAAAGTACCTTAATACTGATTTTGATTTCTCAACAAAACAGTAATATCTGTAGTAGTTATAATAATAATAAAATAGCACAAACATTTCCTCACCTCTTACTGGGTGTCGGGCACAGTTCGAAGTACTTTCCATGCACATTAACTCCAGCCTTACTGCAGCCTTATGGGTAGGGCTGTGAGCCTCTGCATTTAGAGGAGGAGACTGGGCACAGAGGAGACACACGCCATAACTTGCTGAGAAGTGATGGAGCTGGGATATGAACTTGGCAGTGCTGACTGCAGAGCCCAGGTTCTTCACTCCTGGGCTACTATTACCATGGCACACCCTGGAACCACTGCTGTGTGGCATATCACGTGCAGGGCAACATCCTAAAACAAAGGCGTGACGTGCCACAGCCCTGGAACTCACCCCCAAAGAGGCTTCCTTGTGTGGTCTGCTCTCTACCTAGTGGTGTGGAGTGTCAGGGTGGGGAACAGGAGATAGGAAATTTGGGCTCCAGACATCTCCCTTACTCACTCATTCTGAGACGTTGACCTTGCACAGGTCTCTAAACCTCTCTGAGCAATTCAACAGCCCTGCGGACTTCCACGTGTGCCATTAGGTTCAAATAAACCTAAGCTTACAGCGGAGAGAGTATAGAATTGTTTCAAAGTACTTCTTTTCACCCCAGCCCACTTTATTGATGAGGGTAAAACCAGAGAGATAATACAACCTCCTAAATTTGCACAGTAAATAGGACACAACCCACAAAGAAGACTTTGACAACTGAACTGTAAAAATTCTTATTATATGGTCCTACCACAAATGGCTGATCTTATCTTCCAGTGCCTAGGAGGAACTAGGAACTGAATTTCACATCCAGATTACAGCAAAGCCCCTGGTTGCCCGATTAGATTGAAACTAATTACCACTTTTAAAGGTTAAAGATTGTTTAAGACTGCCAATTTCATATGGTTCAACCTAAATATGTACTTTTATAAATCCCCTCCTGACTGCCACAGGGGAAAGCCCAGTGCAATGGCCCAGCCAGGAAGGTCTGCCTGACCCCAGGGAGAAAGGCATTTCTGGAATGTCAGGACCAGAAATGTACAGGCAGCTGCCAGTCAAGAACAATGGTTTAGGCTGGGCGCGGTGGCTCACGCCTGTAATCCCAGCACTTTGGAGGGCCAAGGCAGGTGGATCATGAGGTCAGGAGTTCAAATCAGCCTGGCCAACACTGTGAAACCCTGTCTCTACTAAAAATACAAAAATTAGCCGGGTGTGCTGGTGAGCACCTGTAATCACAGCTACTTGGGAGGCTGAGGCAGAGAATTGCTTGAACCCGGGAGGCAGAGGTTGCAGTGAGCCAAGATTGCACCACTGCACTCCAGCATAGGTGACGGAGCAAGACTCTGTCTCCAAAAAACAAAAAAAACAAACAAAAAAACCCCGATGGTTTAGTGACCAGGGAACTACCACAAATCTTTTTTATTATTATTATTTTTTTAGAGACAAGGTCTCTTGCTATGTCGCCCAGGTTGGTCTCAAACTCCTGAGCTCAAGCGATCAGCCTGCCTCAGCCTCCCAAAGTGTTGGGATTATAGGTGTGAGCCACCGTGGCTGGCCAACAAATCTTGAGGTTAAAGAATAATGGGGAAAGCTTCAGCAAGTTTATTATAGATAAATGAACCACAATACACATGCACAAGACAACCCAGTTATTCCCTCAGATTAAAAAAAAATTATTTTGCTGGTGAATCAAGAGTGATTCTTGGCAAGAGCCTGTTTTCCTTAATTTCTGCAGCTAAATTGGCTGGGGGAAGCAGCACATGCTTGGACTGATGCTGTGAACTTTAGTAAGTCAGTTTTTAAAAATTCCCAGTGGTACACAGTGACTATGAAATATTCAAAACTTGGCTGGGCACAGTGTCTCATGCCTGTAATCCCAGCACTCTGGGAGGCCAAGGCAGGTAGACTGCTTGGGCCCAGGAGTTCAAGACCAGCCTGGCCAATACGGCAAAACCCTATCTCTACAAAAAATACAAAAATTAGCTGGGCATGGTGACACACGCCTGTCGTCCCAGCAATCGAGAAGCTGAGGTGGGAGGATCGCTGGAACAGAAGTTGAGGCTGCAGTGAGCTGTGATCGTGCCTCTGCGCTCCAGCCTGGGCAACAGAGTGAGACCCTGTATATATATATATATACATATATATATATACACATACATATATATAAATTTGGCCAGGCATGGTGGCTCATGCCTGTAATTCCAGCACTTTGGGAGGCCGAGGCTGGTGGATCACCTGAGGTTGGGAATTCAAGACCAGCCTCGCCAACATGGTGAAACCTCATCTCTACTAAAAATACAAAAAGTAGCCGGGCGTGGTGGTGGGCACCTGTAATCCCAGCTACTCGGGAAGCTGAGGGAGGAGAATCACTTCAACCCGGGAGGCGGAGGTTGCAGTGAGTCGAGATTGCGCCGCTGCACTCCAGCCTGGGCGACAGAGCAAGACTCCATCTCAAAAAATAAAATAAAATAAAAACTCAAAAGCTAAACTGAGTGAAGCCTCGCTTAATTACAAACACAGAAGTAACAAATGGAGTAGAAGGCCAATAATACACCTGTGTATTTTATGATGGGGGAATCACCATTCAAGCATAACACAGTGGTTGTTTAATCATCACCATCATCAGGCCCAGCTATAATGACCGAGTCCTGGAAGAGCTGTTCACATTCCTTCAGCTCAAAGGGAAGTTTCAAAATTTCAATTCCCAGGGCCAATGATTCAAATTATTTTTTAGAAAGAAACAGAGGCAATGAGGAAGTACATGAGATTAAGAATTTCTTCTGTAGAAGATAACAATTTAAAATAATACTAGATCCTAGACTAAAAATGTCTATAGCTATCTGAATTTGAAAATACACGCATTACCATTTTTTAGAAAAGGAGACTGAGGAATAACATAACATCTTATTCAAAAGCAGACTGCAAGGGGAAATGTCAGACCCCAATGCCTGGCACTTCTTGAACTGACCCAAGTACCCTGGCATCTCAGAGGATCCAATGCTCTGGGTGCCCTTGGCTGTCTCCTCCTCTGTGGGGGGCAACTGCCTCCTGATAGCAACCTCTGGAACGTCAACAAGCACCTCCCCAGAGCTGCTCCCATATGGGCCGCTGAGGAATTCGTTGTGAGCACAGCCGTCTGCTAGAGTTTCAGAATGTCCCACTAAAGCCATTTCCATAGACCTCTGTGTGTTCTACACTAAACTCCTTTTATTGTTCAAGTATGGAATTTCTCTAATATAAACCTTTTTAAGAATTTATCTTGATTTCTCAGAAATGCACCATAGACCCCCTTGTCGCTCCTTAGAAGCCAGCCTGGGAGGCTGTGACTCAGGCTTTGCTGGTTTGCTTAATGGTGGAGGGTGTTGTCCCCCTCCAGGTATCACCTGGTACTTAACTCTTTTAAAGATGCCCCTGGGGGCAGATGCCCAAGCCAGCACTCCTTAAGGAGAAGGCCAGGTAATAACCATCTGTCACAGGGAGATTCTGGTGTGGCTGCTTGGGGGAGAAAGTTCTCCGCAGAAAACAAGCAATTTTCTTTACTAGGTGTTACATTTTGACCTAGTTCCCAGAGAATTATGCTATGTGAAAAGAGGTTTGCCTCTAGTACTAACCCTGTGCTGTTCCCAGACGGAAGCTATAATTATGTACACACATTTGAACGCCCTAACTGACTCTTTCTTAAATAACTGCTGTGTGATGCAGTGGCGCTGTCCTGTGGATACTATTTAATGAGGCTGTTTACTCTTAAGTAGCTATGAGTTTACATGAGGCATGTCCCTTACACGTGAGCCTGACACACACTTGGCTAGAAGGACAGAAACTCCTCTTGGCCAGTGCTGAGCAGAGGCATAGGGTGCGGGACAGGGGAGAAGGGGAACCCTGGATTCCAGTCCCCTCTCTGCCCCTTCCTGATGGCCTCTCCCTGAGCAAGTCATGTCTTTGCTTTCTGCTTTCTCATTTGTAGATTGGCCACAGTATTGTCTGCGTTATCAACCCCAAAAGAATAATGTACATGAAATTATGTAAGTGATGACTTGGGACATAATCACCGTCATCTTCATCATCATTACTGGAGGGCTACATTAGGAACAGCCTTACGAGTTAAATAGGGGGCACTGGGCAGTGATTCCCAGTCCAAATATCATACTATTCGTCAGCTGGCCTGGGTTCCAATCCCAGCACTGATCTCACTGGTGGAGTGACCCCCAGAAATTAAAGTAACCTCTTTATGCCTTGATTCCTCCCCCTCCATTGAGGATAACAGTAGCACCATGTCACAGGGGTTCTGTGAGGATTTAAAGCCAATACACAAGTCTAGAACAGAACCTGACACATAAATGCCATATAATTATTTGCTATTATTTTTCTATATGTTATTCTGAATTCAATTGACACTTGCTTTTATTATAAGGCATGGATTATTTTCAGCAAGTTTTAAATTCTGAGACATGAGCTTTGCCATACAAAATCGTTCCTAAAAATTTCTTTTCTGTACTCATCTGTCATGTGCTTGGGATTTGAGAAGAAAAAAAAAACATATTTTTTTTGTTAGGAAAGTAAATCATTTGCCAAAATAAAACAAGCCAATAACCACTCTTCCTGGTTTCTCCCTTGTGAATTCGGACTTCACAAAGTGGGGATTTGAAAAAAGTGGCAGCTTATTTCATTAAGCCTTTGTTGGGCAAAAAGAGCCCCAGACAAAGGGCAGTGGCAATGAAACCAGAGGACCCCAAGGAAGACTTCCATAAAGACAGATCCTGTGCCTTGAACTTTCTGGGGCCTCCTGTTCTGATCTACTTCCCCTCCACCCTGGGCCACTCTGTCCTGAGAGATCTGGAGAGTTGACCCTCTGGGGTTCTCCCGCCCAGGGCTTAACCCCCTGTCCCACAATGAGACACTCTGGTGCCAACCAAGTCAGCTCTGGAGTTGAAGAGTAAACTCCTCCTAGAAAAGTCAGCCCTGCAGCTTGGAAAAAAATCACCTGGACAGTGTTCCAATCACCATCAGTAATAAGATGGAACTCCTCTGGGACTCCTTCCACATCACCTGCACGTTTCTGTTCATCCCACTGCCAAGTTCCCTGGGTGCTTTCTTTGATTTGCAATAGGAGCATCAAAAAGCCCCTAATGGAGAGTTCAGCTCCCCAGAGAGTTCCATCTTCCACAGAAGGCACCTGTGGAGGGGCCTGGGTGGCCCTCCGCTGAGCCAGTGCACAGCATCCAGCACATCATTCATTCCACAGGCCACGTGAATGGTGCCCCTGGAGCTGCGCGATGAGGTGCTTTGGCCTTTGAGAGGACAGCAGCCAGCTGGGAGGATCCGTTCCTATTTTTAAAAACTTCTAGAAAGGAGATGTGGACTGTCAGCTCTAATGCTACTTCCTCTCCCTAAAGAGGCTCAGATGACCCTCCCTAGCTCTGTGCCTCCTACAACCCACTCCCCCAAATCAGCCACACGAAAGCTAGACCCAGGAAAGAGGGAAATAGAGGGGTGGGAGAGGGATGATAGGAAAAAAGAGAAAAGCATTACACAAAGGCTAGGGGTAGCAAATAGGAGGTGCAGGAGGGAGGAAGGAAGGCAGATCCAGTGGGAAAGGGCAGAGCTGCAGCCAGGGGCACCAGCTGGCCTGTCTTCCCCACCCCAGCAGCCCTCAGTTCCACTGGGAACTCTAATGAAAGGTTATGGGAGGAGTACAAATAAAACACATCTCCAAGTAAGGCAGAACCTCAGTGATCCCACAACTTTACATCTATAAAATAATGACCACGTAGGCTGGGTGTGGTGGCTCACACCTGTAATCCCAGCACTTTGGGAAGCCGAGGCGGGTGGATCATCTGAGGTCAGGAGTTTGAGACCAGCTTGGCCAACATGGTGAAACCCCGTCTCTACTAAAAATACGAAAATTAGCTGGGTGTGTTGGTGGGTGCCTGTAATCCCAGCTACTTGGGAGGCTGAGGCAGGAGAATTGCTTGAACCTGGGAGGCGGAGGTTGCAGTGAGCGGAGATCATGCCACTGCACTCCAGCCTGGGAGACAGAGTGAGACTCTATCTTCCCCCCGCAAAAAAAAAAAAAAAAAAAAAAAAAAAGACCACGTAAGAAAATCAGCTTTTCATGTTTTTCACTCTGTTTCCCTGGCCCTGCTCTGATGAAGAAGGAAACAGCTCAAAGCTGGGAGTGAGAAGCAAACGGGACAGCCAGGGAGGTGAGGGGACCTGTCCTGGAGTCAGCAGGTAAAACCCGAGTGTCCGGTGAAGCTTAGGCGTCCTCTAGGCTAAGCTCTCTGACTGCAGAAGCCCAGCGCACCATGCCTGAGAGGTGTCTGTCCGACCAGTGCTTAACATTGCCAGTGACGGGGAGCTCACTGCCTCATGAGGCATCCTAATCCATTTCTGTGCAGCTCAAATTATTAGAAATTTGTTCCTTATACTGTAAGCATTTTTATTTTTTAACTTTTAAAACTTTTTGCAGAGACAGGGTCTCACTTTGTTGTCCAAGCTGGTCTCAAACTCCTGGCTTCGAACAATCCTTTTGCCTTAGCCTCCCAAAGTGCTGGATTACAAGCACAAGCCACACACCTGGCCCTGTGCAGCCTTATAATGTCCAATCCTGGGCCTTAGCTCTGCCCTCTCAAGTTACCCAGAATAGGCATAAATGATCATTTCCTATGATAGTCTTTCAAATATCTTAATATGATAAACATATTTTGTATGACTTCTAGAGCAGACATTCTTTGTTCTTCTGTTTTTGAACCTTTATATGTAACTGGCAGGAATTCAAAGAAAAGGTTTAAACAGCCTGACCGAAGATGGCAGCTTGCTGGTCCTTACCGATTCAGGAAAGCGTTTCCAAAGCGACTGAGCTTTCTAAACGGCTTTTTGGGGTCCACGACTAAAGCATTCCCTGGGGTGCTGCCCTCAGTCTCTCCATACATCACAGCGATGAAGGAGTCAGTGGTGGGCTCCGGACCAATCCTCATGCCTGGGAAATCCTGCTCCAGTAGGTATCTGGGAGATGGAAGAAGAAGAGAAAGCTTAGCATCTTATCGCAAAGTAAGAGGCCAGAAAGCTGCCAGGGATTACCAATTTTTTTACATAATCATTTAAAAATGTAGAAACATAACCCTCAAGAAAAGCACAGCGATCCTCCTTTGCATTTCTGTTGATGCAACAGACGCTACCCCAAGGGAAGTGTACCGCGCTGGCTCCTGGGCATCCTGGAAGCTCTGTTCAGGCTCAGCTCCCTTAGGGGAGCCTCCCTGACCTGCATGTGGAGATACCTCTTGTGGGGACACCTCTTCTGTGGTCCCTGGGCACCCTGTGCCTGCTGCCAGCATGGTGCTCAGCATGTGTACTACAATTACTTGTTTATGGGCCCTGCAAGGTGTCTGAGCTGATGAGGGCAGACTCATGTCCCAACCATGCCAGGAGGATGATCTTCGCCTTATAAGCCTTGAAGGGGCTCAAGGGAAAAAACCTGCACAGCCTTCTGCAGCTCCCCATTCCTGCAACTAACAGTCTATTTGGTCCTAAACTATTTCTTTGTTTCTAAAAAGTTCTGACTGATTCCAATGTAAGCCCACAATCTGTGACTATTTCCAGGGAAAGAGAGAAAGTGCTGAATTCTATCAAATGCCAAACACAATTTTTCTATCTTTAAAAGAATGAGAAATTAAGCCACCGTTTAGACCTATGTTTTCTATGTAAATAAAACTGGAAAAAAAATTTTTTTTTTTTGAGACTGCATCTTGCTCTGTTGCCCAGGCTGGCTGGAGTGCAGTGGTGCAATCTCGGCTCACTGCTGCCTCGACCTCCTGGGCTCCAACAATCCTCCTGCCTCAGCCTCCCAAATAGCTGGGACTACAAACACACACCACCATGCCTAGCTAATTTTTTGTAGAAACAGGGTTTCACCATGTTGCCCAGGCTGGTCTTGAATGCCTGGGCTCAAGCTATCCACTCACCTTGGCCTCCCAAAGTACTGGGATTACAGGCATGAGCCACCGCACCTGGCCTAAAACTGAAATTGTTTAGCAACCTTAACGGGCTATATTCTAAACCTTTAATTGATGTCATTGCTAGTTTTCACTTCATCCAAAGTTTCTACGTTTCTGTGAAGTTGTGGCACCCCAGAATAGATACACCATTAAAATATGTCTCCTAAATTTACAGTAAATCTATCTGATGATATCTTTTATCTCTAAATTTAGAGAAAAAAATCTGCTAATAGCACACGGCATTTACTGAGTGCTCGCTATATTCCTGGTATGGCACAGAGTCTTCTATATTGTTTCACTTCATGCTCTGAGGTGGATGATGACATTATCCTCGTTTTATTTACAGGTGGGAAAACTGAGGCATCAGAGAGGCCAAGCGGCTTGCCCAAGGTCACACAGTGGACGTTCGAGTGGAAATGGAATGCAAGCATTCAGACTCCAGAACTTGCAGTGTCTTCAGAAACGGCCTTGAGTTAGTGGTTTGCTCAGGGGTGAAGAGCAAAGCAAAGTTCAAGGCCTCATCCCAGGGTGCGGCACTTGGCATGAGGGACGAGGACCCTCATTTCCTCTCAGGCGAGAGGAAGAGCTCTCCACAACATCCCCCTGCACAGTCCTCTGGCCACCCTGACAACAAGGGCCAGCTCTCCCTACTCTCCCTGGAGTAAAGCTGGGCTCAGGAGGTGCTACCGTTTCAAAATGTGTTCAGATTTAATTTTTAAAATATCTTCAAAAGTTTCTCCATCAAAACCTTTGTGTCCCTAATAGCCTAGAAATGTTCGTGTTGATCAATTCTTACTCATTCCACACAAATCTGAGAAATGCTGGTAAAAGTTACTGTGAGGGATGGCCCACTCTGTGAAACTCCAGCCTCTGTGGAGTGGATGCAGAGCGTGTGGGCTCCATATACCCATGGGAATGTGGAATTTAGGTTTTACAGCCCCTCTGGGATCTCAAGTGTGAAGTCATTCAGCAGAGAGGCTGGAATTCAAAGCCAGATCACACTCTTGCCTCCACTCACGTCCAGATTGATTTTTACGCCCTGTGGCCTGGATGGGGCTATGTTTGGAGGCTGGTAGGAGAGACTGAGGGAGGGGAGACTGCTGGGGAGGGAGGGGCTTGGGAGAACAGCAGCCAGTGTCACCCAGCTCCCCGCAGCACAAACAGTTCGCAATTCACGAAAATGTGAGGTGCGGGAGTGGGTTTGAAGCTTGACAGGCACTTTGCTCCAGAATCAGTGCTAACAGCAATGGTGGGCTGGCCAAGATGGCCTACAAAAGGTCACGCACACTGATTAAAGGAATGAACCAGACGAGAACTGCAGCATGTGCTTTTCGGGGAAGAGCTCGGTGTGGAGCTCCACCTTCGGTGGCTCGTGGCAACATGGCCCCTTCTCGGCACCTTCACCAAGCCTGGCCAGGAGGAGGCCCTCCAGATTCCGGGCCAGGGAGGTGAGTATATGGATATCGTAGTTAAGCAGTGAGTCCCCAGCTGGACAATCACTCACACAGCACAGGTGTTGAAGTCAGACATCACTGTTGAGGAGTGCCTGAATTACTTTCTGATGTTTCATTTCTGTACAAGTACAGCAAATCCCACTACTTTTGAAATAACAGGGGTTTCAAGGAAAAATATAAATGAAAAAATTGTTTAAAGAAGAGCAGATGTTTCCTACTTTCAAGTTTATATTGTAATCGAAGCCAGAGTTTTCTAAGTAGTGACCCTACCAGACAGAACTTTAACAATAAATTATTTTTAAAGTGTGCTTCAAATGTGAAATAATTTGAAGTCAAAGGTGTCCCCCTTTGACTGTGACCTTGGTAAATCAATCTCTGGATCTCAGACAGAGAGGAAGAACTAGAATTAGGAAGAATTACTGTATTATAAAGCTTGCTTGCATTATCAATTTGTTTGGTGATACTTTCTCTCACAGATAATACAAAGTTAACATTCAATGTTCAATTTCACTATCAAAGAAATACCAGTAAAGACAGAGCATATTAACAAATTTTTGAAAACTCGGAATCATCAATGCTGGCAAGGGTCCTGTGAGATAAACACCCTTATATATGTTGGTGGCGGAATAAGTTGGTCTAACTTCACTAAAAAGCAATTTGACACCATGTGTTAGAAGCCTTTAAAATGGGGGTCTTGCTGGGAGCGGTGGCTCATGCCTGTAATCCCAGCATTTTAGGAGGCCGCAGTGGGAGGATCGCTTGGCCTAGGAGTTCGAGACTAGCCTGGGCAACGTGGAGAAACCCCATCTCTACAAAACATACAAAAATTAGCCAGGTGGTGGCGTGCATCTGTAGTCCCAGCTACTTAAGAGGCTGGGGTGGGAGGGTCGCTTGAGCCCAGGAAGGTCGAAGCTGCAGTGAGCTGTGACCATGTCACTGCACTCCAGCCTAGGTGACAGAGTGAGACCCTGTCTCTAAATAAATAAGTAAAAAATAAACTCAAATGGGGATCTTGCAGAATTGCTCGTGCTGGTGTTATCTGAGGGCCTGTTTCCTCTCCTCTCTTGGGCTGTCATTTCCTGCAGGGCATGGTCTATATACTCAGTATTTTAGAAACCTGGAATCTGGTAGGAACGATTTGATTCAGCCTCTTATCTTTACAAGCGACAAGACTGAGGGTTAGCGCAGGAACATGGCTTGCTGCTGGTCAAACTCACAGGGTGGCCACACAGGATCCAGAACCTGCAGCCCCTTTCTCCTGGCCCCAGACTTCTGCTCTTACACCAGGCACAGCACCATCACCCTGGGGTCCCACACTGCCCCCAGCTCCCTGGTGCTCTAGGCAGGACCTGGCAGATCCCTGAGATGACATATGACACACTAAGCTGATTGCCCTGAAGAAGATTTTTCACTGGGGGACTGCAGAAACTCAGATTCATTTATGTCACACTGCTGGGTAGGCAGGTACGTGTCAGTGCAGTGAGGGAACTCGGAACAACCAAGACACCAAGTATCTGACATGGAAAAAGGGAGAATGAAGTGATGGATCCACACACAGCAAGCTGGAAGGGAAGAGTCTGAGCTGATGCTGAGGTGCAATGTGCCTAAATGGGTCAATCACACAGCCACATGGGACAGACAGCCTGATCAACTGTGTTAGACATTTCTCACGGTGGGAGTGCCTCAGAGGCTTTCCCAAAGCTATGAGTTTCAGGGACTCTAGTATTATCTGCAATAACAACAATTCAAAGGAACAAGAGGACACAGGAAGACCACCGTGATTCAGAGCTGATTAGCCCCTCCACAGGCATCCTGTGCTTTGGAGACTTGATTTTTGTCCTTGGCTCCACTTTGCTCCCCCTTTCCTGTGTTCTCGGAGAGGCCTGCCAATTCCAGCAGTGATTGCTCCAAGGTTCTCGAGCCAAGCCATCCACATAAAAAGGTACGGACATTTGGATTCCAAGCAGCTGGGCGGAAGGGATGGTGGGGTGGATGGGAGACCTGACATCCCCTTGTCCTGGTCTGACGAGGTCCCCAGTTCAGACTCATCCAAGTGGCTCTGGGGCACCCCGGCTGCCAGCATTCAGCCCAAGCTCACAGAGCTACTTTGATGCAAGAGTATATATGGATGGTGTCTTCTTTTTTTCATTGCTTAGGCTAGAATTTTTTTTTTTTTTCACTTCATAGAAGTGAATGTCATTTATGACAAGGGGAAGAAAAAAACCTCTCAAGATATTGAAAACAGGATACTCTCAACATGTCCAAGCACCATCTTCTCAATGATGAGCTTAAGAATGAATAAAAACCAAACAAATCTAAGTGGCACAATATTCAAACTTTGATTCCCCTGGATATTCATCCTGCATTATCTGGATTTTGACTGTCACATTGGTGCCTGGAGTAGTGGGCAAAGCATTACACTTTAAAGAAATATACCTAACGTTTGAGGACTCATTATGTGCCAAAGTCTTTACATGAATAGTCTAATTTCATCCTAACTACCTTATGGGCAGGTACTATTTCTATCCCTATTTTACAGATGAGGGGACTAAGGCTCAAATGGGTTAAGTGGTTTATTAAGATGAAGGATTTCTTACTAGTCTTATGAGGACACCACCCACCCTAAATCAGAGACTGAGAGGCCGACGGGTTCCACTGGGAATGTTTACAGGAACGTGTCCTGTGAATCATAACAAATACACAAATGTAAGATTTAAAAAATAATACGGCACATATATTTTGAGTGTTGTATGAGCATTATTTTTAAATTCTCAAGCCAAATCTAAAGAAATGGTTTGTGTGGGCTGGGTGTGGTGGCTCACGCCTGTAATCCCAGCACTTTGGGAGGCCGAGATGGGCGGATCACGAGGTCAGGAGATCGAGACCATCCTGGCTAACATGATGAAACCCTGTCTCTACTAAAAATACAAAAATAAAATTAGCCAGGCATGGTGGTGGGCGCCTGTAGTCCCAGCTACTCGGGAGGCTGAGGCAGGAGAATGGCGTGAACCCGGGAGGCTGAGCTTGCAGTGAGGGGAGATCGCACCGCTGCACTCCAGCCTGGGTGACAGAGCAAGACTCCGTCTCAAAAAAAAAAAAAAAAAAAAAAGAAATGGTTTGTGTGATGATAAACGGGGTCTTAAAATATGTTCGTGCATACCTTGGCATCTGTGCATGGAGTCTGGGGGGTTCAATTCATTGCTATTGCCTGAAACATTTTTAAAATAAGTGTTGGAAAGTTTCATGTAATATATTTTTCTTGAGAATACTTACTTGATCCACTATTTCACTAGGAGAGGGATGAAAAGGAAGGGTTAGTCCTTCTACTCTGATTTGATTTGAGCCTGGAAAGATGTTTTAAGAGCAGTTTCTGGCCGGGCATGGTGGCTCACACCTGTAATCCCAGCACTTTGAGAGGCCGAGGTGGACGGATCACCTGAGGTCAGGAGTTCGAGGCCACACTGGCTGGCCAACATGGTGAAACCCTGTCTCTACTAAAAGCACAAAAATTAGCCGGGCATGGTGGTGTGCACCTGTAATCCCAGCTACTCGGGAGGATGAGGCAGGAGAATCGCTTGAACCTGGGAGGCGGAGGTTGCAGTGAGCCAAAATTGCACCACTGCATTCCAGACTGGGTGAGACTCCATCTCAAAAAAAAAAAAAAAAAAAAAAGAGCAGTTTCTATTGTTTAATCTATCCTCGTGTTTCACACCAGGAAAAGTAAGTGGGAGAATCAAGCATTTATTACTTCCAAAGTCTTATAAGATAGGCCAAGATATATATATATTTCCTAGCAGAACAGTACAACCTGCACTATCGCTGCTTCTAGATACTAACAAATGACAGGTTACTCTGAAACCGTACTGTACAGTTTATAATGCATTTCACACATTCAGCTTATTTCATCCTCACTGCCATGGGAGCAGGTATTTTTATTCCTAGTTTATAGAGGAGAAAACTGCTTATGGTAAGTTAAGTAGCTTACAGGAGACCACATTAATACCGGGTAATGACTACTTTTAACATTTTGATGAATTTCCATCCCATCATTTTTCAGTAAATGTAATTTTCCTTTATAAAACTGAGATTAAAGTTTAACAATTTTGCATCTTGATTTTTCACCATGTTTTTCCTCATACCATTAAAAATTCTTCGAAAACATGATTTTTAATGGCTGCATACTATTCTAAGTTGAATATGTATCAATCTATTTTGTCATTTCCTGTTAGGCATTTAAATAGCTTTCCATTTTTTGCTGTTATAAATAACGCTAAAATAAACATCCCTGAACAAACATCTCACCTACTTAAAAAAGTCTCCTTTGAATTACTGAAAAACTAAGTTAGGCTGATCTTCACTTACTTTTTTTTTTTTTTTTTTTTTTTTTGAGACAGAGTCTTGCTCTGTCACCCAGGCTGGAGTGCAGTGGCATGATCTCAGCTCACTGCAACCTCTGCCTCCTGGGTTCAAGTGATTCTCCTGCCTCAGCCTCCCAAGTAGCTGGGATTACAGGCGTCTGCCACATGCTGGGCTAATTTTTGTATTTTTAGTAGAGATGGGGTTTCACCATGTTGTCTAGGCTGGTCTCAAACTCCTGACCTCAGGTGAGCCACCCGCCTCAGCCTTCCAAAATGCTGGGATTACAGGTGTGAGCCACCGCGCCAGCCTCACTTACATTTTAAATGTGAAAACTAAGTTTTATTTTCATTTTTCCTTTAGTTAAATCATTGACATGTTATCACCAGGACTGTTTGTTCAGATGATGTCACCTTTGAAACTGCTGTGCCTACTAAGGGAATGGACATTAGGTCATTGAACCAAGAAACTGGAATTTGCCGGGTAAAACTTTTCACATCTCAGGCTATTTTTCCAGCTATGGATGGGATTTATATTCCTCAGGGCTGAGATGTGCTTGAAAGCACACTGCTGTCTACCCACTGCCATTACCTGTAAGTTGCTCCACTCCACCTTCCATGCTGTTTTGGGAGGATGGTGAAAGAAAGGGAGGGGAAGTTCACTAGAATCAAATCAGTTTCTTACAGTCCTATTTGTTCTTCCAGTCTTTCACTCATGCAATGAATATTTATTGAGTGTTTCTGATGTTGTGACTTGTAATTTAGGAATATGACAACAGACTTTAGGTTGTAAACTCTTTGATCTGGGAGCAATGTAAATTATCATGAGGAGGTTATGGAACACAGCATATCCCAAAGTTACTTGACTATGGAACCCTTTTATTTTCTTTGAACACTTACGAATGATCTCCCACAACTGCATTCCACAGAACACAGGTTAAAGGAAAAGGCTAAAAGGCATTTAACAAACTCCATATCCATTTTGTTTTTTTCTCCAAATAGAATCATTTAAATGAAATCCTTTTAAAACTAGTAATAGATAATTTCTTAATGCAATTAATTTATAGATAAGACGCCACCAGCTGACATGATCTCTTAAGGTGAAATAACATAGGCAATACCATTAAGATTAGAAGCTTGATATGAATGCCTACTTCCTGGTATTATGAAATATGGAACAGAAGGAGAGACAAAGTAATCATGAAGGTAACTGATACAGTTATTTATCTAGAAAACATAAGAGAATCTACTGACAAGCTGTCTGAATAACTTCTTGAGTCAAATGACCAGATATAAAACAAAAATGCACAATTCAGTAGCTTCCTTACATATCAGCAATACCCCGCCAAACAAGTAAGAGAAATAAAAAGCCCATTCACAAGAGCAACAGGGCATAAAATACCTAATACATTAATAAGAGCTCCATAGGACCTGTATGAGTAGATCAATCACTTTTCCAAGAAGGTCTGCGTTAAAGCAATGGTGAGCTGCTGCTTGGGAAGAGCAAATATAAAAATGTAACTTAGAGACAGAATGCAGTTCCAGGACAAACGGATCCCAGTGGGAATTTTTGTTTGTTTGTTTTAAAGAGCCTAACTAAGAAAGTTCTTCTCAAAGAATGACAGAAAATGAGAATTGATAGCATTTGGAAAATAAAGACTAATGAGTGCAGAAGGGTCTTGAGCTAAAATTATTAAAAAGTATTTCAAAGTGACAATATTTAAGATGGTATGGTGCTGGCATAAGAATTTACAAACAGAATAACACGAGACAAAGGTCCTAACAGACTCAATATAGTATTTAATAACTTAGCGTATGAGGAAGCCTCAAGTGACAGCAGAAAAAGGTAGAATTATTTAATAATAGTGTTAGAAAATGACAAAAGACAAAAAAAAAAAAAAACCCACAACAATATAATTGAGACAGATTTTACTTCCAGGTGGGTTAAAAAGTTAAATATTTAAAAAGTAATCCTATTTTAAAAAGAGGCAGGGCACGGTGGTGGCTCACGCCTGTAATTCCAGCCCTTTGGGAGGCCAAGACGGGCAGATCACTTGAGGTTAGGAGTTCGAGACCAGCCTGGTTAACATGGCAAAAGCCTGTCTCTACTAAAAAATACAAAAATTATCCAGGCATGGTGGCTCATGCCTGTAATCCCAGCTACTTGGGAGGCTGAGGCACGAGAATCGCTTGAACTGGAAGGTGGAGGTTGCAGTGAGCCGAGATCGTGCTACTGCACTCCAGTGTGGGTGGACAGAGTGAGAGCCTGTTTCAAAAAAAAAAAAAGAATATGAGTGAACATTTCCTGAGTCTTAAGATAAACAAGGATTTTCTAACCAAAAAATAAAAGATATTATAAAAGGAAAAATTATTAGATTTGATCACAAATATTAAATATATCCGCATGGAAAAATTATTACAAAAATTACAAGGCAAATTTCAAACTGGAAAAACACTTTTACAACTGTGACAAAGGACTGATATCTATTATTGAGAAAAACATTTACATTTATTTATAAGAACAAGACCAGGGCCAGGCTTGGTGGCTCACACCTGTAATCCCAGCACTTTGGGAGGCCGAGGCAGGTGGATCACGAGGTCAGGAGATCGAGACCATCCTGGCTAATACAGTGAAACCCCATCTCTTCTAAAAATGCAAAAAATTAGCTGGGAGTGGTGGTGGGCACCTGTAGTCCCAGCTACTCCAGAGGCTGAGGCAGGAGAATGGCGTGAACCTGGGAGGCAGAGCTTGCAGTGAGCTGAGATCACGCCACTGCACTCCAGCCTGGGCGACAGAGCGAGACTGTCTCAAAAAAAAAAAAAAAAAAAAGAACAAGACCAACACTTTAAATAAAAATTGGACAAAGTTCACAGACAATTCAGACAATTCACAAAGTAATATGGAAGACAACTATATATTTTATAAGTTTAATGTCACTAGTAAGAAATAAACAAATTAAAATAATTCTGTATGGCTGAGTGCCCCACGGCTCACACCTATAATCCCAGCACTTTGGACTTTGGGAGGCCAAGGCGTGAGGATCGCTTGAGCCCAGGAGTTTGAGACCAGCCTAGACAGCACAGCGAGATCCCATCTCTACAAAAAATAAAAAAATTGGCTGGGTGTGGTGGTGCAATGTACCTGTAGTCCCAGCTACTCCAGAGGCTGAGGTGGGAGGATTGCTTGAGCCCAGGAGTTTGAGGCTGCAGTGAGCTATGATGGCATCACTGCACTCCAGCCTGGGCAACAGAGCAAGACCCTATCTAAAACAATTTTTTTCCTATCAAATTAATTTTAATTAGTTTTACTGGCAGTTTGGTGAATTACTGATCCTCATATTTCTGGTGGGAGTCTAATTTGGAATAACTTTCCTAAAAAAGAAAGATAGATACATAGATGTAGGAACATATATAAGCCTGAAAAAAAAAAAATATATATATATATATATTTTTTTTTGAGACAAGGCCTCACTCCGTTGCCCAGACTGGTGCAATCTCAGCTTACTGCAGCCTCAACCACCTGGGCTCAAGTGATCCTCCCACCTCAGCCTCCCAGGTAACTGGGACTACAGGCATGCGCCACCACATCCGGCTAATTTTTAAATTTTTTTTTAGAGATGGGGTTCACCATGTTGCCCAGGCTGATCTCGAACTCCTGGAGTCAAGTGATTTGTCCACCTTGGCCCCCCAAAGTGCTGGGATTACAGGTGTGAGCTGCTGCGCCCAGCCTATTATCTATATTTTTTGAGGCACTAATTTATGCTTAGGCTATTCTAAGAAAAAAACTAGAAATACAAAGATTTATGGCCAAAAATCTTCAGTTTATTGCAACATTATGTATAAGAGCATAAAAATAGAAACAACCTAAATGTTCCAACCTGTACTATAGATTATGATGCAGTCATTGAAGTTATTTTTGAAGACTATATAATGATATAAGAAAATGCTCATCGTATCATATTAAGCAAAAAAGAACCCCATTTATTAAATTATATTTATATAATCCTCAGTTTTGTAAGCATGAATTCTATGTCTTCATCTAAGTCACTGAGAGAAATGTGAACAGATGGGGTTTGGAAGGGATGGAAGGTTCAGCAAAGTCAGCCTCCCTTTTCTGGGTTGAGGTTAACCCTCTTCCATTCCTCCATTAACTGAACCTTCATCTAGCAATGGTTCCTAAATGTTTCCTAGGGAAGGGTGCATAAGAATTACTGTGAGAGCAGAGAAGCCATAGCCCCCCTGGGACCTCCGGACTGGGAGGAGAGCAGAGTCCCCAGGAGCCAAGGGGACCACCCGAGGCCAGGATGGAGGTGGGTGGCCGAGCCAAGTAGGGGGACGTTGCCAGAGGGGACCAGGGCCAGAGACGGGACCAGGAAGGAACTGAGGACCAAGAAGTGCAAGGATCAGTAGCCAGGACCCGAGTGGCCACCTGGAGGTCCCCATCTCACGTGTGATGCCACCCCGTCACCCCTCCCCTCCTGAGCAGGGATCCAAGAATTTGCCAAGAGTCCCGCCAGCCTCAGCCAGTTGGGCCTGTATATAGGGTCCATGTGCAATAGGGAGGGACATCTTCTATTTTTTGCTGCCCCCTCCCCGCCCACTGTCTGGGGCAGGGAGAGAAGGTATTTTCGAGATAAAGCACAGGCACCACAAATAAAAGTCAAGAAGTTGCCAAAAAAAGAATTACTGTGAGAGATGGTTTAGAAAAACAAAAACAGATTTTGGAGCCTGACCCACAGAGATTTCGACTCAGGAGGTCTGAGGTGGGGCCCTGGAATCCGTGTCAAAAGGTTTCCAAGTGATTCTGATGCACAGCCACATGCAGAAAGAACCACGGCCTTCTGGTTCGAGGTTTTGAAAAGCATATTCAACAACTTTTATAAGTCAGCTTCTGAATGTGAGTTAGGGAAGATAATGTCAGGATAGAAAAAGCTTTCCCCCTCCTACATTTCTCCAAATACTCCGTTGCTGCTTGTCAGGTGGATGATGTGACTACTGGCCCAGCTGCTGGCCTGCAGTGCCTCCCTGCTCAGACTGCAGCTGCCAGTGCACCCCTGCCCAGCCCCGGCGCTCCTCCTACTCGCCTCCTGCCTACCCCTGCCCCCCAACCTGGCTCCGCCCGCCCTGCAGGTCCCTGCCCTGCTCTTCAGGACTTTTGCTCCAAGTCTTGTCTCTTCTGTGTCTTCTGAGATGCCAGCTGCTCCCTCTCCATGGCTTCCCTTCTGTCCACTTCTCATTCTGCTGAGGTTGTGCTCATCTTTACCCAAACCCCCGTGATGCCTGTGCCCAGGCCTCCTTCCCCCAGGCCTAGCTGCTGAGAATTTGACGCCTCACATCCCACTCGTTCCTCAACCCGCGCCATCTGGCTTCCTTCACCACCACTCACAGGCACACCTCTTGGCAAGGTCACCTGGCTCCCGAAGGCTAATCTACTGGTTCTGTTTCAGTCCTTCTCCTGGAAGCATCTGACACTACTGACCACCGCCTCTCTCCCTGGCTTTTGTGGGGGTCATCGTTGCTTTACTCGCCTTGCATCCCCTTTTCTTGGTAGCTGCATCCTCAGGAGCTGCCTTCCCCAGCTCTCAGGCCACGTGGTTGGGGCTGACCTCCCCACATCCCACATCTCATTCCCCTGCCCCTAGGGATTGGTTCAGGGATGGGCATATGGCCAGGGTCAAACCAATGAGACTCAAGCCTGAGACTTTTACCGGGGCTGCTGAGCCAGCAGAATTCGAGGCTGGAAATGGAGGTGGCCACCTGCCCACCCCTGAGAAGGAACCCAACATGAGGAGGGCCACAGAGCCAACAGAGTCCTGGTGTGTCTCCCGCAGTCCTGGTCCAAGCCTGAAGCTTGCACATCCTGGTCTGATGGGTTTCAGGAAAACGTTCTTATCTTTTTATCTAAGCTATCTTTGGTTGGATTTCTGCTACTTGCAACCTAAAGAGCTCTGAGACAGCGCTGAGCCACTACCCTTCCAGGCAATTACCCACCTCTTTGGTACTTTCCCCGGAGGGTCTCCACAAGCTCTGCTTCCTCTCACTTAAGAGTCCTGTGCAAGGACTTCTACTTCTCAGATGTTGGCTACTAAATACTGACACTCCCAAGTCAACAGACCAGCCCAGACATCCCCCTGAGCTCCAGACCCATGTCTCACGCCTCATGGACATCACCACCTTGGTGTCCATTCAAACATGACAGGTCTAAATCTAAACTTATCTTTATGCCCCATCCTTCCTCTTCTTGGATCCCCATCTCAGTGAATGGCTCTACTCCCCAGTTACCCCAGAAACCAGGGCCTCATGGGTGACACCTCCCCACCCTCACTCCCTGGCCCTCTTTGGGCAGCTAATTCTCCGCTCATTCCTCAGGGCTCAGCTTTTAGGCTGCATTCTCAGGGAGGCCGCCTTTCCCAACCCACAAGCCTGAATGAGGGGGTCCCTCCTATGCCCCCAGCCACCCCGTGTTTCTAGTGTCACAGCCCTTGTCACTCAGAGCTGTGGCCTGTTGACTCTTTCTGTGATGGCTGGCCCCAACCCTGAAATCAAGATCATTTGAATAAATGAACATTAGCATCTGTAGGTGTGATCTTATATTGTATATTGAAAATATAGTCTAATTTTATGTAAAAATTAAATATCTCAATATTTTAGAGAGATCTGTAAAGGGTATAGTATTTGGAACAGAAGAATGATTTTCAGGAGCCCCAGTATCTGCATGAGTGTGAGAACCACTAAATAGGACCCACAGTTTTTCTGTGTGAGATTTTATTTTTTTCTAAATAGATGAACCAGGCTGCCTATTAGTGAATGCCTTCACTTCCCTTTTCCTTAATTACTGAGTCTAGAAACTTAACAAGGGAATGAAGCAGGCCTTTGTTCCTATTCAGAATCCATTTGTCCGCTTTTTTGAAAATGAGAACATCTGCCTGCTTCCAGTGTTCCAATATTTTTCATATTCTTCACAATTGCTTAAAAGTCACCAAATACAGTCCTTTGAGCAGAAATGCAAGTTCTTTCATCCATGTGTCCTGCCAGAGATTTCCTGGGCCTTGCCTGTGGCAGGCCCTGGGAGAGCTCCTCAGCCTGTGGTTTTAATCCCCTCTTGAACACAGCTGGGCTCCCTTCTGCCATCTCTGGGGCATTTTCTTTGAGGAAAAGGAGGAAGCTGAGTAGTTCTGCTTTCTGTTAATATTGCAGCAAGAGCCCAAGAGTGGGCCGATCACTTCCTGATTCTTGTTCTTGTTCTAATCATACCTTAAAAGGCTTTTTAATGTCCAAGGCACTTTTACCCTCTCAGCCCACTCCAGCTTCCTGATCCTTCATACCACCCATAAACCTTGTCTGCACCCTTGCACGTGCATCCCTGCTCCTTTTTTTCCCTATTAAATGCTATAGTTAAATGTTACTATCTAAAGTTTTTAAACACAATTACGGTATCAAGCATTTTATTAAAAATTTTTATCATACTTTGATTTTACCAACTTGAGTGTTATGAACAATGAACATGTTTATACATTGACAAGAATACTCATACAGGGATTGTGGGATGGCTACTTTCACTCCCTTTTCCCTCATCTTTACTCTTTTTTTTTTTTTTTTTTGTAGAGAAGAGGTCTCACTATGTTGCCCGGGGTGGTCTTGAACTCCTGAGCTCAAGCAATCCACCTACCTCAGTCTCCCAAAGTGTCAGGATTACAGGTGTGAGCCACTGCACCTGGTCCCTCATCTTTACTCTTTAGTTCCTTTGCCCTTGGGTTCTTTTAGCTTATTTCTACTTTGTTTTCTTTGTGGCATCCATTTCTATTTTAAATTATTACACATAGATGCAGAAATTATTTGGCTGGCGCTAGTTGCAGAATCATGAAAATTAAATCACAGGATGCTTAGTGTTGAAAGACTGAATTTTTTTTTTATTGAGATATAATTCATATACCAGAAAATTTATTCTTTTACAGGGTGCATTCTTTTAGTATATTCACAAAGTTGTGCAACCAATATCATTATCCAATTTCAGAACATTTTCATCACATCAAAGAGAAACCCCACGCCCACTAACAGTCATTCTCTATTTCGTTTGCATGTGGCTATCCAGTTGTCCTAGCACCATTTGTTGAACTATAGTTTCCCCCATTGTTCTGATAACTTGTAAGTGGTTTCTTAGGATTCTCTACATAGAAGATCATGTCATCTGCAAAGAGTTTTACTTTTTTCTCTCCAGTCTGGGAGTTTTTTTTATTTCTTTTCTTGCCTTATTTCCCTGCTCTCTACCCTTTTAAAGCCTACATAGTTTCTTGAGTGACTTCCCTCTTTTTTCCTCATTAGAATAAGTTTTCTGGAGAGAGGGGACAGAGCATAGGAAGGGAGAAAGTGGAGCTCTTAAAAATGTGTAGTTTGGGGCGGGGCGTGGTAGCTCACGCCTGTAATCCCAGCACTTTGGGAAGCCAAGGTGGGCAGATCATCTGAGGTCGGGAGTTTGAGACCAGCCTGACCAACATGGAAAAACCCCGTCTCTACTAAAAATACAAAATTAGCCAGGCGTGGTGGCACATGCCTGTAATCCCAGCTACTCGGGAGGCTGAGGCAGGAGAATCACTTGAACCCGGGAGGGGGAGGTTGCGGTGAGCCGAGATCATGCCATAGCACTCCAGCCTGGGCAACAAGAGCGAAACTCTGTCTCAAAAAAAAACAAGTGTAGTTTGAATTCATTTCAAATGGACTTCATACTTTTTCAGTGGAAATGTCTTCCTTCACAGCACCTGGGCCCAGGGATTTTCTGGAGGAATCTTTGAAATCTGTTTTCCTCAAGTTTTGGACACAAGCCTGGGTGAGCTCCATATCCATCCTTCCTTGGCTAGTACAGAGTCTAAGATGACATGGTCACTTTCCCCCCTGTCCATCTCCCCTCCTTCTCTGGCCAATTCTTCATTGCCAGTCAAAGGCAGAAGAGCCAACAGCAATAAGAGAAGCTTCCCACCATGTCAGCACAGGTTCTGTGTCATCAGTGACCTCTTGGAATGTGCAGGAAGCCAGGGAGATAAGAATCTATGGCTATGTAGATTAGATACACCCCACAGCCAAGTATGAGCTTCTAGTGCCCAATCGCTAGAAGCAAACAACCCAGACCACTAACCAGGCTCTAACTAAGGCAGGATCCAGGATGCTCAGCAACCTGGGCCAACCCTTCCACTCAAGATGAATCCATGGTTCATTTAGAGTGTCTGGGGTGATATTTAATTCCAAGTTCACAAGTCTCCAGGGTAGCTGCCCTTTCATTTGGGGATTTCCTCCCGAGTGCTAAATCACTTCCTCCTAGTTCCAATCTGAAAAGCAATTCAGGTCTCCTGTGGCCTCACCAAGCTTCCTGCCCACACTGATTTTCTTCTAACCTCATTGGTCTACCTTGTGTACATCAACTAACAACAAAGCCACTTAGCTCAAGGAAATCCTCAAGAACAAATGGCTTCCTAATAAGGTTATTCCTCCCTCACCCTAGGGTGGCCCACAGCTCCAGCACCTACTGAGAGGCAGCCAATTTGGATGAGGTAGCTGCCAGGAATCAAATCTCAGAATGCTTCATAAAACTGCACTTAGCTATTCCACAAATTCTCCAAATAATGAAACAGAGAGAAGAGTAAGAATATAATGAGAGAGAAATCTGGAAAAATACAAAAGATAAATTCACGTTCCTGTGAGTTGTGTTCATCTTCCTGGGAGTTGATAATCAGGCTGGCTAGCTATCCAGTCTATGGGAGCAGAGAGAGGGCTGCATTATCTCCAGGTTGGCACAGCATCTAGCAGGGGCTCCCTGATGACACCTGGGCACAACAAGGACCTCACAGCAAAGGCAAACAGGAGGAAATGCCTAGGGTGCGGGGACATGCCATCACTAAACTACAAAAATATACACCCTTCTTCTTTGTATGTTTCAACAGTACCGCTTCCCACTCTTGTACCACTTGGCCATAACACTTTATTATCCCTAGTACCTAAAAACTAGTCAGTATTACTGAGACCTCAGATGTGACATTTGACATCTTTCAAGGTGCCAGTTACTGTAATACAGCTATGGTTCATTTTGAGTGTCTGGGTGACGGTGACATATTTAATTCTATTTTTGTCTTGTTCATAAGCACCAAATAAAGCAATTTTGAAATTACTTTCTTCACACTCAATTTATTGTCTATAACGACATTTCAATACACAGTATATTTGTTTTGTGGAATTCAATCGCAGTGTATCTGGAGGCCTGGATTTAACATATTTCCTGTAGTGATAGCTACTCTATTTGTAGGAACTATTTAGGTCACTGGAGTGGAGAAAAAGAGGTCGCTACTTAACAGAAATGGCATGTATCCAAATATAGATGCAGTTTTCTGAACACCTGTTGAACATCAAATGATGAAGAGATTGTTAGAATTTCCAAAATCCTGGACCAAAACCTTAAATGATCAGCACTTTGTTTCAACTGATACACGGCTTAAGTCAGAAAAATAAGTTCTTCTTACTAAAAACAGTGAGCCTAAATACACTGGCTGCTTTAGAAATAAAACAGGTGATCAACAAAGCAATCTTTCTGTCTAAATAATTTCCCAGCAAAAGTCACTTCTGATGAAACTATTATGATTTGAACCACAGGGCATGCACAGTGATTATGTGCTTTCGGAAACACGGTAAGCATGACAAATATTTTCAGTTGTCAAGGGTAAGCGAGGAGGGAATGACCCACCTAAGAAATGGAAACTAACAAATAGTAATATGACACTCCCGCTTAGTTCCACAGGCTGGTGCGGCTGCTACACGCAGCTCACTTCCTACGGGCGGCTAAAGGCGGTGCATGAACTGAACGAAGGCGGCCTCTTTATCCCCTCCCGACAACACTGTGGGGTGGCACGTAAAGACCTCAAGGGAAGGGGGCCTGGGCGATACGCTCTCCTGCTGCCATTCATTTGTTCAATAAATAGTTGAACAAATGAATAGTTAAACAAACTCTCCAACTAGGACTCTGTCCCATTCGGATACCCCACGCCTCTCCCCCCACTTCCATCCCTAGGCGTCACTCCCTCGTCAAGAATATGCTGATTATGGCTCGCGCCCCCTCCCTCCCTTGGACCCTCCGGCCAGGGCGACGGGACGAAGCCAGCGGGAGCAACGCCTTCCAAACTGCAAGGAAGGAGGGCTCGGAGTGCTCACTGAGCGGGTTCGCGGGACCCTCCAGCGCGCGGGGCTGGCCAGCCGGGGCGGGGCCGAGGGCACCGGGCGCCGAGCTCCGGAAGGGGTCCCCGAGGTCGCGCCGGCCGGGAGGGGCAGCGGCGGGAGGCGGCCGACTGCGGCGCACACGTGGGGAAGGCGGAGCCGGGCGGGGGCCGGGCGAGGGGCGGTGGCAGTACCTGATGAATGTGGTCTTGCCGGTGCTGTACTGGCCCACCAGCAGGATCATGGGTTTGTTCTCGAAGTCGGCGTCCTCCAGCGCAGGCGAGTGGAACTCGTGGAAGCGGTACGCCTCCTCCAGCGGCAGCACCTTGCGCAGGTAGAGCGAGCGCAGCCCGCCCGTCACCGTCTGCACCGCGTCCGCGCCGCCAGCGCGTTCGCGCCCGCCCGCCTGCCGCCCCATCCAGCTGAACATCCTGCCGCCAGTCCACGCTCGGCGAGGACTCTGCTCCGGGTTCGACCCTCCCCGGCTCGCACTGAGCCGCCCCGGCCGCGCTGGCCGCCGCCCGAGCTCGGCCCCGCCTTGTGCTGCCACAGCCAATCTTCGGACGCTACGTCACGCGCGCTCGCCCACTATTCAGAAGAGCTCTCTCAGGTCCTTCCTGATTGGATCTCTACCAGCGAGGGCTGAAGGCGTCAGCCAATTGAGAGGAGGTTCTTAATGAATTATTGATGACGGAGTCATTCTAGAGGACTGGGCGGGGAGATGGTGTCTCCCCGGCCGGGTGGCACTGACCAGTCATGCTCAGGGCCCCCTTCTGGTTGCCGGTGCCCCACCTCTGGCCAGGTGGCATCGGCTTCCGGGTAAATCTGAGTTGCCCAAAGCGAGCCTCCGGAGGCCGCTTCATCTCCTGGAACGTTTACTCATTCAGGCCTCTGGACGTCGATACTGGGGATGAAAAGTTCAGAAAGTGGACAGGCAGGTTCTGTCTTCCCGGGGGCGGGTGGTTATGACTCCATTTTACAGGCCAAGAGACCCAGGCTCACCGGCATAATTGACACAATCTTAAGGAGGGGAAGTGGACTGGAATCTATTTGAGTAGCTGTTTCTCCTGCCTCTCCACATTGCCCTCACTAAATTCTGGATCAACTAAAGGCCTTTTCCCCTTAGTTTTGTTTTTCTGTAAAGCCGAAAATTTAGTCATTACTCTCATTATTACATTATCCTCATTATTACAACTTTATTTCCACATATTGACATGTGAGTCATTGTCACCTCCTAGCTGTTTTTTGTTTTTTCCTGAGACGGAGTCTCGCTCTGTCGCCCAGGCTGGAGTGCAGTGGCAAGATCTCGGCTCACTGCAACCTCCGCTTCCCGGGTTCAAGCAGTTTTCCTGTCTCAGCCTCCTGAGTAGCTGGGACTACAGGCGCTCACCACCATGACCAGCTAATTTTTGTATTTTTAGTAGAGATGGGGTTTCACCAAATTGGTAAGGCTGGTCTTGAACTCCTGACCTCAGATGATCCGCCCGCCTCGGCCTCCCAAAGTGTTGGGATTATAGGCGTGAGCCACCGCGCCCGGCCTGTTTCTTTTCTAGGTTAAAAGGACACTCACTTATCTAAGTTGAGATTGGGGGAAATAATCACCTTTTGTGTCCTTGATTATAGCTTAGGAATATTTCTCAGTTGTTTTAGAGCATTTCTCAAGTGTGATCCATGGGGCCACCTGCATATATGCATTTATGAGCTGGGATGCTTGTTAAAATGCAGATTCCTGGTCTTCAGTCCAGACCTACTGAGTTAAAATATTGAGGAGAGATGGAGCTCAACAGATGCCCTAGGTGACTCTGATGTGGCCTAAGTCTGGGGAAACAGTACACACTGCAATACTTCTCCAACCTAACAGAAATGCAGATTCTGATTCGGTAGGTATGGGATGGGGCCCATGACTCTACATTTCTAACAGGCTCTCGGGTATTGCCAGTGCTACCCACCCATGGACCATACTTGGAGTATGAAAAAACAGGACTTTGCATCAAAAGATCTGGGTTTGAATCTTGACTATGTAAATTAATGGCTGTGTGACTTTAAATGTGATGAGTTACCTCTCTGCCCTAGTTTCCTTAAGAGCAAAATGGAAACTCCTTTGGAGTTGTTGTGTGGGTCACATAGTTGGAGGGAATTGTATGTAACTAGGGAAGTGCAAAGAAAGCCAAGGGAAAATAAAGTTAGACATCTGCCTTGTGTCAAAATAAAACAAAGATTGAAATGTAAAAATAAAACCACTGCACTACTAGAAGAAGGTACGAGAGATTTATACAATTTGGGGGTAGAAAGTGGAAAAGCCTTTCTAATCAACACTAAGGACAGAAATTATGAAAGAAAAGGCTGACATATTTGACAACAAAAGCAAAAGCTTCAATGTATTTTTTTAGAATACATAAAAACAAATGGATATAAATACAATCTTACCATATGATGCAGAAATCAGCTCCTTAGTATTTACCCAAATGAGTTGAAAACTTATATCCACAGAAAACCCTGCACATGGATGTTTGTAGTGGCTTTATTCAAAAGTGACAAAAATTGGAAGCAACTAACATGTCCTTCAGTAAGTGAAAGGATAATCTGTGGTACATCCAGACAATGGAATATTATTCAGCACTAAAAAGAAATGAGCTATCAAGCCATAAAAAGACACAGAGGAAACTTAAATGCCTATTACTAAGTGAAAGAAGCCAATCCGAAAAGGCTATGTACTGTACGATTTCATCTTTGTGACATTCTGGAGAAGGCAAAATTATGGAGGAAGTAAAAAGGTCGGTAGTTTCTAGGTGTTGGGGGAAGGAAGGAATGAGCAGGCAGAGAACAGAGGATTTTTATGGCGGTGGCTCTACTTTTTATGGTACTATAATGACGGATACATGTCATTATATATTTGTCAAAACCCACAGAATGTACAACACCAAGAGTGAATGTAAGTGATAATGACTTGTGAATTTCAGATTAGTTTTAGGTTGACAGCAAAATGGAGCATAAAGTACAGAGATTTCCCGTATACCCCCACCTTCCCCGACACACAGCCTCCCCCACTATCAACATCCTGCACCAATTGAACATTCGTTACAATCAATAAACCTAACCTAAATAGACACATCATTAAATTAACTCAAAATGGAGCTAGATATAAAACTAATATAAATGTAGAACTAAATGTAAAACTTAAGATTATAAAACTTCTAGTAGAAAACATGGGAGAAAATTGTTGTGACCTTGGGTTAGGGAGAGATTTCTTAGGTGACACCAAAAGCACAATTCTTAAAGGAAAAAAAAGTTGGTAAATTGGATTTCATCAAACTTGAGAACTTCTGACCTTTGAAAGTACTGTGAAGAGAATGAAAAGACAAGACAAGGCACAGAATATACTTGCAAATCACATATCTGATAAAGGACTTGTATCCAGAATATTTAAAAACTTCTTAAAACTTAATAGTAAAAACTCCAATTTTAAAAAATGGAAAAAAGATCTAAACAGATATTTTACAAAAGAAGATGTATGGATGGCAAATAAGCACATGAAGAGATGTTCAACATTGTTGTTCGTTAGGAGAATGCGAATTAAAACCACAGCAAGATACTACCACATACCTACTAGAATGTCTAAAATTAGGAAAGACTGATCATGCCAATCATTGATAAGGATGTGGAGCAACTGGAACTCTTACACATTGTTGGTCAGAATGTAAAATGGTACAACCACTTTGGAAAACAGTCTGGCAGTTTCTTAAAAAGTGGAACATACACTTACCACATGACCCAGCAGGGGAGGAGCAGAGGGAAGGATTGCAAAAGGCACTAGAAAGCTTTTGGGGCTGAAGGGTTTATTCATTACCTTGATTGTGGTGATTGTTTCACCATTGTATACATATGTAAAAACTCATGAAATTATGTACGTTGCATCCTCCTTATCTCTGTGTTCTGTATCCATGGATTCAACCAACCACAGATGGAAAATATTTGGGGAAAAAAATGGATGGTTGCATCTGTACTGAACACATACAGACCTTTTTTCCTTTTCATTATTTCCTAAGCAATACAGTATAACGACTATTTTCATATCATCTACATTAATAATAAGTAATCTAGGTAGGATTTAAAGTATATGGGTTCCTGATGGATGTCGTTTTAAGCTTAAAAGAAAGTATGTGGAGGATGTGCTTAGGCTATATGCAAATACAATACCTTTTTTTTTTTTTTTTTACAATACCATTTTATATAAGGAACTTGAGCATCCATGGTTTTGGTATTCCCAGGGGTCCAGGATTCACGGATAAATGTACTTTAAATATGCACAGTTGATCATATGTTTATTATACCTTGATTAGTTGTTAAATATGGTCATACTTTTTGACTCAGGAATTTTTATCTTGAGGAAATTTATCCTGAGGGTATTTATACTGAGGAAATGATGAATGTAAATTTTTATCTAAGAGGATGTTTGTCAGCATGGAGCTGTCTATCATCATGGAGGATTAGTTAAGCAAATTATGGGTTCCTATGTGGTTACTGAAAACTATGTCATTTCAGAAGAATATTAATGATGTACAAAAATGCTCAGAATATATTTTTAAGTGGAAAAAGGCTAGATTACAAAAGTGAATGTACATGCAGCTGCTATGGAAAACAATATGGAGGTTCTGCAACAATTTAAAAATACAACTACCGGCCAGGTGCAGTGGCTCATACCTGTAATCCCAGCACTTTGGAAGGCCAAGGCAGGCAGATCCCTTGAGGTAAGGAATTCAAGACCAGCCTGGCCAACATGGCAAAGCCCATCTCTACTAAAAATACAGAAATTAGCTGGGCGTGGTGGCGGGCGCCTGTAATCCCAGCTACTCGGGAGTGAGGTAGGAGAATCACCTCAACCTGGGACGTAGATAGAGCTCGCAGTAAGCCGAGATTGTGCTACTGCACTCCAGCCTGGGTGACAGAGCAAGGCTGTCTCAAACAAAACAAAACAAATAAAAACTACCATATGATTTACCAATCCCCAATGTGGGTATATATCTAAAAGAATTAAAAGCAGGCTCTCAAAGAGGTATTTGTCTACCCATGTTCACAGCAGCATCATTCATAACAGCCAAGAGGTGGAAGCAAGCCGGTGTCCATCGATGGATGAATGGATTAACGAAATGTAACACACACACACACGCACACAGAGGAATATTATTCAGCCTTAAAATGGAAGAATATTCTGGTACATGCTACACCCTGGAACACGGATGAACCTTGAGGACATTATGCTGAGTGAAATAAGCCAGTCACAAACAGCCAAATGCTGTATGATTCCACTCATATGAGGTTTCTAAAGTAGTCAAATTCACAGAAGCAGAAAGTAGAATGGTGGTTATCAGGGGTTGGAGGGAGGGGAATGGGGAGTTGTTCAATGGGTATAGAGTTTTAGTTTTGCAAAACGTAAAAGTTCTGGAGATCTGTTGCACAACAGTGTGAATATGCCTAACACTGCTGAACTCTACACTTAAAATTATTAAAATGGTAAATGGTGTGCGTATTTTTTACCACACTTCTTTTAAAGTGGACGTACAGGATTTTTGTACTTTTGTTTAAAAAGTTTAAAGTATCCAAGAAAAAGATGGGAAGGAAAAACCCCCAAATAATAACCATGTCTGAGTTTTGGACTGGTAAATGATCTTAGTTTCCTCTTTATAAGCTGTAGCATTTTTCAAATGTTACACAGTAATCATGTTCCTGTTATAAAAGCAGAAAAAATTATCAGGAAGAAAAAAGTGTACTGTCTTTAATCTTAAAAAAAAAAAAAAAAAGAAGAGAAAGTCCTAAAAGCGCCTGGCCCAGAAGAGGCACTGGTCCCATCTTGCTTCGCTCCCTGCTTGTCTTCATGCAGTTGCAGCTTTCTTGTTTATTTATTATTTTTGTAGGCACATAGTAGGTGTGTATATTCATGGGGTAGCGGCAGCTTTCTTATTTAATTTATTTTTGTGGGCACATAGTCGGTGTGCATATTCATGGGGCAGTGGCAGCTTTTTAAATTTATTTTATTGTTTTTGTGGGCACATAGTAGGTGTGCATATTCATGGAGCAGCAGCAGCTTTTTTTCTTATTGTTTTTGTGGGCACATAGTAGGTGTGCATATTCATGGAGCAGCGGCAGCTTTTTTTCTTATTTTATTGTTTTTGTGGGCACACAGTAGGTGTGCATATTCATGGGGCAGCGGCAGCTTTCTTGTGCTTGCTCTGCCCTCAGTGAAGCCGGACAGTGGTGGATCCTCCCTGCCATAGTCATGTTGCATCTGTTTGCAAATCGTGCTGCTCTTTGGTTTTCTTTCTTCAGACTAAACAGTCCCAATTGCAGTCACTCTTTCATCTGAAGCCAGTTGTTTTTCAGGTCAAATCCTATCACAGGCAGTTCTACAAGGGAATGCCATTAGTTGTTCAGAAATCTATTGTATTGAACGCATGCTTGAAATTAGAAGCTGGTAATAATGGTCAGAAGATTTGCTCTAGATCACATTCAGTGGTTGGCTTTAAATGGTGATCAAGTCCAGCGTTTTACTCTAAAAACTGGATTGCAGAGTGGTTAAAGGCCTGGGAGGCTCATGCTGAGACCAGAGGCGGTGCCGTGGCCTGGTGCTCTCGCACGCTGATGGCCTTCCTCTGTGGCCACTCACCCAGGTCGCTGCCACCACCCAGAGGAGGAGCTTATAGGACACACAGGTGGAGATGGCTAGGAGGTACTTGCAGGAAGTCTGCTAGCTGCCTATAAATTGTCCTTCTTTCACAGCAGAACTCTGATTTTTAGGTGGGCATATTGCCACCCATGCAAAAACCAAAAACTTCCAGCGTCCCTGCAGTTAAGTGTGATGATGAGACCAAGTTCTGGTTGGTGATATGTTAGCTGCAGGATGTGTGGGACTTCCAGCAAGTCCCTTTAAGGAGTTCAATCTTTTTTCTCCTTCCTTCTAGTGGCCTGGAATATGGGTGTGATAGCTGGAGCTCCAGGGCTCACCCTGGACCATGAAGCCAAGGACCACATAAGGGTAGATAAAGCAAAGGGCCAGAGAAGCCTGCAGGCCCTTCTTGTAGAAGTGTCTTGAACTGCCTTCCTGTGGATGTCTTTTACATAAGTGTGTTTAAGCCACCATTTTTCAGAAATAAACATGCAATTCCTAACCAATAATCAATTTGTTACCAGAAATGGAGTCTGCCACAACAGAACCTAAAATGTGACATGTGCTCAGTGGACAAGGGGGAAGGTCAATATTAAGGATTCAAATATTGTAGCGGGAATTTAAAATATGGCTGCGCAGTTCTTGACATTCCCTCCATCCAGAGATGGGTTCATTGTCCCCTCCCCTTGAATCTGGACTGGCTTGTGACTACTTCTACCAATAGATTTCCATGGAAGTGGAGCTACGTAACTTCTGAGGCTAAGTCATAATGGGCCATGCTGCTGCCACTGTAACAGACACTCTTGGAACCCTGAGTGCCATTTAAGAAGACTGACCATCCTGAGTCCATCATGCTGGGGTCACCAAGGTGCTCCGATGGACACTCCTAGCTGGGATTGCCTTTCGTCTTTCACAGACTTCCCAGCCCTGGCACCAGACACAGGAGTGAAAGAGTCATTGGACGAGGGCCCTTCAGCCCAGGCTGTTCCCAGATCCCAACCACTGGAGTCCTCCCCAGCAGTTCAGATCATCTGAACTGTGGCCCCAAACATGGAGCAGTTATGCCCTTTTCAAATTCCTGACCCACAGAATCTGTGAGCATAATAAAATGGTGGTTAATTTATGCCGTTATACATTGAGGGCTTTTGATGCTCAGCAGTGGATGACTGGAACAGCTGGTAATTCTTACTATGTTAAGATAAAAGTTTAGTTCTTTTTCACAGAGAAGAAGTCCAGACATAGGCAGTCCAGGACAAGTTTGGTCACTTTATAGTCAGCAAGAACGCAGATTCCTTTATCCTCCCTGCTGCCTGGAATGTGGACATGATGGGTGGGGCTCCAGCAGCAATATTGGACCAGATGGTAATCTTGAGGATGACAGAAGAGAGCAGAAAGGAGCTTTGGTCTCTGATAATAGAGAAATAACTCTCTCTCTTGTTTAAGCCTCTGTAATTTTAGATCTTCAGGTTATATGGCAAAAGCATTGCTAATAGGCACAGAATTGGAATTCATGTGTTTAGAACTCAGGAGGTTGGCTTGGCTAAAGCTAAAAGGTTTAGAATTTTCAAATTAGAAGCAGTAGTTGAAGTCCTGGGTATAAATGAGGTTGCTTCAGGAGAGTACAGAGTGAGAAGAGGAAAGAGCTAAGGAGCCTCGAGGAATGGCAGCAGTTAAAAGAGAGGCCAGAGGAGGGGCTCCCACCTTTCCAGGGGAAGAAACCCGAGACAGAAAGTGTTCAGTGAACATGACCTCTTCCCCTCTGTGGCTGGGTTGGGAGCCCTTCCTATGCCTCTTCTGGACACAGCTAACATGCAGCTTTCTCTTCATATCACAAGGGCTCTGTTTTACATGAGGGGCTCCCACATGGGACCAGAAGGAACCTCCTTAAAGTTTGGAATCAATTGTTAATTCTTCTTATGGCCCCAGTGCCTACAACAGTGACTGGCATGTAATGGGCAGGCGGTAGTTATTTGCAAGCTGAACTGAATTGAACTGCTCTTGGCAAGGAAGTCCTGGGAAGGGAAGGTTTCCAGAAGGAGGGAGTGGTCTGCGGTGCAAACACTGAGAACAATCAAGTCAGATAAGGCCTGTACAGGACTGGTGGGTTTGGCTCAGTGCATCTCGCAATGAGGAGGTCATTGGTGACTTGAGGAGAAGTGTTTTCGTGGGGAGGCAGCGGCGACAGGGTAACTGGTGTGTGGGAGTGGGTGGGGTGCTGGCTGCTCTTTTGGGAAGAAAGGGTGGAGACAAGGAGGGACGGGTTTCATTTATTTTGTCAGTTTCATCATCTTCATCATAGGCAGAGAGCAGGGAACTGGGAAGGGAGCCTCCCCTGACTTCTGCAGGACACCATGTGCTTGCCCTGTCAGAGTTGATGACACTTTTGTCATTTCCATAGCCAACTCATCATTTAACTTCTCACGTATGCATAACAATCTTTTCGTGGTTTTCCCCCGAACCAAAGTGTAAGTTCCTGGAAAGCAGAGACTGTTTACAGCTTGCTGTGCACAAAGTAGGTGTTTTGTTGGTGTTAATTGCCTCTGCTTCCTCTCAAGCAATGTTTCCTGAAATATACCTGAGCTTGGAACAGCATGGATCTATACGAGCTGGTGCCCCACTAGTTGATGACATGGCTTGATGAAAACGGAGGAGCACCTCACCACAAGAAGAGACCCTTGCAGTAGGAAACAAAACTGTGTGAGAAGACGTGGGATGGGATGGAAACGGCCTACTCACTCCCCCAGGAGTGGAGAGGAGGAAGCCTGGAGGGATGAGGGCAGGGTTATGCATATTTTGCAGCATCAGATAATGAAAGCAGATGAGTCAGCAGCATTCACCCACATGGCCATTTTATTCCATGCACAAATAATATGATGATTTTATGAACCTCGTTTCACAAACTTTTGATGAATCCAAGGCATGGCTGCCTTCGCCTTACAATAAACAAGTCCTGTCTGTTGCTTGGCTCACTCTTTGATAGTTGAAGGAGAGTCTGTTGCAGTCAGAAAGAAAAGATGTCAAAGTGGAGGCAGCCAGTTGCTCTGGTGGAGGGGAGGGCTGGTGTCCCAGGTTAGCATTACCTGGGTGGGGACCAGTTTTGCAGGTCCAGAGCTCAGTTTATCAGTGGCTCAAGGGAGCACTGATTCATACGTTCCAAGCTCATGGGAGGGAGTGGCATAAATCCAGGCCTCTCAAACTTTAATATGCATAGGAATCACAGGGGGGCCTGGGGGTGGGAATCTCCTGAAAATGCAGCTTCTGATTTAGTACAGCTGGGCTGAGGCCTGAGATTCCGCATTTCCAACCAACTGCCCACTGCACTTTGAGTAGCAAGGATGTACATCGGAGGCCAATTTTTCTAAACTTTTGGTACCTGTCACCACTGGTTTCCTCACAACCCAAAGACTGCTTAGGGAGCATGGTGGCCCAGAAAGGGGACTCCGCCTTCCAGGGTTGCTGGGCTTCCTGCAGACCTTATGTCTTCCTGCCTTTCTGCTTTCACCTTTTATCAGCCTGGGCCTGTCAATGGCTCCGGTTATGCATTTCCTTGGTTATGTTCCCAGCCTGAAGGGAGACCTGCTGACTTTGAGCTTCTCTGTGTCCCGGGGTTTTCCCAGAGATTCATTAGGAAGCAATCTTCAAGGGCGGGCTTCTTCCTCTGACGGCTAACCTAGTCCTTTTTCACTAATTCTTCCTAGTTTCAGTCTCTGTGGGTGACTCTCCAAGAGTTGGAATGCACTGGTCACGGTGTTGACAACACAGATAAGAGGAATCACATTTAGAAATAAGTAATCCCATCTGGCAGCCAGAGAGATGGGCAGTAAGAGGCTGAGAGACGCTCTTGGAGCAGGGTTGTCAGTGAGCACCGACAGCTGGAGTGGGCAGCGCTGGATGCATCGCCTACCTGGCACCCAACCTCATTTACCCGCAGCCTGCCTGACCTTGCTGAACTCCATCCCAGATCCTCATTTGGTGAACCTGGGCTATACACTTAGGCTTTGCCTGGCATTTCTTTGGAGCTGGATGCTTGGGCATGGCTGCCTGGTCATGATGACATGGATCACCAGCCCTGGAGCTCTGGGTAGCTGTAGAGAGTCACTGAAGCTGGCCACCTATTTGGCTTTGTTGTGGCAGAGACTGGCTTATCTCTAGGGCTCCGTCTAGATCTTCTAGCTTCATGCTTCCTATTAATACTCCGATTCATAAAAATAAAAATCATGAAATATAATTGCCTATAAAAATAATGAGACTAGGGCCGGGTGCGGTGGCTCATGCCTGTAATCCCAGCACTTTGGGAGGCCAAGGCGGGTGGATCACCTGAGGTCAGGAGTTCGAGACCAGCCTGGCCAACATGGCAAAACCCCGTCTCTACTAAAAATACAAAAGATTAGCTGGGCGTGGTGGCGGGTGCCTATAATCTCAGCTACTTGGGAGGCTGAGGCAGGAGAATTGCTTGAATCTGGGAGGCAGAGGTTGCAGTGAGCCGAGATTGCGCCATTGCACTCCAGCCTGGGCAACAGAGTGAGACTCCGTCTAAAAAAAAAACAAAAATCACGAGACTAGAATTGCCGTAAATTTTGAAGTGTTTTTCCAGGGAAACACCGAGTGCCTCTCAGGTCTTTCTGTGCATTTCCCTAGGCCCGCCACACGAGGTGGAGGACAGAGAGAGGAGGGCTGCCAGCCCTGGGCTCTGCCTCTGAGTCGAGGTTTCTGGGGGCCCAGCCTCTTCCCCAGGCTTTTTGTCTCCACAGACGTGTGGGAGCCTGTGGCTATGAGACCACCTTCTCTATAGAGAAGCACTTGAAGAAACTGTAGTGGATATAAAACCCCAACAGGGCTCCTCTCTCTCTCTTTCTGACTTTCTCAACTTTTTAAAATTTTTTATTTTTCATTAGAAAGCCCAGGCCAACCTGCTCACACCCATTGCCAGAGAGCAGAGCTGGCTGCGTAGTAACCTGGTCAGCCCTGAGGGGTCCTGCGCCTCTGACGGTAGAAGCTGACACAGAACAGGGGAGACTCCCTGGGGCCTAGGAGGGACACTGGCCCTTCAGGCGCTTCTTCTTCTCCACTGCAAGCCGCAGAGCCTGGAGGAGAGTGTCCTTATTATTCAGGATGTTGTACTCTGAGAGTTTCACCAGCTTGTCAAAGGTGGCCTCTGTGTACGTCAGCTCCTTGGTGGCATAGGGAGTTTTGGGACCATAAATGTCCACCTGGCCCTGCTCCAGCTCCTCAGGGCTTCGCTCTACACCTGCGGGCAGCAGGATGACTTGTTATAGACTCTGTCATGTTAGGTTGAAATGACTTGTTTCCACATCTCTCCCCAAGGCCCACCAACCTGCACTCACGGACACACACACCTGCATGAAAACCTGTACACACGCACACCCTCACACATGCACCTGCACACCTGCAAGCTCCTCAGGGTGGGGTGCAGGCTTGCCCATTGGAGGATTGCCCTAGCACCAAGCACAGTACTGGGCACATGGCTGAATGTCAGAAAATGTAGAATGACTGAAAGAATGGGGGATGACATCACCAGCCCATGGGGGTGAGGGAATGGGAGGCGCCCTTTTCTTCTTTGTGAAAGCCAAGGTTGGCTTAGGCTGGAGCTGAGCCAGGCTTCCCCGTTAGTGCCCTTAGCAGACTCTACATATCTAAAGGCATTCCTGGGCCAAGGGCAGCGGGTGCTGGGAACTGAGTGCAGAGGCAGCTCACCTGGTGCCTTGTATTTTCGGAAAGTATCATTGATGAGTGGGAAGAAAGTCACGATGGGGGCATCGGGTTCCTGGGGGTTCTCCATCAGGTAGCATTCCTTGAGATTTTCGTTCTCATCTGGCAGCTCGTATTTGGGGAAGGGGATGTTCTGCACAGTGCAGTACTCACAAGTTTGTTTCAGGGGCTGGAAAAGCACAGAGGGTGTGTTTGAGCATTAGGAGGAGTGGGAGTGGAGAAGAAGCACAAAGTTCTTAGCCCCAGCTTCCTGATTTCCCCAGCTAACAACTCAGCTCCCCAACTGCTTTGCCAGTGTGTGGTATTTTGAGACTAAAGCCAAGTCAGGACAAAAGGCCCGAGGCAGTAGGTTGATGTGCCTCCAGCTGCAAGCTGCTTTCCCAGGTAAAATGGACAAAAGCCCTTTCGATGGTGTTCGCATCTAAACACAGACTTGGGTGGATGTGGTGGGTAGCCTGGAAGGGCGACTGGAACCAGGCTATACACAGCCAGAGCTGCCCAGGCCCGTGTGGGATGTGCATGGGCTTTGGAGCTGACAGTAGTACAGGGCTAGAAAAGACTCTGCAAGGGCATCTCTAAAAGCATGATATCGCAGGAAGAGCACTGCCTTAGAGTGTCAGAACCCCCTCAGTTCTGCCCTTCGTTCCTCTGCTAACTAGCTGTGTGATCTTAAGCAAGTCTCTCTGTGCCTTGGTTTCCTCATCCATAACATGAGAAATGATAGCAGTTGTGCCGTCTCCCTCCAAGAGCTGGTGTAAGGGCCAAATGAGATCACACGTAGGAAAGTGCATTGTTACCCATTTACAAACTTAGATTGTTTTCATTGTTGCCCTGTTGGTCTGTGTACACTTCACTTCACCTGGCTTCAGGGTAGAACTGTATACACATAGAACTTTCCAAAGTAAATAAAAATAAATAAAAACCTCTGGTTCTGACAAATGCCCTCCTCTCCCCGCCACACTTCTGTCCCACCTGAGAGCACTTGAGTATAATTCATGGAGGGTTATATACCCTGGGGGAAGGGAGAGTGTGATCATTTTGAAAATAGGATATTACAAACTCTTGAATGGAATGGGCTCTACTAAGATTATTTTTAAAAACTCATTTTTTGTAGCTGAAGAATTGCCAAATATGGCAAATGCTTCAAGGCAAGAGTAAAATTCGAATTTGCTAAGTCAACATGGGCCCCATGGTGTGAGAGCCAGCTGGCTGCCCGTGAGTTCTGGGCATCTGACTTCCCATCATGACTGCTGCTTGGCTTCCTCTGATGCTGTCTGGGGGCTGTTGAGAGCGTGCCTCTTCCCAGTTCACAGCGAGTGAGTCCGCTGACTGCGGGGCCCATCTCAGGAGATGCTGCAGCCCGAGCTCAGGAGGCAGGCTGCGCACTTGCCTTTGTCTGGGACCCAGCACAGTAGTTGAGGTGGATGATGAGGTCGGCTTTTCGCTCTGGCCTGAGGAGGGGCGGGTAGCTGGAGTTGACAAAGAACGCAGTGTCCAGCAGGCACAGGTGGTTCGCGGACTCCGTCAGCTGGTTTGGGAAACCATCCAGCACTGTGTCTGAAAGCCAAGCCTTCCCATTACCGACACACCTGGTGCCCTGACAGCCAATGGACAGAGGCACCTGGGGGGACGGAGCGCCCTGTCTGGAGCGTCCTTTGCCTCAGCCTGACCAGGACTCCCACTGAGTTCCAGTGCCCTCTGGGTGGGCTGAGGAAGAATAGCGTTATCTTAGGCTTTTAGCTAGTCTTTTATGGGATATTGATACTTGTGGGGTATGAGGGGCTTAAGGCCACCCATAAATAGTGTAAACCCTGGGCCCTGAGCCAGCTGTCCCATTGGCCCCAGATGGAGAGGATGAGGCTTAACAGGCCAGGCTGCAGCAGCCATTTGCAGGCCATGGCCAATTAAAACATTAAGAAGGTGAAAGTCAAGGCCTTAGGGCCTCGGCAGCAGAGGAGGCGGCACTGAGCTGATGCTGCAGGACCACAGTTTAAGGCCTGGCTCTGCTGCTTACCACTTGGGAGTTCCTGAGCTGGGCCATCCCTGCCCAGTTCCAAGCGGGCATGACTCAATTTTTTTTTTTTTTTTTGAGACAGGGTCTTGCTCTATTGCCCAGGCTGGAGTGCAGTGGCGTGATCATGGCTCATTGCAGCCTTGACCTCCTGGGCTCAAATGATCCTTCCATCTCAGCCCCCAAGTAGCTGGGACTACAGGTGCTCATCACCATGCCCAGCTAATTAAAAACAATTGTTTTTAAGAGATGGGGTCTCACCACATTGCCCAGGCTGGTCTCAAACTCCTGGACTCAAGAGATTCTCCAGCCTTGGCCTCTCAAAGTGCTGGGGTTGCAGGTATGAGCCACTGTGCCTGGCACCAGTCACATTAAAGGGGATCCCCAGAACACAACTGCAGAAAGTAAGACCCCCTGTTTCCCCATCTGTAACATGGAGCCAACTTCTACCTGCTAGGACTGTTGTACAGATTCTGTATAGAATTACTGTACAGATGCAGTGAGTTAAGTACCCACACCACTCCCTGCTGCCAGACCCATACAGTATTCAAGACGACACCACCAAATGTGGAAAACACCATGGGGAGAGAGGTGCCTGGCCCAGTGAACATAGCCAGAGAAGTTTTCTTATTCTTTCTCCACGGCAGCCTTGACATCCACATCTTCCTCCTCCATATGGAGGCAGGCCTCAAGGAGTAGCCAGGTAGGGTTACCTTTCCACCTAGAGAACTGGCCATTCTGGAGGTAGTTGGTGTGCAGCTGCAGCCCAGACAGGAAGTTGTGAAACTCAGACACGAAGGACCGATGGGTAAGGATTTCTCGGAAAGAATTGGACAGCCATGACCCTGGGATCACTACCGTGGTCTCTAGGATGTTAGCATCACATTTGGGGATTTCAGGCAGGATTGGCTCGTCTTCTGCAGGGGAGGGAGGGATGAAGGGCAGGTCATGAGAGGCGGGGTCTGCAGATTGCCCACGTGAAGCCCCACATGGTTGCCTGGCACCCAGGGGTGAGCACTGTAAAAGCAGCTCATACCTTCCTTGCTGGGCTCTCAAGGTCCTGGCACTGGGGTTAGGAGGACCCAGGTGAGAGACATGGAGTAAGCGGGGAGGTAGTAGAGAGGGAGGGGGAGCGAGACAGCTAAGAAGGGTCCTGGAGAGGACAGGGAGTTTCAAAGAGTGGCCTGTGACTGCTATAGACCCTACCCTCCTCACTTCTCCTGGGTGCTGGGAGCCTTGCCTCCGGGACTTGGCGCTGGTGTCACTCACCTACAGTCACCCTCCCCTCCAGGCAGGGAAGACACTGTAGCCCCAGCTGCCCTCCCACATCTTAGGCCATAGGGGACGATGCGGAAACATGTGGCAGGGGGCCTCATCCTCGGTTTGTGGTCCACACCCCGCCCCCCATCACCCAGCCATGAGGGAAAGCCGGGGGCCCCCATCACCCAGCCATGAGGGAAAGCCGGGGGCCCCCATCACCCAGCCATGAGGGAAAGCCGGGGGCCCCCACCACCCAGCCATGAGGGAAAGCCAGGGGCCGCCCCCCATCACCCAGCCATAAGGGAAAGCCGGGGGTCACCCACCGATGTCCTGCACTTTCTCCCTTGTCCACCTGTGGAAAAACTCCTCCGAGGTGTGTGACAGGTTCCAGGCATCCAGCAGGTTCAGGGAGAAGATGCTGCTCCACAGGCCTGGGAGCAAGGGCCAGCGTGAGCAGCTCCACCCCACAGCCCCAGGCCCCACACTGGCACTTGATTCCCCACCCCCACCACTCCACGCAAGCCAGGCTGCCCCGCGGGTGGGACAGACTTCAGACTTCCACGTCCTTCTCCCCTCCCCTGTGCAACTCACCACAGTGACTGAGGGGCTCAGCTCTCAGCTCTTCTCTTCCCTCCCCTCAGTGCCAGGAGACGTAAAGGTGTATAAGGCACAGCCCCAGCAGGGATTTAATGCTGGCAAATGCAGGCTTTGAGTTTAAGTCCAGCTGCCGTCAGTGAATACATCTAAAGCATTTAGGGCAGCACCTGGCACATGGTGAGCACTCAATAAATGCAAATGCTATTTGTTATTATGATTTTTAAATGTAGGGCATTAGACATTGACCCATTTGGAATCTCTATAAGGTAGGTTTTACTCTTAAGCCTAATTAACTAATGAGAAGATGGAGGCTTCAAGAGGTGAGGCAATTTGGCCAACTTTACACAGCTAGTGAGTGAGAAGCCAGAGTTCAGGGTTCAAGCCCACGTGTTTTGACTACAGTTTTCTAAACCACACGCTCAACAGCATAGGTGTTCGGGGGAAGGAGAGGCCACTGCGGGCTGGTGGCTTCTGGGGGAAGAAGTGATGGGACTGAGTTAGATCTTGCAGGATGGGTTGGTTTGGGATAGACAGAAGGGGAGGGCACAGACAACTAATTTAAATAAGGGCGTGTTGGAGCTGTGAATGTGGGTCTGTTTCTGAAGAAGCCCTTTGACAGGCGCAGCTAAGACTCTGAAGGGAAGAACTCGAGTGGGTCCTGGATTCGGTGGGCCCAGCTCCTGAAGGACCGAGGCGCTTAGGGTGGAGGCTGGGCCAGGCTTCCCTGGTGACCCTGCCCCTTACCCTGTGGTCTCCCTGGACCCTCGGGTCCCAGGTCTGGGTTGGCCCCTGGAAGCAGGCACACTGCTGGCTGAAGCTAGATGGGAGTGGGTGGGAGTTACAGAAGCTTCCGTCTGAGTCTGCTGTTCCCAGTGTGGTGCTGAGCAGGCTGCAGGGAGACTGCTGGAGACCAGGAAATTGGGAGAGCCCCCCGACCGACTCTGGTCCCCAGTGACTTGGGACCTCTCCTAGGATGAGGCAATGTTGGCAAGTGCCTCGAGTGTCACATAATCAGGGGCCAACCCAAGGTGGCCCAGCACTGGTGCAGCAGCCCCCTGTCACTCCGCCAGTTCCAAGGCAGTCACCTAGCATGTAGCAGATTCGAGACTCCGGGATCCTCTTCACCAGCCGCCCCATGAAGAACTCGGAGCCGAAGAGCTCGGAGGGGATGAAGGCCCCATACTTCTGCAGGCCCACCTCGTAGGGGGAGAACTCGAACCACTCTGCACATGAAGCAGCAGGACGGGGGTCAGTCTCAGGCCAGGGAGCCGTCCACACAGCTGGGCCCCCCTCCTGCCTGCAGGCACTGGCTCAGGCCTTGGAAAGCCTGAGACAGGGAGGCCGCAGTTCCCCCAAAGGACACATGGGGGCACCCTTGGCCAGCTTCTGCTGGCATGGCAAGGGTGAGCTTTGCCATGCTTTGCAAGGACGATGGCTCATTTGCACTTCAGAGCCTGTTGAATGGGACAAAAACTGACCCTGAAGCAGGGCAGGTCTCTCGAGTTTCTCTCTCTGGGCAGCTTAGAAATATCTTCCTTTCACAACCTTTGTCTTCCCCAGTGCCATCAAACACATGCCCAGGGAAGCTGCAGACAATGCCTGCCGGCCTCACCCACGCAGCAGGGCAGATTGGGATAGCAAAGGTGATTTCTCCAGCTGTGTGCACAGTCTGGATGTAGAGGTTGACAAAGATGGGTGGGATTGGGGGACCTGGAGGTGCTGGGTGCTTTTGCCCACCAAGAATGGCCCCCTCTACCCCCCACCACTTGTAAATCACCAGCCACTGGTGTTACCTCTGAAGTCCTGGTTGCTTACATCATCCTTGACATTGATGGTGAGGTAGATGGGCAGGGGGTTCTGGCCGCAGCTCAAAGCAGCACGCTGATCTGACAGTTTGCATTCATTTCTCTGTGGGGAAACAAAATGTTTAAAGAGAAGCAGCAGCCCAGGGGGTGGGGGAGGCAGTGCAGAATGAGAGGACAATCTGGACCCCTGCAGTCACATCCTGGCTCCTGAGCTCACTGGGCTGCTGTATTGGCCCCAGCTGACACCAGCCAAATCACTCTGAAAGGGCACCAATGGCATAGGCACCACCCCCTCGGGCTGCATACCACTAGACAGGGGCCAGGACTGGATCCGTGGTTTAGGACAGCCCCTCAGAGTCTCAGGGTCTTGGTCTTAGGGGTCAGCAGATAAAGAGGAAGGGGTGGGAGAGACTGGCACTGCCCCTCTTCTGCCCCATCGTCTTCCCTCCGCTAGAACGGAGCAGCTCCATGTTTAGCAGCTCCATTTTTTAAAAAAATCAGCTTGGCATGTTGAGCTCCCTCAATTGAGGGGTAAAAAGTTGGGGGAAAAAGAGGTTTCCCTTCCTCCGCTCCCCTGCCTTCCCCTCCCTCCCTCCCCTCCCCTTCTTTTTTTTTTTTATTTAACAAAAGACTTAGGACTTGAGCACTAGATAGTGGCTGAGGTCGCTCTAATCCCCAGAGTGGGGAGCCTTTCAGATCAGCCCGGGCCACAGTCCACCTCCCAAAGTGAATCAGCCACTGCAAACAAGGCAGAATCAAGGTTTTAGAGGCCCAGGCTCTGACCCCAGGCCAAGCAGCTGACTTCTGGGTGACCAACCCTGGTCACCCAAGTGTGCAAAGGCTACAGAACCCGTGTGGAATGGCAAACACATGTATATGCCCAATGACATGTGGGTCTCCTTTGAAAGCAAACAGGGTCATAACTGGGCCCAGAGATCTGGGCATCACAGAGCCCACTGTCCTGGAAGTAAAGCTGCAGGCTCAGGGAAGAGCCGGTCCACATTCATTGTCAAGGGGCCCCAAGGGAAAGGGGCTCCTGTCCTGGCCAGAGCACAAGAGCAGAGGCCTCTCAACATCAACCCTGCCCTTGCTTTCCTGGGAACCCATTTCCTTCTCACCAAACCCCCAGAATGCTGAAACTCCTGATGTCGGAAGACTGGGTGGTTCCTCCTCATCATACGCGGCACTCACGATTGTTACAATATTGTTGAAAATGTTAACTAGCACTTATTGATGTAATTCCCACTGAAGGAATAGTGAAGAGCAGGGCCTGAATTTCAACCCCATCCTGCCTGAATCCCAAAGCCAATGCCCTTGGCCTCTGCCTGCTCTGCTTCATAGGGAGGACAGGTTAGGTGGTGGGTTGTCACAGGGGCAGGGTGGGTGGGATCCATCAGAAGTGGCGAGGGCCTCGGGTTGGAAGCCATGTCCGATTCCTTTCTGAATCCCAATTTGCCAGCACAGTTCCTGGCACACAGGAAGTACTCAAGTAATTTAATTGAAGGAATGAGGGAAGATTGAAGATGAGGGTCCGGTCATTCTCAGGTGCTCAAACTGTCTGGCTTTCTGGAAGATGGAACCTACTGTTATAAAAAATAATTGCGGCAATGATTTTCTGGCAAGTTCTGATTTGAATTCAGAGCTCCCTGGACAGCTCTGGAGTGGAGCAGGGAACCGTGGGCCTGCACCGGACAGCTCTGGAGTGGAGCAGGGAACCGTGGGCCTGGACCGGACAGCTCTGGAGTGGAGCAGGGAACCGTGGGCCTGGACCAGACACCTCTGGAGTGGAGCAGGGAACCGTGGGCCTGGACAGAGGTTAGGTGGGAAGCTCTGCTTTGGGGCCAAGCAACAGCAAAAGTTGTTCATCTCAGCTTCTGCAACCTAAAGGGACAGATGTCAGCTGAGCCCACCCTGATGTCCAGGATCACAACACCCCTTGGAGATCCCTGTGCTGTGCCATGTGTCCAGGAAAAGGACCAGCCTGTGCTGGGTCGCAGCTCTCACAGCAGCCACCCAACATAGGCTGGTCCTCTTCTTGGGCACGTATTAGTCAGATCATTGGATCTCAGAATAGGAAGGAACCTCATTGGGCCCATTGGTGGCCATGAGAACGGGCCCTGCAGACCTCCAACAGTAGAGAGTGTTATTGACTAAGGACCCCAGCTGCTGTGCTCTGAAATCCACAGCTGAGTCTGTGCTGAGGCTGCACTTCCTGTGACTGAGTGGGGCAGGGATACTGAGACTGGCTCGTTCTGGGAGACGCGGGACTCCTGTGACAGCCAGCTTTGGCTGAAGGACCCTCCAAGGGCCTTGCAGACCACACCGTGGTCTGGGATGCTGCCGCCTGACCTTTCTTCCTCTCCCCACTCCTAGGGTCAGACTCGCTTCACGGCGTCACTGCTCTCCAGTCTTCCCCGGCTTCCTCCCCGTTTTTCCCTCACAGGTGTCTTGGCGTGGCTCTCAGAGGACATGCTGCCCTAGGCAGGTTTGCCTCCAACATGAGGGTCTCAGCCATCCTCTAAAGGGTACACGGGAGACAATCCCACCACCTTCCTCCATCATAGATTCTGACACCTTATGGGTCTTCCAGCCCAAGGATACTCCCACAGGTCTAACCTAACTCCCTGTGTGCAATGCAAGTCCTGACTCCCCTGAGGAAGAAAGAGAGCCAGGCATCAGCCAGGGCAGGGTGGGGCCCAAGAGAAGCTGAGCACCTACCTCGTCCCCCAGACAGGTCTCTATCAGCAGGCCCCAGAAGTCTGTAAAGGTGACCCTGTAGCCTTCCTGGCTGCGCTGCCGGAGCTCCTCCTGGAATTTGCGGAGCTGCTCTGGGAACAGGGAGGGTAGCTTGTCCTTTACTACATGTCTCCGGGCCTCAAAGATAGCAGGCTCCAAGTTTTTGGAGGACCAGTCAGGGTCACGGTACAAGGTAGCCATGGTCCTGGAGAGAGACAGGCACAGCTGATAGGGCTGACCCGGCCCCTGTCTGATCAGTCCTGGACCTGGGCAGGAGGGAAGGTAGGCAGGCCATTGGGAACCTTAACCTGCCAGGAGGGGAACCTGGAGAGTAGGGGTGAGGCAGAGGCCTGGCAGGCAGCGAGGAGCAGGGGAGGTGAACATTATTACTCATAATCACAAGTGCTACCAGTTCTCGAATGCCCACTCTGTGCCAGGCATAACAGTGGCTAAGATGAAGATTCTGGACCCAGATCTTTCTGGATGTCTGGATCCAGATCTTTCTGGATCAAGCCAGGCTCTGTCACTCACTAACTGTGTGATCTTGGGCAAGCTACTTAATCGCCATTCCCTTCAGTTTTCCTGTCTGTGGAATGGGGAGAATTACAATAATTGTACCTGCTTCATAGAGTTTTGGTGAAGATTACACAAGTTAAGGTGATGTGGGGTAGTTAGAACAGTGTGTGGCACAGAACAAATGCTGGAGCCCACATTTAAACCCAGGCTCGACTGATTTCAGGTCCTGGCTGTTTCTACTCTGCCACGTTAATTCCTATAATTCTGTTGTTGACTGAGGATTTATTTCCCTTTCTCTTCTTAACTTACATGTTGGTTGTTGGGGGAGCAAAACAAAGAAGTGATCCCGCTAGCCCTGAGTCTGGCCTCGGTCTGCCTCTCCTCGGCCTGGATCCAGCTTTTCTATGTCAGGACAGGAAAGGGCCCTTTTCATTCTGTGCCAGAGAACGACCTCCCTGGCAGTGGAGCTAGTCTGCAGCCGCACATTTAAGGAAACAGGGGCCTCGTCCCTCACAGGACTTGTTTTTGGGAAGGTGGGAGGTCAGGAGACTTTTCAACAAAAATCACCCTGCTCTCCATAAGCTTCACCCATTCATTTTATACTTTAAAAAAGCTTCCAGAAGCCATTGCAAATGAGTTTTTAAAAGAATACGACTTGTGCTTTCCCCAGGCCAGGGGACCCAACCCATCCCACGCCAGCTGGGCCTGAATTCCTCCCGCTTTCTATCTATCGCATAGTAGTCCAGGAGGATGCAGGTGTCCCTCAACCTGCTGGAAGCAAGTTACCTTCTTAACCTACTACCCGGGGCAGCCATTTAGCGTGGAGGTTAAGGATGTGGGCCCGGGACTAGGTTCAAATTCCACTCCACTGCTCATTAACTGAGTATCCCTGGCAAATTACTTTGTTTCTCCAGCTGAAAAAGAATGACAATGCCTCCCTCATAGTTTTTTGAGAGGAAGAAACAAGATGAGCCATAGGAAGCAGTGACTCCAGTGCTTAGCAAGAGGCAAATGTCTCCTTCTGTCTCACCTGGGCTGGCGCCTCTGCCCCCCGGGGGGGTGTGTGGCACAGGAGCCCTTGGCTTTCCAAGGCCCATTCATAGACACTTGCTCACATGGGGGCTACCCAGAGCTCCTCCAGTATACAAGGCACAGCAAGGGACCTCGGGGCTCACAGGCCCACCAGTTACAGACAGGACACGGCCCTGCTTGCTAGGCCACCCTGAACCAGAGCTGCAGGAGGATTTTGATGGGCCCCACAAAAAATGTTTATATGTTTTTTATTTTTTTATTGTTTTTTTAAAGAAAAGACCTCCCTATGTGGCCCAGCCTGGTCTTGAACCCCTGGCCTCAAGCAAGCCTTCTGCCTCTGCCTCCCAAAGTGCTGGGATTACAGATGTGAGCCACCATACCTGGCCACATAAAAAATATTAAAATTTATATTTCATGACTGTGTTGTATAAAGACAAATGTATTCATATTATTTATTAAAACATTTTCTTCAACCTATACGTTTGTTAATGAAATGATCCTGATTTTAAAAGAAATTAACCTATTTTTCTGGGCCCCTAAAAGTACAGTGGGCCACAGGCACTGTGCCTTCTGTGGGTAAGCCGACCTCACCCTGGCCTGCCTGTGGGGGAACCCAGTGCTCAGCCCCCGGCCCTGCTCACCAGCAGAGGGTGAGCAGGAGGGAGCTCAGCCGCAGGGCCCTGCCCGTTGCATGTCCCCAGCAGTATGGGGTCATGTTCCTGGGTCCATACCACAGCCCCAGGGAAACAGTAACACCAGGAAAGGCCAGCGCATACAGTGTCTCTGGCATACTTAGCAGCGGGAGAGCCTCTTACACCCACCGCATGAGGTCAGAGCTACTGTTATCCGCACTGTGCAGATACACAAGCTGAGCCTCCAAGGAGTCAAGCCGCATGCCCAAGGCCACACCACTGTGTGTGGGGCACTTTCCAGGCTTCAGGAGTCACTTTGTCTTTGGGTGGCGGGGAGGAGCTTCACCTGAGACTCCAGGCCAGCCTGTTTGTGGCTTGCCCTGGGCTCCACAGACAGTGGCTCACGTCTCCTTACCAGGTGGCCCCTGACAGGCCAGTGATGTAGCTGGCACAGTCCAGGAGGTTCAGCTTCTGCAGCCCCAGCAGGTGGCCATACATGGAGGTCATGGATCTTGTTCCACCCCCAGTGGCCATGATAGCTATCAGCGGCACCTGGGGTTACACAGAGGCAGGCGGTTGGGGAAGGCTCCAGAGGCAAAGCTTGGGAGAAGACTTAGAATGACAGCAACTTTGAAAGAACAATGGAGGAGGCAGAGCTAGCTACAGACAGCAGGGAGTGCGGCGTTGAACCACCTGACACCTGCCTTTCCACAGAGCAGTGGGTGTAGAAATAGACCTCAGCTCCACACCCAGAAGTTGGTGTCAGTGAAGGACTCTGAAGCCTAACACAGGCTTGGTAAATCACAGAAAGCTGTGGCTAGCAGAGTTCTTAGCACTGTTAGTCCAGCCCTCAGTTAACAGGTGATAAAACTGGGGTCCAAGGGGTGTGGGCAGCTTGTTCAAAAACCCTACTACTGTGCGATCCCTCAATGGGACAAACCGACATCTTCTGTAGCTGGATCTGATGTAAGACACCAGGCCTGGCACATGGTGCCTGCTCAGCAGGTACTGTACTGGCAAGGCCAAGAGTCAATGGACTGGTGATGTGTGAAGGAGCAGGGTTGCCAGCTCTGGGTCGACAGAGGTTTAAGAGGCCCCTGGAATGTTCCCCTAAAGATAGGGCCAGGCACAGTGGCTCACACTTGTAATCCCAGCACTTTGGGGGGCCGAGGTGGGCAGATTGCTTAAGCCCAGGAGTTCAAGACCAGCCTGGGCAACATGTGGAAACCCCATCTCTACAAAAAAATACAAAAATTAGCCAGGCATTGTGGTTCATTCCTGGAGTCCCAGCTACTTGGGAGGCTGAGGTAGGAGGATTGCTTGAGCCTGGGAGGTGGAGGCCGCAGTGAGCTGTGATGGTGCCACTGCACTCCAGCCTGGGCGACAGAGCAAGACCCTGTCTCAAGAAAAAAAAAAAAAAAAAAAAGGAGGGAGGAAGGGGCTCTTTGTCAAGACTCACTCTGTCTGTTTTCCTTTGAGTGGGGGCTGTAAGAACCTTCCACTGGCTAGAGCACTATCAGAGGTCCTCCTCGGGCACCCGCCAGGTCTCTGTCCTCACCTAGGGTCAGCCTCAGAAAGCAGGCCCTTGGAGGGCTTGCCTGCTGCCCAGGGGAGTGTGGGCCTTGGTCCACACAAGGGAGGCAACAGAGGGCTGTGACAGAGGCCCACCATCTGCTCCCGTGGGAAGAAGGGGGCGGCCTGGCCCTAGGAGTGCAAGTTGCTTCTCTCCAACTTCCTAGCGCTGTTATTTCTGGGAGTGTGTCTACCTGTGCGGATTTGAGAGGAGAGACAATTGAGGAAAGAAGGACCTAAGGCCTTTGGGGTGGAGGTGTGGGGTGCAGGAAGTGGTACAGCTTAAAATGTTTTCCTGGCTGGGGTGAGGAGGGCATTTTGTCCCTGAGTAAGGCCCCTTTAGCCACCGCAGGAGCTCTTAGTGCTTGGGAGGAGCTGCTGGGGCTCTGTCCTTTCTCTCTCCATTTTGCTCTCCCCTTCCCTTGTGAATATAAAACAGAATCACTTCCAGCACAGCTCTCACCAGGGCGTCTGTACCTCAGCAGTAAAAGCATCCATGGAGGTGGCGCCTGGGGCAGGGCAGGGCCTGGGTTGGTTGGGAGGGCGTGGTGCTGGAAGGACCAGCTGGGCCCGGGCTGGCCACACCCCTGATTACCCACCTCGTCCTCCTGCAGGTCTTCCTCCAACTGCAGCACCTGCTTCAGGGCCTTGGCCACCACCATCTTCCGCTTCTGCAGAAACTCCAGCTCTGCTGGGCACAGGCTGAAGCCCAGTCGCACGTCCAGTGTCTCAGGGCTGGAGGGAGAGAGGACCCTGTAGTGGGCCTGCAGCCTCTACCTCCCTGGAGTAGACACAGCTTTAGGGTCCATTGGACCTAGGCTCAAAGCCTACTTCTGCCAGGGACCACTTCTGTGACCTTGGGTCTCCACTTTCTCATCTGTAAAGTGGGGCGAATCGTGCTGAACTCTCAGCACTGTCTTCAGCACTTAAAGGGATAACAAATGCAAAGCCCCCAAAGCCTTAGCTGGTACAATGCAAGCTGGTACTCAACAAAAGATAACTGTTGGCAGTGTGTTAGGGACGCTTTGAGTCCTCTGTCTCCTCGGCCAGATCTGGAAAGTCCAGAAAGTCTTCCCCCAGGTGGCTTCTCTTGCCCAGGGCCAGGCATGGGTGACAAGAGGCGCTGAGATCATTTTGCCAAATCCCTCTGAACAAGGCCCCACAGTACAGACTCTTCTGTGCTAGGTAAACAAACTCCCTGTTCCTATGGAGCTCACGTTCTTCAGTGAGCTCTTCCTGCTCCTAGAATAACAATTATCCTGTGTGTGTGTGCAATTGACAAAAACCATCACGTCCCTGATCTCATTGTGTCACCTCATAGTCTGCAGGCAGGTGGGGCAGGCACCTCTGTGACATGCCCAATGCTTGTCCTCTTTCTTTTTTTTTTTTTTTTTTTTAATCACATCCCTGCCCCAAACAAGTCCAGGCTCCTGGCCTGGCATCCAAGACTCTGCCTGACTTTTCCAAGCTCACCTCAAACTACCCTCGAAGCTTCTGGGTCAGGTCCCAGAGCTCCCAGAAGCAGAACTGTTTCCGGGTCTTGGCACAGGCCCCTGCCTTCACCAGAAGTGTCTTCCCTTTGCCCACCTCCAGCCTGTGCATCCTCTGAGGCCCAGCTCCCCAGTGACTCCAGATGAATGTACCTTGACCATTTCCAACTGAGCCTTGGCTCACTAACAAAGCCACATCTCCTTGAAGGCTGGGCCTAGGAGATTTCCATCATGTCTCCTCTTTGTCTAGCACAGGGCTGCAGACACGGCTGTTAGAAAATAATTCTTTCTTTGGCCTCAACAGGGAATGAATAATAATAATACAACAACAACAATAACAATAACATTAGTTGACGTTTGCTGAGCATCCCACTTGCCAGATGGATTACTGAGTACTTCACACGTGCTGTGTAGCTGGATCCTCAGAGCAACCCAGTGATTCACAGGATCCTTGTTATTCTCCCAATGTACAGATGAGGAAAACAAAGACTCAGTAAGGGCAAAGAGCTTTTCCGAGGGCAAATAGCTAATCAAACTGTAAGTAGAAATCATGGCCACTTGATTTCTGACAATCAAGATTTCTGAAAATGATGTTGTTTTCAGCAGATGGTGCTGAGACAACCGGATATCCACATGCCAAAGAACGAGGTTGAGCCACTCTTTTACACCATGTAGATTAATTACCTAAAAATTGATCATAGACCTAAATATGAGAGCTAAAACTACACAAGTCTTAGAAAAAAACATGGGAATGTATTTTCAGGACCTTGGTCGGGCGCGGTGGCACAGGATTGTAATCCCAGCACTTTGGGAAGCTGAGGAGGGTGGATAACTTGAGGTCAGGAGTTCGAGACCAGCCTAGTCAATATGGTGAAACCCCATTTCTACTGAAAATACAAAAATTAGCCAGGTATAGAGGTGTGCACCTGTAATCCCAGCTACTGGGGAGGCTGAGGCAGGAGAATTGCTTAACCCAGGAGACAGAGGTTGCAGTGAGCCGAGATCGCACCACTGTACTCCAGCCTGGGCGACAGTGAGACTCCATTTCAAAACAATAAAATAAAATAAAATAAAAATGTCAGGACACTGGATTAGGCAATGATTTCTGGTTTCTTAGATATGACACCAAAAGCACAAGTGACGAGATAAAAAAACAAATTTCATCAAAAGTAAAGTCCTTTGTGATTCAAAGGACACCACAAAGAATGTGAAAAGATAAGCGATAGAATAAGAGGAAATATTTGCAAATCATATATCTGACAAGGGATTTGTATTTGGCATAGGTAAAGCACTCTTACAACTTAACAATAAAAACACAAATAAACCACATAAAAAGTGGGCAAAGGATCTAATAGAAATGTCTCCAAAGAAGATGATATGCCAACCAGCCCATGGAAAGATGTTCAACATCATTAGCCGTAGGGGAAATGCAAATCAAAACCACAGTGAGATACCACTGCACACCCACTACTATGAATAAGTGAGAGGCACGGACAGAATGTGGGTACTATACCAGGGTGTAGACTTCATGTGTAATTCATAACTCTCACCCTGGGGAGGGAAAGATGAAAAGCTTGTCAGAGGCGACAATTCAGAGCCAAGTGATCCCAGATCCACACTGTCCACCCAGACCCCACTCAGCACACACATGCACACACAGGCACTCCATCCCTGCCTCTCTCTTCTGGACACGATCTCCCCACCATCTTCAACTCAGCCTCCATACACTCTTTGGACCACACTGTAGCTCATCAGTCTCCTGCCCCACAAGACTCCTCCATCCTGCCTGAGAGAGACCCTCATGAGTCACCTTCTCTCTTGTACCCCCTCAGGCTCTCCCTACCTCCCTACCACAGGAGCTCCAGGGGAAGTAAGTCAGGGGCCCTTCCCAGACTCAGGCACTCACCACAGGCAGGGTCATCACCTGACCATCGGAAAGGCAGTCGAGGGGCTGGCTGATGGGGCCGTTCTTGCGAGAGCAGCAGCAAAGCTGGAGGGATGGGCGGGTTCTGTGAGAGGGGCTAGGGAGCTCCTCTGGCACCCCCCACCTGCCCCAGTTCCCCACACCTCCCCCAGTGTCAGCCTGCTCGTACCCCACAGCTCCAGTGACTCTTGGGCACTTCCACGTGCACCTGGGACTGGAAGTACTTGGGATAGTGGAAGCAGGCAGCGGTTTGGAAGCAGGCAGAGGTTGGGCAGCAGGGTTCCAAGCAGGGCCGGACACGCTGGGTGTTCTCAAAGGACTCGTTCACCATCACCAGGAGGTCCTTCACTGGGAGAGAGGACAAGAGGGTGAGACCCCGGGAGCCTCTCACTACCCACCTGCAACTTGGTCCAGCGAAAAGCCTATTTGGAGGTATCCAGGAGGAGTTTAGAATCACCTGGGGCACCGGTTCAAATTCCCCAGAGATTCTCAATCTATGGGGTAGGGCAGGGCCCAGGAACCTGTATTTTAATGAGGTTTATGAGGATGCGGACAAATATAGTCCCCAGAAAACCCTTTGAGATGCTGAGAAGGTCCTCAGGACCAGTCCTTGGCTCAGCTTTGCCAGAAGATGCCCCAAAGTAACCTGCCCACTGTAGAGGAGGCAGGCCCTCAGCACACTGTCGCTTTTGAGGTAGACGCCTCTTCTGTCCTCCCTCCCTTGTGCCTGGTAGCCTTGCATGGGCAACATGGGGTAGGGTGGGGAGTAGGGTGGGGAGTAGGGTGGGGGTATGGTATTCATGGATCTCTTAGGTCTCTGCCAGCTGTAAAGTGCTAGGACCCTCTGTGAGCTGTGGTCTGCCTAGAGGAGGGGGCATAGTTAAAGGGGCCCTGGGCTTCGGGTGCTGACCACCTCACTGACCCAGGCAATCTGAGGTCCTGGCATGGCACAGCACAGACAAGCGTGGACAGAGGGGGCCGCACTGGGACCCCAGACCTGGGACACTCCAAGGTTATGTGGGTGCTTGGAAGAACACGCCCTTTACAGAGCAGGATGGAAGGCCAGGGGTTCATGACCCCTGGGGGTGAGATGATTCTGAGGAGTTTCGGCCAAGCTTTTGGTCCCCCTGAGCCCAGGGAAGCCCTGGAATAGGTGGAGTCTGATGCTGATGGGATTTGGAAGCAGCTCCCCCTTGTCCCCCAGTAGGCAGAAAAGGCAAAACAGCTCACTTTTCTCCCTCTTCCTCCGCCTCCTGGATTGTGCATGAACCTCCAGGCGGGAGACTTGTCGAGACTGTAAAAAACAAAGGAGGGTCACGGAGTGTCTCAGCACCAGCCACCTCCTTGCTCTTCCAGGCTAAAGGGAGATGAGGGACCAGAGGATAAATTCAGCATTGGTCTGACTGGGCTGATGCTGGGGAATGCAGAGTGTGTTGACCACATTTTCTGAACCCAATCAAGGCATGCCATCTCACTCAGAGGTAGGATATTTGACCATGAAGCTGTCCTAGGATGTCTAGGACCCACGGTCACAGTTTACTAGGGGTCAGGTCCTCAGCTGCAGGTCGGGGATCTGACCTGAGGGAATGTTCAGCTCTGGGCTTTCAAAATGAGGGCTTCCGATAAAATAGCCTTGTCAAGATGCTGAGGCAGATCATACTCCTTTGCCACACATTCCCAAAGACTCTTCTTTTTGAGGGAGAGGTCTCCTTGAACCCTGAGGCACTGGATGCATTTAATTAAAATAGCTGTACCAACAGCTGAAATATGAATTTTTGTTTTTGACACACGGTCTCACTCTGTCACCCAGGCTGGAGTGCAGTGTCATAATCACAGCTCACTGCAGCCTTGACCTCCTGGGCTCAAGTGATCCTCCCACCTCAGCCTCCTGAGTAGCTGGGACTACAGACACATGCTACCATGCCTGGCTAATTTTTGTATTTTTTTGTACGGATGGGGAGTCTTACTATGTTACCCAGACTTATTTTGAACTCCTGGGCTCAAGTGATCCGCCCACATTGGCCTCCCAAAGTGCTGGGATTATAGGCATGAGCCACCATGACTGGCTATGAAACAATTTTTAATACAGAAATTGTGCTTGTAGGCCAGGCACGGTAGCTCACACCTGTAATCCCAGCACTTTGGGAGGCTGAGGCTGACAGATCGCTTGAGCTCAGGAGTTTGAAACCACCCTGGGCAACATGTTGAAACCCCGTCTCTACAAAATACAAGATACAAAATACAAAATAATAGCTGGGCGTGGCGGTGTGCTTGAGCATGGGAGGCAGAGGTTGCAGTGATCCGAGATTGCAGCACTGCACTCCAGCCTGGCGACAGAGTGAGATCTTGTCTCAAAAAAAAAAAAAAGAAAAAAGAAAAAAAAATGGTAAACTGTGCTTGTAGAATTACTGGGGTTGTGGGGTACAGGACCAAGACTGAGTCTGAGAGGAGGCTGCACTTAGTGGGTTGTTTTATTGGGGAGGTTCTTAAGGGGAAGGGTCACTTTTGGGATATGAAGTGCTCAGCCAGCGTGATGTCCCAGCTCCCTCCTCCCTCTGCATAGAAGCCCCAGCTCGTGCCCCAGTGCTGCCTGTGCCCCATTTGGCTGGCCTCTGTTAGTCTAACTCCTGCAGAGGTCAGGACAAGACAGAGACCAAGCTGGGCCCACTGTTTTCTCCCTTGGTCCTGTTCCCCTGAGAGCAGCAGCCAGCCGTGGCCTCTGGAGTGACAGGAACCCAAGAAGATAGTTACCACCAGCACGCCATTGGTGACGAGGGTCTCAGGTGGAGAGGGACTGAAAAACAAAAGGAGAACTCCTGGTCAATTCTAGCATTCTTGACTGGTTTCTTCTAATGGCGACAAAGGGAATAAATAGGGTCAATAACAAAATATCAGAGCCTTCTTTGTTCTCATAAAAAATATTAGCTTCAGAAACCTTAGCCTTATACGTTGTCAGGGAGGAAACTGGCATACATTTGAAACAGAATGTCCAGGAAAAAAATAGATTTATAGGTTAGAAGAGTAGGAGAGTTCTATTTTTTTAAAGGATAACTGTTTTTTTATGTCTAACCAGATGCAAATACATGGGGTTAGAAGAATAAATAGGTTGTAAGAAATGGCTGCAACCTGCCAGCTAGAGCAGACATAAACAGTTTTGGTAGCAAAAATGATCCATTCTCCATTCTGTGCTTTATTTAACTTATGCATTTAACAGTCTGACCCAGCCGAGAGGGTGAATGTTAAATGCCCTTGTGTTATAAAGTTGAGAACATAAGCCTCCAAAGTTTCAATTAGCCTGGCAAAGTCCACAGCATCCCTTGTCAAAATTAAGCCCAAGGTGACTGTGTCTCCAGATCAACTTTATTGTTGTTGTTGAGAAGGAGTCTCACTCTGTCTCCCAGGCTGGAGTGCAATGGCACGGTTTGGGCTCACTGCAACCTCCACCTCCTGGGTTCAAGTGATTCTCCTGCCTCAGCCTCCTGAGTAGCTGGGATGACAGGTGCATGCCGCCATGCCCAGCTAATTTTTTGTATTTTAGTAGAGACAGGGTTTCACCAGATCAACTCTTATTACCAAGCATGACATGTTTCATTTTGCAAGCCACTTTCTAATTCAGCCCAGGAGTTTTCCCCGCCCTCTAAAAATCCTGTCAAATCAAGAATTGGAGGCGAGAGCTTCGATTTTCTTCAATGTTAAGTAAATAAAGTTGATTTTAATTTGCCAATCAGCTGTTGATGGGAAGTAAGTTCCCTCACATAGTTTGAAGATCCCCTAGGCAGAGGATTCTCTGAGTGGTAGTTGACGAGCCCTCTTGTCCTGTCTCCCACCTGTCATCCTCCTTCTGTTCCCAAGCTCATCACAAGCATGGGGGGCTCAGCTCTGCCAGGTGAAGAAGAGGGAGGAGTGAGGAACGAGCTGCCCAGTTACAGGGCACTCTGCCCGGCCTGAGGAAGGGGTTGTCTTTCTTTCTTTCTTCCTTTCCTTCCTTCCTTCCCTCTTTGTTCTCTCCTTCCAGACCTCCAGCTCTCTGAGTCCTCAGCACAGTCATGTCTCCAGGATCCTGGGTCATTTTCCTAATTGAAAATGATTGGGGCTGGGCGCGGTGGCTTACACCTGTAATCCCAGCACTTTGGGAGGCAGAGGTGGGTGGATCACCTGAGGTCAGGAGTTCGAGACCAACATGGTGAAACCCCATCTCTACTAAAAATACAAGAATTAGCCTAGCATGGTGGTGTGTTCCTGTAATCACAGCTACTCGGGGGGCTGAGGGAGGAGAATCGCTTGAATCCAGGAGGTGGAGGTTGCGGTGAGCTGAGATCGCACCACTGTACTCTAGCTTGGATGACAGAGTGAGACTCTGGAAAGAAAGAAAGAAGGAAGGAAGGAAAGAAAGAAAGAGAGAGAGAGAAAGAAAGAAAGCGAGAGAGAGAGAAAGAAAGGGAGAGAGAGAGAGAAAGAAAGAGAGAGAGGGAGAGAGAGAAAAAAGAAAGAGAGGGAGAGACAGAAAGAAAGAGAGAGAGGGAGAGAGGGAGAAAGGGAGAAAAAGGGAGGAAGAGAGGGAGGGAGGAAGGGAGGAAGGGAGGGAGGGAGGAAGGGAGGAAGGGAGGAAGGAAGGAGGGAGAAAGGGAGGGAGGAAGGGAGGAAAGGGGGGAGGGAGGGAAGGAGAAAGGAAGGAAGGAAGGAAGGAAGGAAGGAAGGAAGGAAGCAAGGCAGGCAGGCAGGCAGGCAGGCAAGAAAGAAGATTGGAAAGAACCCTGCAAGGTGGGCCTGAGCCTCCCACTGACGTGGTTCCAGAGTTGGCTGCAGAGTTGGCTGCTTGCGGCCAGGGTTTGGGGTGTTTGTTCTAACAGTTCTGGTCAAGGAAGAGACCCCTGGGCTCTGACCTCTTTCTCAGCTGGGCCTCAACAAGGCCCCCATCGCCATGGTGGCAGGAACTCTTCCCAGAAGCCACCCTCGGGAATGCAGGGGGCCTGAGGCAGGCTATTTGTCCAGAGTACTAGATCTTTAAAGCAATGCTGAGGGCAGGAGAACTGGGTAAGTGCAGTGGGGCCCAGGCTTCTACACTATGGAGAAGCTCCTGGGTGATTCTGATGCACAGTGAAGAGTCAGGGTTAGTGCCAGGAGTGAGACTGGAAGAGGGTGAGGCAGCAAAAAGGCCCACCTGCCTCTGAAATGCTCGTTCCTAGAAGTCACTTGATGGCCAGGACCTTGGTGGGCCCCAGGGCCCGGGCCTACTCACCTCTCCTCCAGCAGGAACTCCACCTCCAGCTCTTCCATGCCCTGGTAGGGGAGGGAGGGAAGGCGGCTGTGAGTGGCGTCTGCACATCTCTGCTGACCAGAACCCTTTGCCACCCTGGGAGCCGCTGTGGACCTGCCTCCGTCCTTCCCCCACAGCTGCCTGCTGCCATGGAGTGTGCTTGTGGTCTCCTCTGCCAATCTCTGTCCCCAAGTCTTTGACATCAGGAGCATCACTGACAGCTCAGGGGAGGTCAGGGTGTGGAGCTGACCCCCAGTCCCAGCATGTGCATTCCTCTGCCTGAGAGCATCTCCTTTCTGTCACTCTCCTGGCTTCCCACCGCTCTCCTGCCTTCCCAAGGGGCTCAGTGCCTGTGGCAAGGGAACGCTGAGATACGCCTTCAGAAAGCCCATTCCTTCCTTCACTGAGTCCCTCACACCTCTTGCTGTGTGCTGGAGGCAAGCCAGGGCCTCACTGGGCCTTACTTTCCCCACCAGAATGTAAGCTAGGTGAGGGCAGGGATGCTAGTTCCCAAGGGGACCCAGCGCCTAGAACAGTGCCGGCCCCTCACAGGCACTCAAGTGCTGGTTGAATGATTGAATTGACAGCATCCTGGGGGCTCCAGCTCCGACTGTCTCTGATCTGCAGATTCGCCCGCCTTTACCCTCATCTGTTCTCTGTTCCTGGGGCCATCCCAGCAACGGGACTCTGAGGGGAGAAAAGGAGGGAAGGGAACCAAGACTTACTCCCTCTCCATTGTGTTCTGTGAACACTGCTAGTTGCCTGAATTACGGTTTCTTATTTAAGTCCCACAACAACCTTGTGTGGTAGGTATTATGATCACCATTTTGTAGATGAGGAAACAGAAACTTAGGGAGTTATTTTTACGGCATCACATAGTGAGTGACGGTGCTGGGATTTAAACCAGCAGCACCATCTTTTCTCGACTTGACTGTGTACACAGAGAAGACCCTGGGGAATGGCTTTGTGGGAATCAGCAGCAGCTATGAGGTTATCATGAGGCTGGAGTCTGAGGGCCTGGACCCCTGCACCCACCTGCGGGTTGAGTGGAAACTTCACATGGGTTTTCTTTCGGAAACAGAGCTTGGTGAGGTCATAGAGAACTGTCAGGAGATGGTCATCTGGTGTCATTGTGTCTTCATCACAGACACTCAACTCTAGCACGTTCTAGGGGAGAAGGAAGGATGCCAGTCTTGTTACCATGGTTGCATTGACCCCTTCCCAGAACGAGGGGCCTGACATCTGTCCTAGCAAGGAGGTAGGTCTGGGGGTTGGGAGACAGCCGAGAAGTCCCTGCTCAGACATGAGAGATATTTGTAGGGAAACGAATTAAGGAAGGCAAGTGTCTATTCCCTCCTTTCTAACTCCCTGAAGCCTTCTTGGCCTTCTGTTCTCACTTTCCTACTAGAGAAATTTGCCTCTTTTACAAGCTTGGCAGAGACCTGTGAACTATGGAAGGATTTCATTTCACCTGAGGGGAAGGATGGATGGGAAAGAGCAAGCAAGACCCCTGCCAGGATATAGAATGTGGCCAGCACTGGGCCCCTGGGCACTGAAGACAGCCCCTTTGGTGCTAGAAAATCCAGATCAGGGAAGCGAACATCTAACACTCCAGGGAGTGATGTGGCAAAGCTTGTAGGGGTTCTGATAATTGGTGGGGTATATGAACTCTATCCTTTGACTCATCAGCCCCTAGTAAGTTCTCATGGATGGTCCCAAAGCGGCCAATTTGTCATCTGGCTGAACTCTGAGGTCAATGTTCTCAGGTGACATGGACTAATCTCTGAGGCCTCTTGTTCCAAGGATCCTGGGAGATGTGGGTTGAAGCTGCCTCTTAAATACATCTAGTGGACATAAGGTGGTTCTGGAGGTTCCCAACTGGATGTGATTGTTGACCTTGTAATTACTAGAAACCCAGGTATGTCCCAGAACCAACCCAGCAGCTCCACAATCCAAAGGAAGCTCAAATTCTGATTTCAAGATGGCAGACTGAACCCACATCAAAATCCTCCTCCCTTACCAAACTCACATGTATGATAGAAAAGGTATTTAAAAAATAATAAGTATAAAGCCCTTCTTGAAAATATACATCACGTAACAAAAATGAATAAGTATCCCTAAAACATGGAGGCAGTAAGGTGGAGCTGTCAAGCCTCAAGCACCTCCAGACTGGGGCTGATGCCACTATCATGAGGCCAAATTTGTCGTAAGGGATCTCTGCTGAGGCTGTCACAACTCAGGATGCTCAAAGGATAATTATCCCATGGGAGATATGAACTCAACTTAGAGTCATCATATATCTGAAGAAGCCCAATCCCATGGAACAACTCAACAAATAAAATACACACGGAAAGAAATGGAAATAATAAGGCAATATGAAAAGAATTTAAGAGGGAGAGAACCCTCTGGCTGGAATTAGACTGGCCTCAGACCTAGTGAATAGAATGGTTCTTCCACTCTGTGTATTCCCCTGCTTGGAGAAGGCTCTGGAAACACAATCTGTTTTGGATTAAGAGACACCTAGTTTCAGCAAAAATTAGGACAACAGAGACCAGGAGAAAAAGCTAGAAAGATAAATAGACTCAGAGAGGGGGAAACATGAGACAGGAAGAAGGAAGTAGTGGGTGTGAGTGGGAAGACAGGTTTGTAGGACAAGAAGTAGGCAGAAAGGAAAACAAAGAGGCATAAGAACACAGAGGCAAAGAGAAGGACAAGTGAGCAAGAGGGAAGTAAAATGCAGACAGGGCAGACAGGTGCAGTCCTCCATGTCTCACCTTCACTCGGCTCTGGATCTGGAAGTTGAAGTTTTCATTCCACTCTGGATTTGGGCAGTTGGAGATGGTCCTTGTCCTCAGCTTCTTCTGAGAGGCAGTGGGCAGCCAGAGGCTCACAAAACAGTCTGTCTGGCTCACTGTCCAAGAAAGATAAGTGGAACCAATCCAGGTTCAGAGAGAACATGTGGAGTCAAAAGGGAACTTCAGGCAATCCTCTTCCAGAGCCAGGCCCCATCTCAGCTCCAGTTCCTCTCCTCATTCATGGGTCTAACTTTCCAGAGACCCAGATCCCCAAGAAGTCACAGACTGCAGGCTGTGGGTCTCATAGAGGGTGACGCAATCCCACTGGCCATTCTCATAGACACAGATGGCCTCCGGCTCTTGTTAGAAGCACCTTATCTCTGAGCAAACCCCTGCTGGTTTGGGACAAGGTATGGTCACACAGTTTTCCCTCTGCCAAGGTAAGATCTGGAAGACCAGTCCCCAAGGGTCCGGATTACTTCTTGTCTTAGCCCAGGGGACCAGGAAAACCAAAGTAGGGCCAAGCGCTCCCTCTGGGCTGAGGAGAAGTGAGGATGAGAAGGAACACTCTGCTGTGAGTCGGCCAAGAAGAAGGGCCCCAGTGGGCAAGGACTTGAGTGAAACTAGCTATTGAGCAAGATCTAGGAGCAGGAACCCCCATCTCCATATGGCTTAATGCCTCCACTGAACCCAGTCAGGCTCTTCATACCTATCCTGATCTACAGCATGAGGTTATGGCCCAAGAAACCCTCCCCTCTGTGGCCACATACTTCTTTTTCATTCTAAATGAACAACCCAAGTGTGATGTTGCTGGATATGCTCTGGAGAAGGGACAGAGGCTTTGACCCCAACAAGCCCTCCCAAAAGGTCTCCTAAGTCTTCCACCTGGAGCAACAGAAGGGATAGGGTGAAAATAGTAGCCCAGGCTGGCTCCCTGCTCTAGTCCTGGGAGGAGGGAGGCAGAGGGGCCATGACTGCCCTTGTCACTCTCCTGGCAGTCGGCGAGGGCAAGGCCCAGGGTACACACCAGATACCTAGGAAATGGTGAAAGCCAACACAGTTTCCAGTGTCAGAGAGTCCTCTTGATGGTAAAGCTGGTGGGAGGATGGGAGTTCTACACTGGTGGGACTGATTCAAACTAGTTTTTAATTATTAATAGTCACTGATGAGAGTGGAGCCAGGGCTTTCTTCGCCCTGCGTTGTCACCACACTGAAAGGTTTATCAGAATCAAGAGCCCTGATCTAAATCACAGGCGTTCCTAGCTCTGATTTCATCCCTGAAGTCTGGGTAATCTTTGAGGCCTCATCATCCAGTGAATTGGAATTCACAGCCCTCCTCCTATTGAAGAAACGTGAGATGACACTATCCTTTAGATGTCATGATAATCACTTAATCCAGACAAAAAGAATGACTGAAACCCAACAGAATCAAAAGAAAATGATGACCCCATCACCCTACTCTTCCCCTCTATGCTCAACCTGCTCTTCCTTATCATCACACAGGTGTCCAGGCCAGAAACCAGTGTCATCCTTGACTCTCACATTCAGTTGATTTAACCCTTTGTCTCTCTCGGGCCCCCCAACTTCTCATCTGCCCTGCCACTGCCCTGGTGTAGACCACCATAATCTCTAAGGCCACTTCCCAGATAGGCTTCCCATCTCCTGTCTTGCCCCGCTCTAATCTTTTCTCCAAAGAGAAGCCACAGGGAGCTTTTTAGATGTGACCACGCCATTCCCCAGTTTGAGATCCTCCAGGGGCTCCCTTCTGCCCTCAGGAAGGAGTCCCAGCCACTCAAAGTGGCTGCCCCTGCTCACTTCCCCAGCCTCAGCCTCATCTCTCCACCCTCCCTAATACCCCACCCCTGCCCTGTGTGTGTGAGCATGTGTACGTGTGCACACACGTACATTCACACTCATTTACACACGTACACATTCACTCAAACTTACACACACGCACTCACACTTTAGACTCCAGCCAAACATAGTCACTTGTATTCAAAACTGCCTTTGCACATGTAGCTCCCTCTGCCCAGAACACTCTTCCACTTTCACCCACCCTTCTCCTGGCTAGCCCCTTGGGGCTTCAGAAGGAACCTCCTCTGGAAGCTTTCCTTGAGCATCCAAGTCTGGGCCAGGTACCCCTGAGCCCAGAGTCCTCTGTTCCTCTCCTGGGGAGCACCCCTATGCTGCTCTGCAACAACAAGTGAACTCATCTGTCTCCATCACGCTGTGGCCACAGGATACAGGTACAGATACGTCACTGCAGATACAGGTCAGAGGTCAGTGTGTCTCATTGCTCTGCTGATAGAGAGACTCACCGGGGACCTGCTCAGCCCTCTTGAACCCTTTCCTTGGCTTTTCCAGAACACTGGCCCCTCCTCCCGGGCCTGGACCACACCCCTCAGGTCTGTCTCCGGTACACTAGGAGCCTGCAGGCAGGGAGCCAGCTCTAAACCTACTGGCTCTGTAATGCGCTTCGCACGCGTGATTTGATGGACCCTGTAAGAGCCCCTTCCCTCTAAAATTGTTTTCCTGTCATTCGTCCATGCCTAAAATTCTCCCATGAAGCCCATTAAATAAAAACTCAGTATTTTTGGCCTAAGGCTTAAATGTCTAGTTAAGATAAAGAAATATTCCTGGCAGAGACAAGATTGATCAAACACCCACATTCCAAGCATTAGTTTTTCAGTTCTTTTGCAGAGAGCTGCTTCCCCAGTCCACCCCCAACAATGAATGGTTAGGCAACGGTGACCTGGTTCTGAGAATTTCATGGGCTATGGGGATTTCCTAGGCACAGGTAAGTTCTAATCCTTGTTCCTAGTGGAGTGACAGAAAGCTTGGTCATCTGAATGACATGTCTCCTTTCCTGGAATGTGGGTGGCGGAGATGACTCAATCATCTCTATAGATGTTCAGAACTTTGTCTCTCTAATACCTCTGGAGACACCTGTCTGATATCCCTTGGGGTGCTGGTTTGGGTTTTAATTTGTTTTCTCAAGAGAAACAAAAACTCCTGACAACTGGGAGGTTTCTAGGCCTGATTGTCTCTCAGTCCTGGCCCAAGGCTCTTTCAGTTATCAAGGAGTCAGCCCTGAATCTGAGTATTCACTGCCATTCGGCCTCTTGGAAATTTTAGGAGACTCAGGCACAAGTTACAAAACTAAATGAAGTGCTGATTATTTTGGATTCAAACTACAAGGGAAAAATTTGGGACAAGAGTAACCCAGGACCTAAAAGTCTTCGGGATAGTCTTAATCTAACCCAGGCAAGGTAGCAACACAGCCCAGCCTGCAGCAACTGTGGAATCCAGACCAGACATGACTGGGGTTGGTACCCCGAGATGCCACATGTACCTTCCACCTTGTTCCTCAGGGAAATGAGGAAAACGTAAGCAACAGGGGGGTTTCCAAAGAGGACCAGGTATCGCCCAAAGGCAGCCTGCCTGCCTGAGGGGCATGTAGGGAAGGGAGGAGGCTTGTAGAGCCAGACCACAGCCTGTTTCTCTAGCTGCCTGCCCTTCCTCACACCCCGTCACCCGCTGAGTGACAGGCGTGGCAGGAAGAAGACAGAAGAAAGGGCCCTGGACAGTGGGAGGTCTCAGCATGCAGGTGCAGGCGTGCATGGGGTCATGCAGCCAGATGACTGGAGGGGCTGGGACAGACACACCTCAGAAGGAGTTGGAGGGCTGGGATTAGTGGCTCACGCCTGTAATCCCAGCATTTTGGGAGGCTGAGACAGAGGATCACTTGAGGCCAGAAGTTCGAAACCAGCTTGGGCAACATGGTGAAACCCTGTCTCCACAAATAATTTTTTTTTTTTTAAGTTAGCCAGGTGTGGTGGCGCATGCCTGTAGTCCAAGCTACTTGGCAGGCTGACGTGGGAGGATCACCTGAGCCCAGGAGTTCGAGGCTGTAGTGAGATGAGATTGAGCCACTACACTCCAGCATGGGCAACAGAGTGAGACTCCGTCTCAAAATAAAATAAAATAAAAAGAAAAAAGAAAAAGCAGAAGGAGTTGGAGAAAGGTAAGCACTACTGTGGATATGTGGGAGCTGGGTTGTCCCAAGGATGAGGGTGAACTCTGCCCAAGAGTAGGAAAGTGTCTGAGTGACCACCGTGGCATGGACAAGAAAGGCAAGAGAGGTGGCCACGTCCTGGACCCAGAGGACGCTCCCTGAATCCTCAAATCATTCACTGATAGGCTGGGAAAGACCCCAAGAAGTTTGAGGAAAAGTCCCTGGCCCTTTGGTCGGCCACTTGGCAGACACAGACCCAAACTGGAGGCTACTGGAGCCACTCCTGCTGGCACAGGCTCTGGACACGTTGCCCTCCAGAGGCTCTGTCTCTGGAATCCTCTAGTCCCTTTGCTGTCTCTGGGGCTCAGGGCCCTCCCACGCTTATCCATTCACACTCAGCCCTGCATTGGAGTGACAGCTTCCTACAAGTTCCCAGACTCTCTGCACCTACACTCTAGCACAAGCTGCATACGAGCCCTCAGGAAATCATGCAATCTCTTCCTCAAGACCTCAGGTACCCCAGCACTTTGAAGGCATCTAATCCCTCCTCTGCCTCACTTCCTGGTTCTCCATACCTGGCTTGTCTCCTCTCTTCCCACACTCTCCAGACCTGGGATCAGACCCTACTTCCCTCTTAGGCAATCATTAACCTCTCGTTGCAAAATGGGCCTCCAGGGCCTCTCCTCAAGTTGTTGGGAGCATCAGGTAGTGTGTGGATGTCTGGCTACAGGTCAGCCAGGCAGGTGCTCAGGGGGTGTGGCTCCCCTCCCTCAGGACAGCCTCTCCCCAAGATCAGGCTCCCAAGGCCTCTGGATGCTCAGGTCCTGCCTCTCTCAGACCCCAGCCTCTCTGTGCAGCCTTTCTTGGCCACTCCCAGCTCTCATTGTTCTCCTCTGCCTCTAAACTCCCTGGTGACAAGATGGGAATGCTGTTATTCTATAACTGCTTTGGACATAGCTCCTCTTGTTAAAATGTACACGCAATCTCAGGGTTCTGTGTCTTCTCTGACCCTCTCAGGCCCTCCCTAGCCTTTCGGGATCCCTGTGGCGCTTGAGTCATTCCTGCGTGGTTACCGGTGAGCAGGGATGCTCCCCACCTGTGGGGCCTGGATATAGAGCTTTTTCCCCATTGGGGGCCAACTTCCTCTCTGGATGGGGCCAGGGGTGGGCAGTGTGGGGAGGGGCTTTCGGTTCTCATGATCTCTTAAAATGCTACCCAAAGACAAGGGTGGGGAGGATTCTGCCCACTGAGATGCCTCCATTGGCCCCCGTGGCCTGGAAATGCAGCAGGCTCTGGGATGAAGGGGGAGGTTAGGGCTGCCAGGAAACAGCACTGCACAAACAGTGCTGCTAAGTCAAGCCACATCCACAGGCTGAATTGTAGAACTGGGTGCTGTGGGCTCTGGCATGGTCCCCAGAGCCCAGTTTCAGATCTTTGTCTTGAGAAGGGGCTCTGGGAGTCACCTGGCAGCTGGCTCCACGATGCCTAAGTGCCTCTCCTTCCACTTCACCCCAACAGGCCCTAACCGAAAGGAGGAGCAAGGAGTGCTCCGTGTGGGCAAAGCGGGTGCTCTTGGAAATCGATTCCGGGAAGAGAGAGTGGGGAGGAGACAGAGGGCGAACAGAGCTCTTGGGTGCAGGCACAGACTGCGGGGCAGGTAGCGCTGAGGGAACAGCATGAACGAGGGGCCTGGAAGAGTGACAGAAACCCCAAAGTCTGAACTACAACTTGAGTACAGAACACACATGCATGCACATACATGCACGCACATACACATATACATCATGCATGTGCACGCATGCACACACACACACACACACACACACGGATCCACCTGACCATTTCTCCAGTCAGGGCCTCTTCCATCCAGATCTGGTAAGCAGAGGAGAAGGAGAGCAGTGAGGTGGATACTCACGCATATCAGCCTGCCGGACATTTTTCATCCGGATGACCCGCACTGTCAACAGGTGGCATGGAGACAGCCCCTCCTGTGGAAGCAGAGGACAGAGGACTCAGTCTTCAAGCATCACCCCAAGGCCATTGCCCCGGGGGAGACTTTCCTGCTATGCCTCCCCAGGCCGGCCCAGTTGCATTACAACAACCCCTGGGCTGTTTTTTTTTTTTTTTTTTTGACAGAGTTTCACTCTTGTTGCCCAGGCTAGAGTGCCATGGCGCAATCTCGGCTCACTGCAACCTCTGCCTCCCAGGTTCCAGTGATTCTCCTGCCTCAGCCTCCCATGTAGCTGGGGTTACAGGTGCCTGCCACACACCCAGCTAATTTTTTGTAGTTTTGTTGAGACAGGGTTTCACCATGTTGTCCAGGCTGGTCTTGAACTCCTTATGTCAGGTGATCCACCCACCTCGGCCTCCCAAAGTGCTGGGATTACAGGCATGAGCCACCACACCTGGCTCCCCATGTTGTTTTGTCATTGTTTGCTGGGGTTTCTGTCTGCTCTTCAGCCTGGAAGGTCCTGGAAGCTCCAGAGAGCCTGGGACCCTGACTGGTTTTTCATCTTTGTACCTCCAGTACCTATAGCATGCTCGTATCTAGAAGATGCTCAATGCATGCTCATTAAGTGAGTGAATGAATGTTCCAGCCTCATGCAAAGAATGAACGCCCACGGCAAGGGAGTCCTGAGGTGTTCTCCCTCTCCTTTCTTCACTGAATAGCTGCTTATTGGCACTCTCCTCCTACTGTCCCACATGCAGATATTTGCCCTTGCCCAGGCAAGATGGCAGCCTGCTTGGGAGGCAGGCACAGTGTGGCTGCGGGAAGGGGGGTGACAGACACTGATCACACACGGTCACATCTACTCACTGGGAGACCATGTGCCAGGGGCTCACCCCCACTGGTACTTACTTAGCTCCAGCCCAGGCCTTTGCATCTCCCTTGCCCTTTGGGCCTCTTCCCCAGGGTATCTCCCCCAGGTCTTTCTGGTCATTCTATTTTCCCTTCCCAGGAAACAGTCTGCCTCTCTCCACTCCACTGTTTCTTGCAAGAGGTCCTTGTGGAGTCTTGGCTGGTCTGCGATTATCTCTCTTTCCCAATGGCAAAAGCTCAAGTAGTCCTGGGTTTGATGACTGGCTCCTGTCAGATGCCTCTGTGGGTCACGATAAGCCCAGGGGACCAGAGCCCTGAGGTGTCCCCCTTCCCTAGCACCTTGTCCTAACAACTGGGGTGTGGGAACACCCCCAGACCTGCTTACGTGGTGCTGATGGCTCCTCCTTCCATCCCACCCCTCTTCTACTTCTGATCACTTCCTGGGGGTTCTGCCATCATCTCAAGCCTGGGTCCTCAAGGAACACCCAGAGCCCTCCCTGGGCCACAGTGTCTGGGGCAGTGGCTGTGGTTCCTTAAGGCCCCGCGCCCCTCCCGAGCTGCCCCTACACTCTGAGTCTCGCAGCAGCCACTACTCTTTGTCCCCTTTGGACCCATTACTTTCTGCCTCCCAGAGGCCGTGAAACCACCTCTTCCAGCCACACCAGCTTCTCTGGACCCTGCAGCCACAGAGTGTCGCCGGATCATCCTTCCTGCCTACCGAGAGACCGCAGCTGTCTCCCAGTGCCCCTCTGCCTGTTGCCCTTGGCCCCAGGCATTAAGCCTGTGGGAGCCACTCTCGTTTCACCCCTCTCCTGGCCGGCGTCTTGGATTCCATGGGCTGTTTTCAGAGCTCAGGGCCTGTGTGCTTGCTGGTAGGGCTCCCTGCCTCTGTTGCCCTGAGAGTGCCAGCCCTCTGATTGTTCCTCTGAATGAACGAACCATCTTCTAGAGTATTATTTTTGAGGACCTACTGTGTGCCAGGCCCTATGCTAGATGCTGGGGGGTCAGGGGTGAATACGAGGCAGAGACAGAGGTTAAAGGCAACGGCGGCCAGTGGCTTTGATGGGGAGAGCAGGTCAAGCCGGCCACAGGCTGTTGCTTTCCAAGCTTGGGGCCTCTGGCTGGCTCCAAAAGCTTCCCTGCCATCAATCATGCTCCTGGACTCTGGAAACCTCTTCTGGTCCCCAGGGGCCCAAGGCTGCGGAGGTGAGGTGCGTTTCTACTCTGAGCCGGCACACCCAGGAAGGGGCAGCCCCTCACCTGTTCTCTTCAGGTGTCCTGGTTCTGTTCTTGGTTCATGCCTTTCCTGTTGGAACTCAGGACTTGAAGCCCCTTCGCTGAGAGTTTTACTCAGGCTTAGAAGAGTCATTGTTGTCGTCCATTCCCAGCCTGAGCCCACGGTAAATGCCTACCAACCGAATGTCTGTATTTATAGAAGCCTCTGAACTGGCACCCTCGACACGCCACTCTGCATGTTCTACCTCGTGTTGCCAGAATCACTTTATACCCTTTTAAGAGGATTCAATTCTTCTCTCTTTAAATACTACTGGAATTGGGGGCAGGGGAAACAAGATATGAAGAAAAAAGTTTCTATAATCCCAACACTCAGAGACCATCTTTTTATCTTTACTTTTTTTTTTTTTTTTTTGAGACAGGGTCTCACTCTGTTGCCTTGGCTAGGGAATCTTTTGATGCTGGTCCTTTCAGACTTTCCTGGGGCTTAATTCTTTTTTCTTTGGAGACGGAGCCTCGCTCTGTCATACAGGCTGGAATGCAGTGGTGGGATATCTTGGCTCACTGCAACCTCCGTCTCCCAGGTTCAAGCAATTCTCCCTTCTCAGTCTCCCGAGTAGCTGGACTACAGGTGCTCATGACTATGCCCGGCTAATTTTTGTATTTTTAGTAGAGACGGAGTTTCACCATGTTGGCCAGGCTGGTCTCAAACTCCTGGTCTCAGGTGATTCTGCCTACCTCAGCCTCCCAAAGTGCTGGGTTTATAGGTTTGAGCCACTGTGCCCGGTCCCTGGGGCTTAATTCTGATCAGCAACAGAATGCTGATTCTGGGAAGGTCACGTTATTTAGCCCCTTTTAAGGTCTCTTCTCCTCTCCTCAACAGCTGCCTCAAAACCAGGACAAAAGTCAAACTCACAGTCAATTATAGGTCTGGAGATTTATTTTGTGAGATCAACTCTGAAATATTGAACATTTCATGGTCAATAACTTGCTCTAACAGCATTCTCTTGGGAGCCGGAGACTTGGGCCAAAAGCCATGCACACTGCTTCTCTTCTGGTGCTGGAGACACGGCTGTGGCCTTTGGCCAGACCTCCAAGGTGCACTCCTCCTTTCTCACCCTGCCTGAGTGCAGCATGCACCCTGGGCTGGCCGGGTGAGGAGGCAGGGTCAACTTTCACCAGGCAAGCAGTTTTGGCAAAACCTGTACCCACCGGCCCACTTTCTCAGAGGGCAACTAGAGTCCAAGCTGTGGAGGCTTCAGCCCAGGCAGGAGTCTGTCCTGAGGGATATTCCACAGTGTTTTAGGGCTCTGAACCCAGGTCCCATGGTCCTCTCGGCCATCACAGTCCTTCTCCTGCCTCCAGGAGGGGCTGCCTGTGGCCCAGCCTGCCTCCTTCAATATCTACTCTGGCAGGGAAGGCGCAGCCACACTCTCCCTCGGGACCTCACTCCAGGTGTCCTGCCTTCCAGGACAAGTTCACTCCCATCATCTAACCTCAGTGCCTTCCAATGCAGGTGACCATTTCTTCCTGCTCTAACTCAGCAACAATAACAGCTAGCATCTGCTGCGTGCCAGCCATGCGCAGGTGCTGTGTACGGGTTCTCTGTATATTATCTTGCTTAATCCTTACAACTGCCCCACGAAGCAGTTATTATTAGCCTCGTCTTTACAGATGGAGAATCAGAGGCTAAGCCCTTTGATGCAGGGCTCACAGCTAGAATCAGAGACATCCAATGCTACTTCCCAAGCCTATGTTTCTCCCACTGAGATAATCTCAGTTTACTTGGCAAACAGAAAGACAAATGTTGCTTGCCCTCATCTCCTCTTCCTTGCTTTTCTTCTCTTTAAAACAATTTTTTGACAGATTCTTCTTTTCACTCAGCACTCCCCCAAAGCCAAAAAATAACACCAAACTGACAATTCTTCTATGGCCTGCGCTCTTACTGGCTGTTTCTACCAACACATTCTAGGAAATCCCTCTCTTTTTAAACATCTAGAGCACATCAGAGCCATAAGGGTTCTTGGAGAAGTTCCCATTTTCCAGTAGCCACAGATTGCTCCACTTGAGCCTCAGATCACACCCTCCAGCTCACGAATTTTCAGGAGAGACCCAGTTTTCAGGAGACAACCACATTTTGCCAGCACAGAACTGGGACTGGGAAGTGGGTTTGAGAGACATCCCAGCCGGGCCATGCTGGGAGGAAGGCAGCAGGAATATGGGACTTAGCTCTGGGGCCCAGATGCATTCCAGAAACCAGGTCTATGAGAAATGGCCCTCTTGGGTTGCAATGAATGTGCCTATTTTGCTTCTGATATAATCTGTTCTATCAGTGTTGCTAGAGATGAGCAAAAATTCATGGCCTGGAGGTAATTAATCTACAGTGGAAAGATGTAATCGAGCAAAGCACCGTGTCTGTGATGTGCGTGCGGGAACCAGAAACCAGGGAGGCTACGGAACCCAAGTTTACAGGGTTGCTCATGGTGTGGTAAGGGCCAAAGCTTTAAGGACTCAGACAAGCTCGTCCCTAGAACAGGATGCCCTGGCTGGGATTGGGTATCAGGGTGAAGAGTCAAAATATTTAAGAACAGACATGATCAGGCACCATGTCAGCTGGGCTGCAGCCCTAGAGTAGGGACAGGCATTCATCCTTCATGGGGGCATTGGGAGGGCCCTGGGGTAAGGACCAGGGAGCACTTGGGGACTTGGAGCTCAAGGCAGGAACTGTTTGGCAAACAGTACAGAAGTATATTTAGCCACTTTGCCAACCAGTACAGCTGGGCCGGGGAGGACAGGCTGGACAGCAGTTTTCTGGGAAGCCAGGGGAGAGAGACGGCCCCACTGCTCAGGCTGCAGACACATGGTCCCAGCCCCCTCCCCAGCCCGGATTCTGGGGTTGATCTTGCCAGGACTCCACTGCCCCCTGGGGACCTACTGGGGACTGGGGGACCTTGCCAGCTCATGTGGAAAAGAGGCAGCCCCTTGAATCTCAGGATTGGCTATGATGCAATCCAATGCTGCCCCTTCCCACCCCTACTTTTATAGATATGACCTTCGGCAGGGGTGGGGGTGGGGAACAAAATGTATGACTCTGCTCTGGCAGACCCAGCTGGGCTGTGCTCTAGGTGCTGTGCATATGCTCTTATCTAACCCTCCAACCACTGCCAGGGAAGGCATCATTATCCCTGCTTTACAGAGGGGAAGGCCGCGTTTAGAGAGATTACATCTCAAACAGGCTCACACTGCCCGGGAGTGGCAGAGCCAGGACTCGGGTGCAGGTCTCCAGGGCCCATGCACTCCATCCACCTGGCTCTCACTGTGAATGTACAGCACCAGCTAGCAGCTTTCTCCAGGCCACGTGCTGGACTAGTCAGTAGCAGAGACGGGAGGAAAAGCCTCAGCCTCCACATTGGAGCTCTCCCTATACCCCAAGAATCTAGCCGTTACCAGAAATCAGTCAAAAGAATACTTAATTACCAAAGGGCTCCCAGGGTCAGGCTCCTGGGTGGGAGTGGGGTCTGGGGAAGGGTCTGACAACCACGTTTCAGAAGTGGTGGGTCCGATGCCCATCGCTGGGCCAGACGTACCCTCAGCAAACCATCCCATGAAGTCTGGGGAGCTTGGAGAGAGGGGAAGATGGCTCCTGGGGAGCCTGCAGGAACTCCCTCCCTAGGGCTTCTCAGGTCAGGCCAGGCGGGTGATGCCACCTCCTCCTCCCTAGAGAGCTGGGTGTACCCTTCAGTTCCTTGCAACACCTGTGTCAGAGCTTAGACTAGCTGGGTGCTGTCTTCCAGAACATGTGGGCCCTCCTTTAAGGAGACCATTGGGAGGGGACATGATGGGACCCTAATACATGTCCCAGCCACTCTGAGCAACATCCCAGACTAAGAGTCACCTGGGAGGAGCTACTATGGCTGTTTTCCTTTTTATCACCAGGCTAGTTGAGTGGTCAGGGCAAGAAATTCCGGCACCAACATGGACCCTCCAGGCCTGACAGGGACAGATGCAGCTCATGGAGAGGCTCCTGAAGCCACATTTGGGGTCCTGGGCTCTTAGCTGCTTCACTGCCCCCTTTGAGGTAAACTCTGTCACCTCTGTGGAGGACCTTTCCTGGCCCAAGCTCTTGGAGGCTCAAAAAGATTGGCAGGAACAATAGGTGGCCAGAGGCCCTTCCAGCCACCCAAGTGCTGTGGGGAAACCAGGGCGCACCCCAGGAGGCAGGGTCTACCTGGCTGGGCAGCAGGGGCACTGGCCACTACCCACCACGGAGCTCCCTGACTTGGGCTCCTAGGAGACTGAGCAGGGTCTTCATCTCCCCCACCAAGGAGCAAAGTACTTTCAGGGCGTCACCCATGTCATTCAATGATTTAACTTGAGCTGGGGAGGTGGCCCTGGGGAGGGTAATGAGGAAGAAGTGCTGCCTTCCAGGAGCCAACTAATGATCCTTCCCAAGGTGAGCCTACAGCAGATTGAAGCATTGAGGCCATCTCCCTATTGCCTAGATGGGGAAACTGAGGCAGAGTTGGTCTAGAGCTCTGGCAACCTGATCCATGAACCCAGAGGTCTCCCTGTGAGGCTGTGAGGAGTTGGATGGACCCAGGAGCCTTGACTGTAAACCCAGGTGGGCAGCTTCGTGGCTGATGGCAACAGATTGACAATGCCACCAATTCTCACCATACACTACACCATACTCTTGCATAGCATAGAAGCTTAGGATGTTTGCAGGGTTAAATCCTGCTTGCCATTAGGGCAGGCCAAATGTGGATCCCCCTGGCATACTCTCTACCTTGGGTGCTAGCCTGGCCCCAGGACGGCCCCACGCCACTTCATAATGCCTTGAAAATCTTGAGGGTACTCTCAGCAGGGCCACCCAAGCAGGAGCTCTGGCCCCAACTGGGCTAAACCACTTCCCCCAGGTTTTAAGATGAGGCTGCCTGAGCCCAGGTCCTTGAGATGTCCAATGCCTACCAGCCCTCCCTGAGGCCCGTCTCCTGCCCTCGGCTCCCTGCCCCTGCCCCTCACTTCCTGGCCATGCCTCCCTGGCCCTCAGCCTCTGGCCCCAGCCACTGAGCACCCATCCCTCACCTTCAAGGCACAGGTGGCCGAGGGCCTGCTGTCTTCTGCTTGGCATGGGTCTGGCAGGGAGTGGGAGACCCAGGTGTGCATCTGCCTCAGGAGCATCACGGCAGCTCTCCAGCTGGGTGGCAAGATCAGGAACTTATACTCTGACTCAGAGCTCCACCCTCCTGGCCACAGCTTGGCAGTAGCTGGGATTGCTCTGGGAGTGGTTTGAGTGGGTAGACAGATAGGGTGCATGGGCCTAGATCTCTTCATATCAAAGAAATCACAGGTCTTCAGGTCATAGAAATACAGGGACCTGCAGGGCTCTGGCCTTTGGGGTCAGCAGTCTGTAGCCCCCAGCCACTCAGAATGACCAGGCCTTCAAGGGCACAGTGGGTGGCAAGAAGAGGACACTGGACCCACATGACTGTAGGACTAGCCCACCATAATTTGGGAAAGCTCTATCTCTTCAGCTTATAGAGGTCATGTCTCACAGATGCCCCTCTAGGAGGATGCGACCATCGCTCCCAACTCCACTTCAGTTTCATGGCTTGGTACCCCAGGAGCTGTGGCCAGGGACCTTCATGGGGTCCCTGGCTACAACTCCCAAAGAGACCAGGGTCACGGCTCCCAAAGCTAGAGGGTGAAGAAAGAAAATAATTGCCCAATACTTTGTGAGAAAGGGTCTGGGGCAACCAACCCCTGTCCTCCCTCCTGGGAGGCCAGGTGGAGAGAGGGCGTGTCCAGCCCCTGCCTGGTCTCAGGACAGCTTGGAGGATGCGCCTGCCCCGCCCAGATGATTCCTATCTCTAGCCTGGTTGCTCACTGAGGGGCCTGACAAGGGCAGCTTTGCCTGCTCTGCTGCCTGACTGTGTACACTGGGAGTTTCCTGCCTGAGCTATTGCCTGGGGCCCTACAACCGGCTTTTCTGGCCCATAGATAGAAGTGCTTTTTTGAAATTGAGAATGAGATCTGAACATGGGACAGACTGGGCCTGAATGCCGGGATGGAACCCAGTTGGAGGTACCTGTGGGAACTCTTCACGTGCCTGGCCCTCCAGAAAGTGGAGGGGCCTTAGCCAGCTGCTCTCCCGGCTTCCTTCCTTGCCCTGCCCTCCCCTCCTCTGCCAAGGACGGGGATTCAGCACCACATCCCTCAGCAAACTCCACAAATTCAATTTAGTTCATGTACCTAGTAAGCATCTGCTGTATACATCCTACTAAGAGAGGAAATCCTAAGCTTGAAGTTGCTGACAGTCTGGCTGGAGAGCCAGATGCATCCAACCCTTCAGAGGCTCAGAGATCCAAGTTTCTCTACGGTGACAGGTGGCATCTTAGAAGGATCAATAATAATCCTTCCTTCACATTTGTGAAGATCCATGGTTTACAGCAGTAGTCCCCAACCTTTTTTGGTGCCAGGGACTGGTTTCATGGAAGTTAATTTTTCCACGGGTGGGCGGGAGATGGTTTTGGGATGATTCAAGTGCCTTACATTTATTGTGCACTTTATTTCTATTATTATCATATTGTCATATATAATGAAATAATTATACAATTCACCATAATGTAGAATCAGTGGGAACCCTGAGCTTGTTTTCCTGCAACTAGATGGTCCCATCTGGGGGTTATGGGAGATCATCAGGCATTAGATTTTCATAAGAAATGTGCAACCTAGATCCCTCGAGTATACAATTCACAATAGGGTTTGTGCTCCTATAAGAATCTAATGCCACTGTTGATCTGACAGGAGGTGGGTTTCAGGTGGTAATACAAGTGATGGGGAGTGGCTCTAAATACAGATGAAGCTTCGCTCACTCACCCACTGTTCACCACCTGCTGTGTGGCCTGTTTCCAAACAGGCCACAGACTGGTACTGGTCTGTGGCCAGGGGGTTGGGGGCCCCTGGTTTACAGAGCTCTGCCACACAACTAAGAACTGGCTAGGGAACACAGAAGATGGAAAATGGGTTTCAGCTGGAGAGGGAAAGAATGGATCTGAAAAGGCCTTACAGAGGAGGTGGCATCTGAATTGGGCTTTAGACGAGGGATGGGATTTCAACAGCTAGTGAGCCTAGGGACCACTAGGAGGAAGAGAGAGGCATCCTAGGAGGAAGGAACAGCATGAATGCAGGCAGGGAGGCCAGAAAGCAGGGCACGCTTAGGTATGCAAGTAGTCTGGTGTCTGTGCAGTGAGTTGTGTGGGAGGAGATACCGGGGGTAGAGAGTGGAACACAGGGGTGGTAGAAATTGGGCAGAAAGAAGGAGGCTTTGTTAAAGAACGAATCTGGAAAACACCCAGGTAAGGCCCCTCTGCTCTCTGGAGGGCCAGGCACATGAAGAGTAAGCATCTTCTGTATACATCCTACTAAGATGTGGTACACATCCACAGATACCACCGACTTGGTTCTGGCTCTGCATTTGGACCCAGTCTGCCCTGTGTTCAGAGGTCACCCTTCATTCCATACTAGATTAGGGTCCAAATAATCATGACCCTAAAAGGCCATACTTTATATTTGGAAGTAGTCTCTAAGCAGTGGGGGGCTATTGATAGTTTTTGAGCAGGAGAGCTGAACTTTAAGATGGCAAGGATGATTGATGTTGAAACAAGGGATCAATTAGGAGGTGAGATGTGAACCATCTGGGATAGGGGAAGTAGGGTGGGAAGTTAAGGGAGAGATAAGGCCAGAACAGGCCATACAAGCTAAGTCCAGGAGCTTCTGTGGCAACTCAACCCACAGCACTATACTGTCCTAAAAGTCATGGGGTCCCATCTGTCTCCCCATCCCTTCCACTCCCCCACCCTTCCCAATCAGATAGGCCAGGGTGAGCCCCAAACACCAGGGCATTCCTCAAGACCTCCTATTTGGCCTCTTCTCACTGAAGAAGCCCAGCCACAACCCCCCACTCCACCCTCATCCATTCTACGCGACGTGTGGAAAATCTAGATCTCCAACCCGTACGTTTCCTCACTGTCTATCAACTCCTCAAGAGCAGGGTCTCAACTCATTTTAGTTGAATTAAATCAAATTGAATAGGGGGCTGATGGGATGTTGGTGGAAGTTTCTTCCCCCACATCCTCTGTGGTGCCTCTGTCCCAGGTGGGAGCCAGCGTGACCTTGAACTAAGTGGACCGATCTACTGGAAAGTATTTACTGACTGCCTGCTGGGTGCCCATCTCTGTGCTGACCACTCGGGTGGGGTCTGGAATAAAACAACCAAGAATGCATAATCTAGAAAGGGGAGGAAAGGGGGCAAAATTAAAGGGTAAATTGTCCAGTGTGGGCTCTAAGTGGGACGGGACGGGAGCAGAGGACTGGGGCGGGTGGAAGTGGACTGGGATGGTGAGTAAGGAGTGTCAGGCAAACAGTGACATCCCCACACCAGGGTGCGGGTGCCAAAGCAGCAATCTTGGTACACAACTGCTGCTCCAAGTCAAGTGCTCTTTTGGCAGAGTTCCTTCTGTGTGGAAATTCTGAACCCGTCTCTGCGGCAAGGGGAAGGAACAGTTCCTTTCCACCCAGCACTGATGACCAGGGAGCCCCAGGATCCTCAGATCCCCTGGCCTACTTGGGCCCAGCCTTGCTGCTGTGTGCGCTGAGGCCTCCGACTCCAGGCCCGTCGCCAGGCTTGTTACCTGACACTTCAGCTGGGGTGACCAGGCACTGCCTCTGCCAGCAGACTCTTGGCCTCAGGTAACCCAATATTGAAAAGCACATTCCTCCCAGAAGCCCGGTGGATGCCACTCCCCTGTGGGCCCAGCAAGGATGACTCCTCATTGCCCTCTTTCCAGGTGGCTCAGGGCCCTGTCCCTTCCTTCCCACCTCCTGCTGGCAGCACCTGTCTCCAGCCTCCTCTCTGCCTCCTGCAGCCTGTGAGCTTTAGAAACACTCCCTTCAACCTCTCGTTCTTCTGCTGAAAAGCACCTAACGCTTTTCCAGTCTTTGCCAACAAACTCTGGATTCCAATACCTTCCATAAACTAGGTAGGGCCCAGGAGCAGCTCTACGTATATACGGAATTTTAGCATACAATAAAGGAAGTATGTGAAATCAGTTGTGAAAGTGTAAGAATTAAAGAGGAGCCGGGTGCGGTGGCTCACACCTGTAATCCCAGCACTTTGGGAGGCCGAGGTGGGCGGATCACGAGGTCAGGAGATCGAGACCATCCTGGCTAACACAGTGAAACTCCGTCTCCACTACACAAAAAATTAGCTGGGCATGGTCGCCGGCACCTGTAGTCCCAGCTACTCAGGAGGCTGAGGCAGGAGAATGGCGTGAATCCAGGAGGCGGAGCTTGCAGTGAGCCAAGATTGCACCACTGCACTCCAGCCTGGGAGACAGAGTGAAACTCCGTCTCAGAAAAAAAAAAAAAAAAAGAAAGAAAGAAGAAAGAAACACGAAAGGTGACTCGCCAGTCAAGACAGGTTTACTTAAGAGAAAACAAACCTGAGAGGGGCTTCTGGCCAAGTTAGGTCAGAGGCATACTCTCTTACAGACTAAGAGTGTCTAAGGATTCAGAGTGGGGAGTTTATCAGAGGCTTGGACTACTTCTGTGTCTCTTTGTTGTGCTTATCTGGGAGGGAGAGTTGTATGTCTGTTCCCATGCATCTTCCTGTAACAGCAGGCATACCTCCCCACCCCCCACTGGAGTCTGCTTTTAGCTTCCCTATCTTAGTGCACCTGAAGGGAAAGGAATGTGCTTATTAAGGCCCAATGTTTTACTGGGACCCATTGTATGCGGGCGAAGTTTGGCAGTTACCCAAGAGATGTTCCCCCTACCTCCCTCTGTGCCCAAGCTGTCTTATCTGTGTTTTACTGCCTGCTCCTTCTGGCTGCTTTTAGTTAGAAGAGAAGAGATTTCCTTGAAATGCATGAGGCTAGAAAGGGAGCTGGAACTTAGAGTGGTGGTGTTTGTCTGAGATGATGGTGCTCCTGCTCTGTCAGAAAAGATGGACCATTCATTATTGGAAAAGCTAGCTTACCATTTGGAATAAAATCAAATTAACTTCACAAAATAAATTCCAGATAGCTTAAATATCTAACCATTAAAATAAAACTATATATAATTTAAAATGAAATATGAGAGTAGGTTTATATAATGTTGGGTGGAGGAGGATCTTCCTAAACAAGGTATAAAACCTAGAAGCAAATAGGGAAATATTGCCAGTTTTGAACACACAGAAATTTTAAACTTCAGTAAAGCAAAAGATGCCATAAGCAGAGTTCCACCTCTACAATAGATCTCACATTTCCCCTCTTAATAAATATTAATGCATAACAAAATCACTTAAAAAAAAAGATATAGAGGAGAGTCTTGCCCTACCAGGTACTAAGATAAATTACAAAGCCATACTAATACAAACAGTATGTTATGGGAACAAAATGGAGGGATCAGAGACAGACCCCTGCTTTTCGAGGGAACTTAATATATGATAAAATTGGCACCACAAGTCAATGGGAAAAGAATAAACTGTTTAATGGGTGACATGGCAAAAGTGACTTACTATATAGAGTAAAAGAAAACAGCATTCCCATTTAATACCATATAAAAAGGCAGCCTATAAAAAATTAACACAGGGAAAAACCAGGGAAATGCAAATTCATCAGAAATGCAAATAAAAATGAAAATGAGATTTTACTACAGCTACTAAATTGGAAAACATTGAGAAAGTTGGATAATGGCAAGTGTTGGTGGGGATATGGGAACAGAGTCACCATCGTGCTCTGCTGTGGAAGAGGAGGCTATCAGGTCAGTGAGGACACTCTGTCATCACTTAGTCAAAGTAAGACTATCAGACAGCAATTCTGATTTGGATATAGAAAGATATGTATGCGGGTTGGGTGTGGTAGCTCATGCCTGTAATTCCAGCACTGTGAGAAGCCGAGGCGGGAGGATCATTTGAGGTCAGGAGTTCAAGACCAGCCTGGCCAAAATGGTGAAACTCCATCTCTACTAAAAATACAAAAATTAGCTGGGCATGGTGGTGGGTGCCTAGAATCCCAGTTACTCAGGAGGCTGAGGTAGAAGAACCACTTGAACCTGGTAGACGGAGGTTGCAGTGAGCTGAGATCATACCACTGCCCTCCAGCCTGGGCAACAGAGCAAGACTCTATCTCAAAAAGAAAGAAAGAAAGCAAGAAAGATGTGTATGAGGGCATTTGCTGCACATCATTTATGGTATGAGAAATCTGGAACCAGCCCATGTGAGAGCATGGCTGGAAGCATGAATGGGGAGTGAAGGACGTGCAACCTGCTGTAGTCATTCAAAGCAACACACGAGACACACGCAGAACATCATGATGGGTCTGGGACACTCAGTGTTGACAGGAAGAGGCAAGAAACACTGGTAAATCTATCAAGGACATCTACAACAACTTCAACATGGCTAGGGAATATATTCAAATAAAATACGCATTGAACACAGTAAAATGATTGCCTTTCTGCTGGGAGGGGATGGGGAAAGTTTTGTGGGTATAGGGAAATAGCAATCAATCAAGAAAGCTGGGAGGGGCCCCCCCAGGGACCAGTGAGGATATTGGGCCATGTCTTGGAGTCCTCTGCACCTCAGGTGAGATTTTTTTTTTCCCTCCAGCTTTTTCCCAGATGTCGCTGCCACTGCTCTTGTCTAAGCCATTATCTCCACTTAACTCCTACATCGCCTAACGGGTCTCCCTGCTTCTACTTTTGCCTTCCTTTAAGCCACTCTCTACAGAAGAGCAAGAGTGATCTCCTGAAAACATAAATGAGATTACGTGACTGGCCGGATTCAAGCCTGCCCCTCACTTCTGGCAGCTGACTTCAGACCTTCTCTGAAGGTCTGTGTGGTCGGGCTGCTCACGTTTGTCCTACTTTCCCCTTCACACCCAAGCTCCAGCTACACTGGTCCTTCATGCCCAGGCTCCTTCCCATGTTGGGAATTTGGCCTGAAGTCCTTGACCCCGCTCTGTTCATAGCTGCTCTGTCTCATCCATCACAGCCTTGCTCAAATGCCATTTTCTGTGGCAGCCCTCCTGGGCCACCCTCCATAATGTATGGGGCCTGGGCCACCCTCCACCTCTCATCTACCTGCTTGCTTCTGTGTTGCTCTATTAACATAATTTATCATATGCTCACTAATCTTGTTTTCTTATTCTTTTTGCCTTTTTCCACCAGACTGTAACCCTTTTCAGGACATGGACATTGCCTGTCTTGTTCATCAGCTGGAAATACCTAATGCCCATCAGTAAAGGAATGGCTAAATTAGTTACGACACATTCACACACATTACACAGATGTCAACAGGAGCAAAGTGGCTCCCATTTATTGAATGTTTACAAAGTAGCAGGGACTGGTGTAAGTATTTTATATTGCCTGTGAAGCAGATACTATTATTATCTCATTTTAAAGAAGCAGAATTGAAACACAGAGAGGATAAGAACCTTGCTCGAGGTCATGATGGTAAGTGACAGAGCTGTGACACTAGCTAGTTTGGATTTAACCACTATGATCCCAGGTAGAAAGCTGCTGACCTGGAAAACTGAGATTCTGTACTGTGTTTTTATTTTATTTTATTTATTTATTTACTTACTTATTCATTTATTTATTATTTTTTGAGACGGAGTCTCACTCTGTTGCCCAGGCTGGAGTGCAGTGGTGTAATCTCGGCTCACTGCAAACTCCACCTCCTGGGTTCAAGCGATTTTCTTGCCTCAGCCTCGTGAGTAGCTGGGATTACAGAAGTGAGCCACCATGCTGGGCTAATTTTTGTATTTTTTGTAGAGAAGGAGTTTCACCATGTGGGCCAGGCTGGTATCAAACTCCTGACCTCAGGTGATCCGCCCACCTCGGCCTCCCAAAGTGCTGGGATTATAGGCATGAGCCACCGTGCCCGGCCTGCACTGTCTTTTTAAAAGGCTTCTTCTATGTGCCTATGTTCCTTGATAAATAAAATCCAATTTCCTAAAACAAATGTACAAAGAAGAATATAATTTTCATGACATAAAGTAAAACAAGCTGTACAGCTTCTCTGGGTAAGACAAGATTAAAAAAATCAACCATGGAAGTTAATATGTTGAGATGTCCCAGAACTTCTGGCCAACAAACTAGATGTGACTCTACTTCATGATGACAAGATAACAAAGTATAAATATTACAAGAAAGGACCTTCACTCCAATGTAGGTAATGTTTGTATTCTTAGTGTCATCACTGTATCTGGCTCATGAATATTTTCTGCCCTGCCTTGTCTATACAAAATATTAAGGGCCAGCTTAGTGCTTTTCTTTTCTTTTCTTTTTGAGACAGAGTCTCGCTCTGTTGCCCAGACTGGAATGCAGTGGCGCGATCTCAGCTCATTGCAACGTCTGCTTCCCAAGCTCAAGAGTGATTCTCCCATGTTAGCCTCCCGAGTAACTGGGATTACAGGCACACATCACCACGCCTAGCTAATTTTTGTATTTTTTTGTGGAGACAGGGTTTTGCCATGTTGCCCAGGCCGGTCTCAAACACCTGGGCTCAAGCAATCTGCCCACCTCAGCGTCCCAAAGTACTGGGATTACAAGCATGAGCTACTGTGCCTGGCCCTTTTCATTCTCAAAGCACTTGTATCCACAGCTCAATATTTCTCTTCCTGCCATTAAAACTTGTGGCCTCTGGTTTCAGCTAGATGCCAGGCTTTATTTCCCTGCTCTGTACTCTCTTGCTCACACAGTGAGGTGCCAAGAGCCTTCTGCACACTGAGTTTACTCCTTATCACCCATCACCTTGGTAAGGATGACATCGTCATTATCTCAAAACTGAGTATGGTATAGCGGTCTAGACTTTAAGTTTAATAGACCTGGGTTTGTACCTTCATTCTGTTACATATAAACTACGTGGACTTGGGTAAGTTTATCCCTCTAAACCTGAGTTTCTCCATCTGTAAAGCAGGAAGCATAACAGTTTCTACCTCATGGGATGGTTGTCCAGAATAAATGAGGTAAAGGACTTAGCACATGACTGGCATGTGGCTGATTCACTGTAAGTGATCCACAGTGCAGTAACATCAAGGATACAAAGACATCACCGCTGCCCCAAGGACCTCCCAATTTAAGTTGGATGAGGCAGGAAGGTTACACAGATAGTTTCAGGACAATCATGTCATATACAAGAAGAGAGATAAAAATAAGCTGCTCAGAGAGCTTGGCCACTCAGGGCTGGGGAGGTCAGAAGAGGGCCTGGAGGAGGAAGAATTTGAACTTGCCCT